>NC_000075.6:96849563-97200396 GCF_000001635.26 Mus musculus
ACTCAGTTGCTTGGATTTATACAGAGAAGCCCGATCAAACGGTTGAACCTCACGTCTCTTTGTGAACTTATTGAGCCACAATACACTGCCTCTCACGTTTCCCCCATTTTAATGTTGCCTCACCATGAGCCACCTGGTGTAGCAAGTCCCTGAGGATCTCCACTGAGCTGGCTGCCTGCGTGAGCCGGGGGATCATGGCAGAGCATGGCCGGAAGAGCAGGTCCTATCAGGCTGGAAGCCATTACAAGCTAGGTGTCTATTTATTTACATCCCAAATGCTTCCTCCCCTCAAGAGTTCCCCCCTCCCCTTTGCCTCTGAGAAGGCAGCCCCCCAGTCCCCTACTCGGGTACATCAACTCTCCACAGGACTAAGCACATCCTCTCCCTCTGAGGCCAGACATGGCAGCCCTCTGGTACATATGTGCTGGATGGGGGTCTCGGACCAGCTCCTATATGCTCTTTGGTGGGTGGTTCAGTATATATGAAACACAAATGAACTTCATGTTCAGATTTGGGTCCAATCCTCAAGACATTCGTTCTATTATGTATATGCAAATATTCCTCAGCCCTAAATGTGAAACACTCTACTCCTAAGCATTTCAATTAAGAATGGTAAGAACTGTGTGTAGTACATCAGACTCTTAGCTTGCTTTTAAGTTGTGTGTGTGTGTGTGTGTGCGTGCCAAAGTGTATATGTAGACTTGAAATGATCACCTGTGAGAGTTGGTTGTCTCCTTCTGCCGTGTGGGTTCTGAGAATCAAACTTAGGCTGTCCTGGTGGCACTTTTATCTACTGAGCCACTCTGCCAGCCGGGACTCTGTGCTCTCTAAAGGAATCCGTCTCTAAACCTTGCCCATGGAAACACACAAAGGTTTTCCAAACACACCAGTTCACACACTGGATGTATTTCATGCCTTCTTTTAAAAAAAAAAATGTACACAAGACAAGGAGCAGAGGCCAGTGCGGTCCCCTGCCTGGGTGCAGGCTCCAGACTGTTCTGCAGCCAAGGGACTTATGCTCAGCTGCCTTTATCCAACATTCGATGCCATGCACAGCAGGCCTCCAGGGTCCGCCATGCTGCACCTACCAACAGCCAGCTTGAAGGAGCACACGGGGCTCAGAAGTCTACGCAACCAAGGGCAAAGTGACTGCTTTCTTTTCAGCCCCGCTATGCAGAGGCAGCTTCATTCTCAGGGTTCTACCACACGCTGTCATTCTCTCTCCCAGTAGACAGGGGATCTCTACAGGGCAGGGACAGAGTATGGCGTTTGGAGACGACAGGAAGAATGCTGGTTCTGCTCATAAAAACCAACAGAACCGCACCGTACACACACACACACACACACACACACACACACACACACACACACCACCCCATGCACAGAGATGGTGGAGCTTCCCAAGTCTGTCTTCCTGACCCCTTCCGGAAGGGTACCCTCTCTCCTTGGCTTCTGCACAGCTCCTGTCTAAGTTCCCTACCCAGATGTCCTGCCTCCATCCTCTCTCCACCGTCTCCCCAGGTTCTCAACTTCGCCTCCTTTGTTTTTCCAGGGAAAAGCATTGCTGCAGTGGAGACGGGTCAGGATGGGACAGAGTTGCCTGTGCCAGGGCCAGTGATTCTTCAAACAAGAGCTGAAAGTTTATTTGTGTGAAACTGGTAAATAATTTTTAAAACCTGAAAACATTGGCTGGGCCAAACTAAACAAGTTCACAGCGTCTACATGATCCAAGTCCTCCCCTGCCCAGACTGCGCGGTGGTGAGCAAGCCACAAACGGTGGCTGGACAAACCTGCCCTTTCCTAGGCTTTCCACCAAGACCCACTTTGGGCAGGGCACTGTATCCAGCCAGCCCTTAGATGCCTCCAGCCACCCTGTGCACCTTGCTTGCTGGCTCCCCAGCCCACCTCTCCTTCGTGAGCTCTGTCCACGATGTGCCTTGTCCTGAGCCCTCTTCCTCTCCTCACCTATGATCTGGACATTTCACTTCCCTCAGCTCTCGTCTTCCTCCCGAGCACAGCACTGCAGGAGCCCTCTGTGTAAATATACAAATACGCACAGCACCTCGTGACTATTCAAGCCAGACTTCGAGGCTTCCGGGGAGAGTGCCTCTGCTTCAGTATCCCTCCAAGTAGTCATGAAGCCCATGCACACCATGCCCCTTCAGGCTTTGCTTCTTCCTTCCTGGGCCAAGGCCTGCATCTGGGCCACCCCCAGTCTTTGCTGAGCTGCATCGCCCAGTATCACCTCCCACCAGTTCACACTACATGAGCCACAGCTGGGTGCTGCCTCTTAACACGGATTTCTGGGCTCTGCTCCCACAGAGAGTCAGATTCTGTAGGCAGGACCAGGAGCATTTTTGTCCACTTGTTTAGGAATGTGCATTTTAAACAAGACCCAAGGCAACGAGGATCTAAGCACTCAGACATCCGCATTCTGGAAAACAGAACTGGGCCGTGCACTCTCCAATGTGCCAGCTGTACGGTGGTGTCTCTGCGGCTGGGGTCCCCTCTTGCTCTGCCTCTGCCCAGCCTCCATCTGCCAGGGACAGTGCCCTCCCCAACAACTCTCACTCTTCCTCAAGCAAGACGTCCTCTGCCCTACTCTCCCTCAAGAATGGCCTCAAGTGTTCCCTGACTCCCTAGACTGGACAGGATTCTTGTCCTCTATTCTGCCACACCACCCCGCCACACAGACATGATCTTAATTATCACATGTCAGGATTACTCTGTGCCAGGCACTGTACCACATTACAGAATCCTTTACCAACTCAAGGTTCCCTCTTCTCTGAGAGGAAACTGAGGCACAGAGAAGGAAAATCACTTCTCTAAGCTCAGAAATTGTGGTTCCATGAGGTCTGAGCCCTGGGACAACTCAAGAATGTTAGCTAAAGAACAAGCTCACATATGCTGTTATGCATCAATAAAGAAAGAGAAAAATTAGTAAGCCTGAGAATTCAGAGTGTGAAGACACAACATGTGATTGGGCCCAACGACCGTCCTGACACTATACTCCTTAGAGTGACCGTCAGGGTGTGTCTCCTGTGGGGAGAATACATGACCCAGGCCACCTTGACATGGCACTGAGTTCTCAGAAGGTTCATGCCATGCCTAGTGCAAATGTGTCTGTGTGTCCATTCAGGTTATACACAACAGGCCAACGTCACTTGCAGAGAAGACACTGCAGACGCCATAGATGCCTAAGACAATACTGGCTTTCCCTACTGTAGGTAGAGGATGCCTCCCAGGTCTGAGTACTGTAAGCACCATAGAGATGAACTGTCAGTGAATGCACTCTGATTAAAAGGGCTAGGGTTAGGGCTAGGGTTAGGGCTAGGGCTAGGGTTAGGGTTAAGGCTAGGGTTAGGGCTAGGGCTAGGGTTAGGGTTAGGGTTAGGGCTAGGGCTAGGGCTAGGGTTAGGGCTAGGGCTAGGGCTAGGGCTAGGGCTAGGGCTAGGGCTAGGGTTAGGGTTAGGGCTAGGGCTAGGGTTAGGGTTAGGGTTAGGGCTAGGGCTAGGGCTAGGGTTAGGGTTAGGGTTAGGGTTAGGGCTAGGGCTAGGGTTAGGGTTAGGGCTAGGGCTAGGGCTAGGTTTAGGGTTAGGGTTAGGGTTAGGGTTAGGGTTAGGGTTAGGGTTAGGGTTAAGTTCTCTTTCACCAAACAGCTGAAGTAACATAAGCTCTGACCACCTTCTGGGATGCCAGAACACCATGATCATATACTCTGGTTAGCTTACAGACTTATGATCAGTATGCTTCTGTAGGCCAAGGGTTTTCCCAAAAGCTCTCAACCACCCTTGAAAGACAATAATTATCAGCTCTGTTTTACAGAAGAAACTTCAGCTTCCACGAGCCAGGGGCTTTCCCAAAAGTCTAAGTTCTATACCAGTTCTGCAAAGCAGCAGTAGGTAACAAAGAGGCTTTCACGAACCAAGGCTTTTCCGGAAGTGTCTCCTCTCACATCAGCCTTGCAAAATTACGACTAACTGTCTGCAGAGGACCCAGCTGCTGGATGAGAAAGCTAACATTCAAAGAAAGCAAGGCTGTCACTTCAGAGCCTTGTGTGCCTGTCACACGGCCATTTGGGGAGTGCCAGTGAGAACACGAAGAAACAGGCACAAAACACACAGCGAAGGGACGCTGCTGAGGAAGGACGGGTGATTGTAAGCATGCAGAAAAAGCAGAAATGAATGATTCAGAGGTCCTCATACCCTAATTATCTTCCACTGCATAACAAAGGATCCTTGAATTTGAGAAGTCATTTCCCCACTGTACATACTAAGGAACTGAAAATATTTTTTTTCCAAAAGAAAAACAAACAAAACCCAAGTAACTTTAGTAAGGACCTTCAGCATATGGAGGCCATTAGCATCATAGAAGACGGACATGTGCGGAGAAGCTACAGACAGGCAGCACGTTATGCTCCGTGGTCCCCTTCCCCACTGCCTCTGCCTCCACAGTGCTGAGCACACCACATACCTAATAGTGCATGTGGCCTGAAGACTCACGTTCTCTGCCCACAGGAAGACGAGCTTGTTTTAATAATCCCATTTCTCAATCCTAACCTGCGTCAAAACATTTCCATTTCCATTTCCAAAACAGCAACAAGAAAATTTACCAACAACATATAATGAGATACGCAATAGTTTTGAAGAATGAAAACCATACTTTTAACTTAAAGCACACACAAAACATTATAGTTGATAACCTCAACTCTATTGTTTCAAATAATAATATCTCCAACATGGTATTCAAAAGATTTGTCACTCTTTTGGAGCAATAAAGTAAAAGCCTGCTTATTTCAGGGCAAGACCAAAAGCATGAGTCAATCCTTGTTTTGTGAACCCATGAAGTTTCTCACACTATAATAATAAGCAAGCAAATGAGTAAAGCGACTGAGTGCCAGTTCTACAGAAGCAGGCAGGTGTCAAAGCTGCAGTTTACCCAGAAGGAGAAAGGCCGCACGGACGTCCATTTCTTAAGCTTTCTCAACTGCAAGGTACTCCAGAGTGAACAGCTCAGGTCCAGCCAGGCCAATTTATCCTGCAAAATTTTCCTTAAAAAAAAAGTGTGGCTGAAAAGCGGCCCTCTTAACACAGACGAACATTCAGAAGCGTCGCCAAAGCAAGACACACAGGGCCATTCAGTCCTCACAGGCCAGCTCATGCGAGATGTCTGGGGAACACCAGTCAGCCACATTCGCCTCTCGAAACCCACCCGGGGCTCAGGACAAATCTCAAGCTGACTGCAGGTCCCACCTCCTTCACCGAACGATGGAAAATTTCCAATGTGAAAAACTACAGACAATGAAACCACTGAAAGCCAAAAGCCACCTTTTTTGGGAAGGAATTCTATTTTTGCAGGTCGTTAGCCATCTGGAGTATTTTTGCATGTCTCTGGTCACCTTCTCTTGACCACCTCCAATATTGGAAAGATGAAATAAGTATTTTTAAGCTTCTTCATGGTTAGAATAGCTCGTTACGTGCACAGAGGTGAGCCTAACCATTATACCACCCTGGAGGTAAATCAGGCAAGCCTACTCAAAGCACCACATCCCACTGACTGAGCCACCTGCTCCTCTTTCTGCCCCTCCAAGTGAAACAGAAATGGCACCTCCCCACAGAGCTCCTGGGGGTGACAAATGCTTGTCTCCCACCCACCAGGGTGAGGTGGTAAAACAGAGAAGCCAGGCGACAGCGAGCACATAGTTCTTAGTATTTTATCAGCACCTCCTCAGTTTCCAGTACACGGAAACCAAAGGAAAGGAAGATGCTTTCAGAGTGGACATACACTCATTCATTCATTCATTCATTCAGAGATGTCCACTCTGTACTGGGCATGTGGGGTCCCGAGATACACAGGGCAACAGTATAGGGAGGCTTCATAAGCAGCAAAAGGGAGCTGGCTCAGGAACGCCTGATGTTCACTTCAGAAGCACCTCAGAACCCTTGAGAGCAACAGAAGGTATCTGGAGGAGACGAGGCAAGGGCTGAAAGGATGGAAAGAAGACAGGGGAACAGCCGGCTGGGGCAGGGTGGTAGGGCTGAGCACAGGGCAAGACTGGTTCTTTGGAGAAGGCCAAGCAGAGGGTGGGACACAGGTGACAGTGGGCCACCACTGGAGAGCTGCAATCAATAAGATACTGGAACGGGATTTGAGCTCTAGGATAGCCCCTCTCATGGCAAGTGTGGGCAGCACAGATTTGGGGTACAGTGTGAGCATAAGGGCTCAGTGAAAAATGGGGGATGGTGAGGCCCACAGACAAGCTTTATCAGAGAGTCCTTACTGGCTACCTGGGACCTCCCGTGTGCAGCTTCTGCCTCCAAGGAGCCAGGATTCACAGCAGTGACCCAATTTCCCCACCCTATCCTGATCTACTCCAGCCCCATCAGTGACTGAATATAAAATGGCCACCGGGTCCTCAAGGAACCGAATGCCTCTGCTCAGAATGGGAAAGCAAGGAGGATCCCCAGTACCTTGCGATGGATGGCAAAGAAAATTGCAGTAATAAGCAAGCAGCTTAGAATACACGTATTCTAAGAGTGTATCCCAAGGCTGTCGTGAGTGTGGTGGCACACGCCCAGGAGGCTGAAGAAGGAGTCTAGTCTTGAGACTAGACTGGGCTACAGAGAGAAACCTGGATTCAAAAAAAAAGAAAAGATGCCAGTTTAGGACTCCTGCTTGCAACTTTCACCATGGGCACCAATGATGAAAAAGCCCCAGGGTTTCCTCACTGCTCACACCCAGGCCCTCCGTTTACCAGTGAAGCCACCCACCCTCCTGTGCCCCTCAAGCTCCCTCTATACTTACAGAACTGCAGGCTGAGGCTCAGGAAAGCCAAGAGCCCAGCCAGGGCCAGCAGCACCAAGAAGCGATTACGGTGAAGCATTGTTGTGTGGCCTACGTTCTCTTCATGGTTTCACCTCCAATCGGGAACCCGTCCTGTGGAAGAAACAGATGCAAGGAACACGTGTTCAAGGAGAACGTCTTGCGTGTCACCTGAAAGTAATCCAGTTAGCCCATCCCCTGGCATGCCAGCAGAAGAACAAACACTTGCTCTCTAAGTCTTTGCCCCGAGGTGAAGCCCAATGAGAACACTCTTCCAAGTGAAAGGGTTTGTTAGCCCTCCCCTCATCTGCCATCAATAGGTGAAGAGATGTTTACGGGCATGACAGTCCAGAGAGAAGCACAAAGGAATGAAAGCATGGACAACGTCACAGACAACAAATCCTGCACGTGGACCAGCTCATCCCATTATAACCTCAAACACTGAAGTCTTCAACCTTCGGATGAACTGTTTGCCAACATGACCCTGGCCATGCATCATATTCTGGATATCAGCCATTGAAGTGTGTCCCATAATACTGCTTTCAGGGATGCTGGGTGTGCTCCTATACCAACCAGCCTCATGGGCTACTCAGAGGCATCATCCACTCCAGACCATTGAGAGTCTGCAATCTGGGGTCTTCCTGCAGGTCCCCCTCCCATATTCTAATTTCTTCCAACTATATCAGAAATATGTTACAGAACTTTTACTTTTATAATACTGAGTAAGATCCTTAATTTTCTATCCATGAAAAGCTGTAATTTTATTCTACCAACTTTACATGTGAGGTTCTGTTTATTATTTGTGTTTGTGAGGCGTTTGTGTATGTGCCATAGTGCATTTGTGCAGGTCAGAGGACAACCTCGTGATGTCACCTCTTTCTTTCCATTCTGACAGGAGTCCTGAAAATTGAACTCAGGCTACCAGGGGCGCCTCTGCCTGCTGAGCTGTCTCGCCAGCAGATCAGGCTTCTGTTCTGGTTCTCACTGGGGTTTTAAGCAGAACCTAGAAACTGTATCTTCCTTGAAAACAGTCTCAAGATTCGAACAATAGGATTGTAATAGCTGTTAAAAACCTGCGTCTTTACATACTTCAAATAAAATCTCCACAGAGCCCGGATAGACAGAATCAGACAGACACTCGCCTGCTAGTGTGAGGATGGCATGACTGAGTGTTCCAGGGGCCACTGACCTGCTCCCTGGGGTGAGGCGCAGCACATGAGGGCTGACTCAATAAGCAAAAAGTAGATTTGTTGGGACTGAGGCAGGAGCCAGAGCCCTGCACCCCTCCATCCCCACCCTCATCCCACAAACCTGCACCATTCCTTTAGGAAGGGACCTATCACAATTTTATTTACCAAGGGGACATCTTTTTGCTACAAGACAAATTAAAATCCACCGACCCCTCACAGAAGACTACCATCGCCCCTCATCTGTAGGAAGCACCTTGGTGGCTCCTTGCCAGGCAGCAGACAACCTTTGTTGCATTTTTCCAGGAACCAGGGATTTCTAACTGCTCACAACCATCTATCTCCAGAGGTTTCTATTCACTAAGTGGGGTCCAGGTGCACCCGGATTGTCATCTTGTTCACACTCTGCTAGGTTGGTGAGTGCATTTCTAGTGCACAGACAGGAAACTGAAGCTTGTGACTGGGAGATTCCTAAGTGGGCGGTGCGGGGTGTGAGGTGATGTTTCTGCAGCTCTAGAGTTCTTTCTCAGGGGCTACAGTGTCTCCTTCAACATCTACACACTGATTCTCGTCAAAGCCTGTTGACAGCACAGGCCAAGTTCACTCTCAGTGTCAGAATTTCTGTGCCTTCCTTGTATGGCCATGGGTCTCAGAGGCCCTTGGTGCCTAATCTTTCCTGATTGGGTTGATCCTACTGATGACCTAATATAATGATTCTGATGTGGACATTTGTTTGCTTTTTTTTTTTTTTTTTTTTTTTTTTTTTACAGGGTATCACCATATAGCCCAGGCTGACCTCAAACTTATCATTATTGAATGTTACCACTCAAGCCTTGGTGATCCTTTTAATTTTGGAAGCAAGAGGGCAAATACTGTGGGATGGGAAGGAAGGCTTAGAGCATCCTTTGTACCAGTAGATGAACTGGGGCTTCTCTTCATGGTTTCCTCTGACATCTTTTGTGGCTGATACCATCTTTGAACATTCTCTTCCTCTACATGCCTGTCTTTCAGAGTTCCTGCCCTGGAGGCAGTACTGGGGTCTTCCCAAGTTCTGCTGTTAGAAGGACCCTTCAGGCCTGGATGCTTAATGATGCTGTCTTGTGCAACATCAGCAGCAGCCTGTTGCAGAGAAAGGGCTGGGTGCTTTAGGGTCAGACACATTACAAGCTTGGTGACTGATGCCAGCTACTGAACCTCCCTGAGGCAGTTTCTCATCTGGAAGTTTGGACTAATTGCCTCAGGGTGTTGTCTGGACCAAAATCCAGGCTAAGTACAATCTTGGCATGCAGGAAACACTCCAGAGAAGATGGCTGTTAGTAGCCATTTCATCTATGCACCTTGTGATCGATTCTTTCCTCTAGGGAACAGTATGGGATGGATTCTTAGCATTCTTGTGTTCTTATCCACATCTCTCCCTCTGCTACTCTGACTCCAATCTGGTCCTCAGGACTCTCACTCTGGGCTGGACTCTCACTGTGCTGGCCCAGGAAAACTATCTGTCCTTCCTGATTCTTGGGTCCAGATGGCATCTCTTGCCCCAGTCCTAAGCTAGATCTGCTGTTTGGCAGCCCCATGCTTGCATGCAGGAGACAATGACTTCCTTTGGCTTCTGGACTCCAGCTGGCCCTTCATTAGCTCTCTGCCCCAGCCCCTTGGGGGATTTCCCACCTCAGTGACTGACAGAACAGGCTGCTACAACTGCTGTGCGCTGCCCACCGTTTTGCCTGATGCTGATGTTTCCTAAGGAATTCCCCACAGTATGGCTCAGAGCTCTCTTCAGGTGGGCAGCAGGTATCAACAACTGCTACTTGCTGAGTTAAATCCAGGTTTGCAGCATGATGCATTAGAGCAGTGGCTTCCACTTGGGGCTTTTTTTCTGTGTCCTTGAACTGACCACACAAGCATCCAAACTGCCTCCCAATTTAGCCAAGAGATTTGTTTCAGATAATGGGAAAATGGCAGATGGGTTGCATGAAGGGGCTTGAACCGCATTAGAACTGGGCTCTGAGAGGATTTCCAGGCTTATCCACTGGAGGAACCAATACAACCGCGCCTGCAGAGGCTTTCTCCAACCAACTAGCCTGTCAATCATTGTACATGAATGAGGGAACCTAAGACTCCCGGTTCAGCCAAGCCAGCAGCCATCGATGATCGGCGGAATCAGTTCAGGAAACTCAGGGCCAAGCTCACACACAAAAATAAGGACTGATGTTTTAAGCCAGTAGGTTCTGGACTTGATACAATACTTACTGACAGAAAAGAAAAAAAAAAAATGTCCTACATCTTTTCCCAGAGAACAGGCCAGGATTGCACCCTCAGTACTACCTTCCATCCTGTCCATAGTCCTCCACATGCTGAGCGCTTCTGCAGAAAGGACCGTATTTAGGCCCAGACCTAAAACACAGAGGGTGCGTTGGGTCAACCAGATGGCTGGGCTCCTGAAGCTACCTTGCAGCTTCTAATCTCAGGATTGCTGTCATTCCTGCCTACCCTGACTGCTCAGTGACTGCCCTGTGTTTCTCTTCCACACCCCAGCCCAGGTTCCTGTGCCCTATCTGACTCTTCAGCAGGATCAGAGTCTTGCTGGTTCTCCACCTGAGCTGGGTCACATCCTTGACAGCTCAGCACACACACAGTCCAGCTTGAGGGTGTCTAAACCGTGAGATAGCCACACAACAGCTTCTGGGGTCCACTTCATTCTCTGGAGTCCGCTTCGGTAGATGTGGGAATGGAGACTGTGCTTGGGTCTTCATTTTAAAAATGGCTAAATAATGTTGACAGAGCCTAAAATCTGCAGGGATTTGAAGATAGTGGCTTACAGCTGTAGCTAAGATGCCAAAAGACCAGTGATGCTTGTCACTGTGGGAACCGGGTAGCATGGCTCTGCCCAAAGTATTACTGTTGCAAGAATTCCCTGCCAGGGACACTCCTTCATTGGAAGGTACCCTAATGGAGTGGAGAGGGCTAGGCTGCAGAGGGCCACAGATCTATGTTCCATTCCTAGTTTTACATATTTTCCACACACTCACAAGACAAGAGACTCACTTCATTTCTCTGAGTCGTGAGATCATGACTTCAGCAAACCTGGGGGTAACAACCCGAGCGAGCAGAGATGTCAAGGAGTAAACACTATAGAAGACAGAGCAGTTGGCACACAGAAGAGACTTGCCACATCTGACTCACTGGCTCTGGTGGAGTTACACAGACACCATGCCTACCTAAGCACAAGGATTCACTCTCTCTCCAGAACTGTGGCTCCTGCTTCATGCAGTACTTTCTTCTCACAATCCTGGCCACTGGGCACGTCCCTGTTCACTGGTCCACATCTCTAGCCATCTGGGAAGGCACCCAAATCTGTGGCCACATTTGTGGTTCTTCTTCCATGGTGAGACTTCAGCTCAACTGCTGTGTCTAGCCTTGCCCAAGGGTTTCCATCCTGGAACACATGCCTCAGCTTGTAAGTTCCCACAGGAAAAAAAAAAAAAATCCAAAGATTACCAAGTGTGGCCTCACTGTTCAGCTCTACAGTCCAGGCTGCAGCCTCAGTTATCCACCACTCTCTTTCCTGTTTGCTATGCCAGCCAGGAGGCAAAGGGAGGCACTTGATAAGTCATGTGGGTTTCCTTCCTGCAATCTTCATGCCCGTGTCTCCACTGGAGCTCTCTGCCTACCGCTGGCAGCCACTGCATGCAGCTAGCTCCTCAGCCGCTCACACAGATCGCAATGGTCCTAGCCAGGGCTCTACGCCTAGAGGGAAGCCCCATGGCCTGCTACGCACAGCACAGAAAGTCAAATCCACGGGCTGACTCACTGCTGTGTTGGCTGGGTGACGTGATTCTGAGGGACTGTGGCTCCCTCACGCCCTGTTCTCCAACATCTCCCAGGTCCTGCTACCTTCCGTGCAAAAGATGTTCTTGGTCCAACATGCATCGTAACCAAACTACTCCTGTGGAAACAACCACATATGATGCCATTTGATGTATTACCTGTTATGAGATGTTCACTCGGCATAGCTCAAGTCCCTGGCTAAAAATACCTCAACCCTAGAATTATTACATTGAATTTCTGCTTAAACAAACAGGAAAACGCAGCCAGGTTCCTTTGACTTTACTGTTAATCTGAGCAGTAAAAGCAGAAGCGCAGAGCTGAGCCAGCACAAGACAATAAGCAGACCCCCTACACCACGGTAAATACCACTTCTAAATTAAAAGGGGAGAGAAACACGGCAAAGGCTTCTCTCTAAGCTACTATTCCAACACCAGAGGCTCCCAGAGCTGAGCCCTGAACTATTTTTTTACCTAGTAAGAACCAAGAATGCCACATCAGGCCACAGGCTCTGGTTTCTTCTTCAAAGGATACAAAATTTAGGATTTGAAATGTGACCATGGCTACTTGAAAGAAAATATGCATTCAATTATCTTCCATATGTGCAGCTGAAGTACTATTACCAGGAATAGAAAGATAGAATTAAATAAAGAAAATACTCTGGGTAGATGTTATACTGATTCATTTTGATCATGATCATTTGGGCCTAAGTAAAGAGCATTATAATTTTAAAAAGAATCATGTAATTTAAAGTAAGCTCGAGCCAGGCAAGGCAAAGGCTGCATCTGAAGGGGACTCCAAGGTCACAGCAGAATGGAGTTTAATTGCAAAATCAAAGCTGCTCGGCTAAGAATAAACCAACCTTGGAGACTGATGAAGACGGATGAATTGTAGAGTTGCCTGCAAAGCACAGAGAACAGACTGGGATGGGGTGCCCTAAGCTCACCACAGTTAGTCTGGGTCCAGAGCTCTTCAGCTAAACTGTAAGCATGCTTCTAAGAAGGAAGCCAATCCATCCATCCATGCATCCATCCATCCATGCATGCATCCATCCATGCATCCATGCATCCATCCATCCATGTATCCATCCATCCACCCATCCACCCACTCACTCATTCACACCTGAATGTACAATTCACTCCAGAACAGAGCATTTCCTCACATCAACAGGTGCCATTCTAAATGAAAAAGACCTCAGGCATAGAACTCGGGGGTAGTGGTGGGGGAGCAGTGGTAAAAGGAAGCACCTTGAAAAAAGCTGAACTTCATTACAGATTTATAGAAGAAAGGATATAGGACCAAGATTCATTGTAAAAACAAAAAAACAAAACAACAACAACAACAACAAACTCCACAAGAGGCGAGGCTGGAGATGGCTCAGCAGTTAAGAGCACTGGTTGCTCTCTCAAAGAACCTGAATTCAGTTCCCAGTACCCACCTGGCAGCCTACAGCCATCAGTAAGTGCAGCTCCAGGGGATCTAACACCCTCTTCCAGCCTCTGCAGGCACTACCTGCATGTCTGAGGTAAGATAAGGAGGCAGGCAAAATGCTGCCTGCTGCTGAGGCCGGGTGGTGGAAACTCAAGGATCATCACATGATTCTCTGCTTTCACAATGTCCAGTATTCAAAGTGGAAAAACAAACAAAACCAGTTTTTTTTTTAAATTTTATTTCAAAAAGTAGGTAGACTGCAGGCAAGGGAACATGAGTCATGAGAGAGGGTATAGGGCTAATTGCTCTTCGTCTCCATTCTGCCGTGGCTTTTCCTTCTGAGTAAGTGCATAAAAAATGTAACTGATAATCAAAGTTTAAAACAGTGAGCGAAGTTCCAGGACTTCAGAAGGGCTCTTCTAACAGTACAGAGGTTCAGTGAGTTTGATCCTGGGTAAGGGCTTGTTAGAGTAGCTACTTTAATCTGGCTCTGTGATGCTTTTATTTGTGAGTCCAACGTAATAAAGTGAGTTTATTTAATAATAATCTTAAAAGTAAGTTTATTGTCCAATCAGTGAGGCAAGGGGTAAACCAAACACTGGGCCACAGGAAACCACAGCCTCGTGGGAAAGAGGGGCACAGAGATCATACCCAGACTAAGAGACAGCAGGTGGGCTCCCTGGAAGAAGCGACTGAAACTGCCCTGAAGAGTAGACTGGAGCTGGTGTATCTGTGATTGTAATTTACAAAAACATGCCACAGAGCAGTGCCCACTTGCTGGACAGGCTTGCTTTGTGGGTTGGCCCTTGTTTCCAGGCTAAGATGTAATCTCTTGCCTGCAGCTCTTCTCCTCCAGGAGCAAGCCCAGAGCTTCCCCTGCCCTCTGTGCAGCAGAGACGTCTCACGTGACACCCAGGAACCCTGGGAGGTGTCTGTGATCTGCCCTATAGCTGGCTTCCCCAAACACTTCTCTCACCTAGGGTGCCTGGGAAGGTGACATAACCCATGACAGTACCATGTCCAGATGTGTCAACTGTTAAGGTGCAGCCCGCAGTGGTGCAGGAAGAAGAATGCAGATCAGTACTGTAGGTCAGTCCCCAAGCATAGCCCTGGGTGGGTAAAAAGTTACACTAGGCCCAGTGTGCTCCACACTTTTGGACTTGCAGTGTGATCTGGCAATAAATCCCTCCTCATCCGGTCCCTTCCACACAGGAGGGAGTCGGGGTGTGTGTAAGAGGTATAATTCTAGGGCTCGGTTTTAACCCTCAGTGAGTTATGGTTCCCCATGAAGAATTGGAGCCCTGGGCTGTGAAGAGTGTGACAGCACTGTTGTCTGTAAGTGCCAGTCCCATGACTCTCAGATAGTTTGGTGCCCACCAGCTCACCCAAGGCACCAGTTCTGCTTCTTCCTTGCCTCTGTTCACTCTCTCCCCATCCCTGGCAAGAGCCCTGCCCATCGGGAATAGCAAAGAAAGCCAGAATCCGAAGAGGTTTTAAATGTCACCTCGTAGCCGGGCAGTGGTGGCGCACGTCTTTAATCCCAGCACTTGGGAGGCAGAGGCAGGTGGATTTCTGAGTTCGAGGCCAGCCTGGTCTACAGAGTGAGTTCCAGGACAGCCAGGACCACACAGAGAAACCCTGTCTCTAAAAACAAAACAAAACAAAACAAAACAAAACAAAACAAAACAAAACAAAACAAAAAATGTCTTCTTGTCCAAGGTCAGGCCAGAGCAAAATTGGCACACGACCCTAGTGGGTTTGGAGAACTTGACCTATAAGGCTCCCACCCTGCTTCACATTCAGAGTGGAACCCAACACTCTGCCCTGTGACCTTCCTGGGCACCCCAGCAGACACACTATGTGACCAGGCACCCCTAACTGTACCTCTTACCAACAGACTTCTCTAGGCTTAATGGGACATATTATTATCACCAGAGAGTATTTTCCAAACTCGTTCGTAACTAGTAGTAACCAGATAATAAATCCAGTTCTGGCCAGTGAGCCATGAGTGAGCAGTCTGCTAGCTTCCGGTCAACAGGAGGTTGCACGCCCTAGCGCATCCTGGACCTTTCCCCTTACGCCTTCCCTTCCCACGTGGCAAGCCCCAGTGATGAGCAATTTCACATGTGGCTAAGAAACACCATCCTAGTGGATGAAGCGAACCCTAGGTGACCCCAGGGAGCAAAGCTATCCCCTTGATTTCTTTGATTGCTTCTCAGCTCCAATTGTTTTTAAAAGATTCTCAGTCTCTCCCCAATCGCCATCCCAGCCAATTTCACAACCTCTTAAAGCCGACATTATTTTACTAC
Source organism: Mus musculus (assembly GCF_000001635.26). Lineage (NCBI taxonomy): Eukaryota > Metazoa > Chordata > Mammalia > Rodentia > Muridae > Mus > Mus musculus. Next base: position 96,865,138 of record NC_000075.6, read on the forward strand.
TGTTAAAGTAGGCAAATGTCTACCGTCAGCACTACAAAACACCAAGCCCTTGCGAGGGACTCCCCTCTGGGGACTATGAAGATTGTAGACACTGACCAGGTTCAGTGTCACTCCTGGACACTAAAGGAGACATGATCATGATATATATAACCTTGTTGTTTTGTTTTTAACTCTAAGTTACTTATGAGGCCATGAAGATGAGTTGGCTGTAGACGACAACAACAACAACAACAACAACAACAACAACAATACCTCTAGCTAACCCAACAAGACATAGCAATACTGTCAGCAAACAGTCACAGCAAGCAAGGAACAGCTCAGAAGCACCCACCACTTGCAGAGCCAAGCTCTTCCTATATGTTACACTCTTAGCAACCTCCTGTGTGTGTGCTCTCCCAAGAGCGTCAGAAACTGATGACACATTCCCAAGCATCACCGTCACACCTGGTAGTGGGCAGGGACAATCCTCTGCATCTCTACTTCACCAGAGCAGTTAAGCGTCTCCTAGAAGCCTCTCCGACAGACCTTCCCTCCTCTCCTCGATAGAAATGCGCCACATGTCAAAGCCCAAACCGATGATGTAAGAACGGATTCTGACAGCTGGGTAAAACCAATCAGGATTCACTTTTTGGCAAAGGCCCAAGCAGTAAGGACAGGGGTATAGACCTGAATAGAAAGAAGGAGCAGGAGGTTCTCTTACAGCCCACACCTGGAGAAGGTTTGACAACACACACAATTATCCCGAGGAGTGACTCCTCGGCTCAGCCAGCGATGACGGCACCTGCACTTTTCAGATCTAGCCATCAAAGCACATCCCGTCATAATTACAGGCTTTCAAAACCTCAGCGCTGGCTTGCTCAGGTATAATCCAGCAGCGACAAACCAGGCACCCCATTTCCCACAGCCTGCACGTCCTACCAACCAAGACCTTTTATTCCAAAATTTGCATCTCTAAAATATGCAGCAATGAATTATTTATCTGTGATTTCTTTCCAAGAAGGTTCTAAAGCTCGTGATTTACAGAGTTGGTGTTTTTAAAAGCATGAACTATTTTTATTTTATTTTTCTTTTTTTAAAGATTTATTTTATTTTTGTGTGTGTGTGTGCGCGCGCGTGTGTGCATCCCACACATGTTGTGAGCTATCTGATGTGGATACTAGGAATCATAACTGGGTCTCTGGAAGAACAAATGGTGCCTGCCCTTAACTGCTGAGCCATCTCTTCAAGCCCAATAAATTTTTTTCCTAAATTTGTCAACTACAAGTTCCAAGGTCTCTCTCTTGGAATCTCTCCCACCAGCTCCCCCAGTTAAACTGTCCAGGCAGCTGGTCATTTCTCAAGACTGAAACAAGGAATTCAGCAAGCTAGAAGTCCACTTTCCAGTCCACTTCAGCTATCTCTTTCTGACATTCTGGGAGAAGTCTGCTTCAGCCAACTGTATCACTCTGCCCTTCCGGAAGCTCTGGGAGCAGCCGCACTGAAACCAGTGTTCTTATTGTAGAATGCTAACCACACCTGGAGAGAGGAGACAGCATACAGTTGGCATTGCTACCTCTCCAAAACCTCTTCAAAAACAGCTGCTTTTTTTAAAAATTGTATTTTGCAAGCAAACTGAGTCCATTGAAAGTCTCTTAAAATGTCAAGGAAATCCAGGTGGTGCTGGTGCACACCTTTAATCCCAGCACTCAGGAGGCAGAGGCCAGCCTGGTCTACAGAATGAGTTCTAGAACAACCAGGGCTACACAGAGAAACCCTGTCAAAAAAAAAAAAAAAAGAAAGAAAGAAAGAAAGAAAGAAAGAAAGAAAGAAAGAAAGAAAGAAGAAACAAACAAACAACAACAAAAGATCATGGCTGTAAAGCTGGAATTGCAGGTGGAGCACAACAAAGGTCAGAGTGACAAAAGCCATATTTTCAAGCAATAAATAAATCAATAAACAAAACAAAATGAAAAAAACCTTCACAAATCTTAAGATGTGCAAAGTGAATCTGGCATGTGGGGAAGCGGGCTCCCATGCATGCTGTGTTTCTTGCTACTTGCATTTCCAGGGCTTTGCTTCGCTGGATGTCTGGACCAGAGCATGCAACCTGGCCATGGTAAGGTGTTCTGTCTCATGAGGCCTTTTTCAGGCAGAAAGCACACTCGAGAGTTCTAGCAAACTGTCGGCTCACTGCCAGACCATCTGTACCCTGATCAAGAAAGGACTCGACACCAGGTCCTCCATGGGTCACTGCTAGCAGTTGGGGGTAGTTACACAATGGCCTTAGACTATGCTTCAGAAAGCTGCAGCCTCACCCCAACCGACACTGGCAGTGACTGGCGGTGCAGAATGAGCCTTCCAGCTCATGGATCTGGCCAAAGGTGGAGAGCCACTCCTAGGTGTCCTCTATGTACCGGGACCCATGGATTTTTGATTCAGAGCTCCAAAAAAAGGTTCTCAAAAACACTTTGTGTGTCCTTCGCATCTTAAGTGGTGCTAAAGCATTGTGACATAGACTCACAGATGTCAAGTTTAGGGAGGGACACAAACTGTTATTTGGTCTCAGGCCCTAGTCAGGAAAGAAGGGATAGCACGGTTGTACACCCCAATACTTCCATCCCTGCCTTAGCTACTTTTCTGTTGCTGTGATAAAATACCAGGACCAAAAACAACTTAAGAAGAAAGTGTCTACTGTAGCTGACAATTCCAGAGGGATGGAGCCCATGGTGGCAGGGAAGGGAGCAGAAAGCTGGCTGAGCACATACTGCCTCATACACAGGAAGCAGGGGGAGGGGGGAGGAGGGAGAGAGCGAGGGAGAAGGAGAGGGAGAGAGGGAGAGAGACTAAGAAGTGCAGCAAGGCTGGAAATCCTTAAATCCCTTCCTAAATCATGCATGTCCTCCACCAAGGCTTCATCTCCTTAAGTTTCACAACCTCTACAAACAGCGTCACCCACTGGGGCCTGAGTGTTCAACTCCATGAGCCTATGGGAGACATTTCTTATTCAAACGGACACAATCGGCCTAACTCAGTGCTATAATGCAACACAAGGCTTAAGGTCAATGGTGCCGAGCGGAAACCCTGGGAGCGGGGCTATGGGCATAAGTCATGTGGAGAATATAAAGCAATGGGATTGGGCGGATATCCTTTTTAAACTCATCTCCTACAAAGTTGAGCCCAAATAAGAAGGTAGGTGGCCAGTATCATGACTGGAAGCTGAGTTTCTAGAAATGCATATTATTTGGGCAAAGAAGGCTCCTGCCATAGCTGGAGGCTACTGTATTAGAAACCATGCTTCCGCCGGGCAGTGACGGTACCTGCCTTTAATTTCAGCACTTGGGAGGCAGAGGCAGGCGGATTTCTGAGTTCAAAGCCACAGAGTGAGTCTTCAGAGTTAGTTCCAGGACAGCCAGGGCTACGCTAAGAAACCCTGCCTCGAAAAACAAAAACAAAGATAAAAACAAAACAAAGAAAAAAGAAGAAAAAAGAAAAAAAAAAAAAAAAGAAACCATGCTTCCAAGCTCTGTTGAGTTACAGCCTGGGCACCGATGTGTGTGGTGAACTAGGACGAGTGTTTGCTAGAGCGTGTGTTTAACGACTCACTGTTCTGAGCATGGCTAGTCACAGAGAGCTGGCTTTGGTCCATATCTCAGTGAAAACCAACCACAGAAGGCCCTATCACTGACCTTGGTTGAAGTGATTCAATCAGAATAAAGATCTATGCTATTTCTCTCTGACCTCAGTACATACTGAAGTTTCCTTTTGTAAGACAAATCATTTAAACACATTGATTTAAAACCCAACACAAAATCTTATTCTTCCTGCCGGGCAGTGGTGGCATATACCTTTAATCCCAGCACTTGGGAGGCAGGGGCCGTATCTGAAGTTTGAGGCCAGTCTGTTCTACAAAGCAAGTTCCAGGACAGCCAGGGCTACACAAAGAAACTATGTTGAAAACTGAGAGAGAGAGAGAGAGAGAGAGAGAGAGAGAGAGAGAGAGAGAGAGAGAGAGAGAGAGAGAGAGAGAGAGAGAGATCTTGTTCTTCGAAGAAGTATCTCCCTTGGACTTCTGTTTTTCATGATGCTCTAGGCCTACTGGCTAACACTGTTCATGAACTCTAAGGTCCCACCCTCTGACCCAGCCCCACAATGCATCCCATTCTCTACATCCTTTAATATACAGAAACATCCTGCTCCCTGAGGACTTGGAAACTCTGTTCCATGTATACCCAGTTAGGGCAACAGGGAGGTACTAGGTGCCAAACCTGGAGGGATATCCTCCCTACCTCCAGAGAAGTACGTAGGATAGGGAAGCCATGGCTCTCTAGAGATGCCCAGGGAGAGAGAAGAAAGTCTCAAAACATCCTGGACCTAACACAAGGTTACTTGTGATCACTTGGCCTCATGCACGCAGGCAGAAGAGCTCAGAGTTGTTATCATATGGTAGTGGACAGGAGGGAGGAGGAGTGAGAGGGAGCAGAGAAGATGCTAGAAAGGAGCCCAGGACAAGATGTAGTCCACAAGGACTCACCCCAGTGAGGTCACTGTTTCTCAAGCTAAGCTCTACCTTTTCAGAACCCTGGTCCCAAAGAGAGCTACTCCCTGAGACCAGGTACTCATCCGTTGAGCCTGTGGAGACATCTGCTGTTCAAACCATAACAAGGAGGGAAGTTTGAAGCCAAGGCTGAAACAGCGAGCAAGAGGGAGAGTATGAAAGTGTGGTTTTAAACCGTATCCACGGCCTGTCATCTCTTTCCGTTACAAGTGTTGTGTGTCCTCTGAGCAGGCCATGGGGCTCTCTTGTTTAATAGAATGTGACAGGCATATGCTACCTAAGTTTCTGTACGCTAAGTCACAAAGGTCTATGCAGACTCTGCCTAGCTGCTCACTTGCTTCAGAGCACTGAGGACAGGACACCAAGTTGGAGAACCGCAGCAGAGGTCAGAATCCTACAAAAAGCAGCTCTCCCGGGCAAACAAGGCTTTAGACGTTACTAAGAGAACCTAGAAACAATCGCGACGTTTGTTTGTCTGTGGGAGAACGGGTAAGATGACAAACAGTTCTAGTACACACTGGGACAGGCCTCGGCTGTAAAAAAGAAAGGGCTGGGCTGAAGTGGGGAAGTTGAGTGCCAAAGAAATACTGCCAAGTGGAAAACAAGAGAAGGGGTGGGCCTCACGAGGCCCCACCCACAGCTGGTGGGAGGAGTCAGGGTTCTTCAGGGGCACAACCCCTGGTGTTTGGTTATCTGTGTTCCAGTGCTACTATGTCAGGTGAGAAGCCCCAAGCTGTGTGTGCTGTGGCCATTAGCACAGCCATGTGAAAGACCCCAGTGCTTTAGTGTTTTAGTCAACTAAGAACCGCCCACATTCCAGACCCAGATTTCTCCTGTTTTCTATGGCTCAGCGCCAAGGCCCCATCCTCACTAAAAACCAATACGGCACTTTTCCATACGCCAGCTCGGTCTCTGCCAGCGCGATCTCCACGCGGCACCACAGTCACGTGTTTTCCCGGTGCGCATGCTCCATATCCCTTCTAAAGTTCACACTATCATGGCCTGGTGTCTCTGCTTCTGTTTCTCTCTATTTTCCATCCCTGCTCAGAGAAACCCTTTTGTGTCTCTCCTCTCCCCCAATAAGTCTTTTGCGTGGTGTTTGTTTCGTGGTGTGGTTTTTCTTTTAACCTTACTCTGTAAAATCTTTTCACCTTTAGCATTGGCAAAGCCTTTCCCAGCTGAGGCTGAGGGACTTGGGAACGCCTGCCTCTGGTCCTTGTGAGGATGCTGACAGTATGTGCAAAGCCAACAAGCAGCTTCTGCCTCTATGGTGACTGCAACCCGAGGCTGCTCCCCTCTGAGACTGCCTACCTGGACTAGCTACAGCCTCTTCCTGTGCTAAGTTTCAGGTTGCTGCACAGTAGTGGGTGCCCTCCATTAGAGTGAGCTCAGCCCATCCTATCCCAGCTTTTCCGTACGTGTTTGTGTGTCTATCTTTCCTTCATTCCCTTGTTGCCCCAGTCAGGTTTCCAGGACCAAGCCATACAGGACGCTGTGACTTCACTTTTCACTTAGGTAAACCTTGATATTTGCACACCTTGACATAAATATGCATATTCCAGAAGATGTGTGAAACTTACAGAAAAAAAAAACTGGCAGGAGACAGCCTAGGTGAGTTGCTATTTCTGCTAGACAGGAGGAAAGACTAAGATTTCTCAGAGTTTACTTATACACGTTATGCCTTCTATAAAAACTGTGAATAATTAACAAAACCAACAATAACAGGAAAATGTCACTGTTAAATCAGACTGTATGTTAAAGTAAGACTACAAGGCAGGTTACAGTGCGGCGTTCAGTATGATCTCGGTAACATGATAATGATAAAGACTATACTACAAAGGCTGGCAGACTGTTTGGGTTCTGTTTGTCTTAAGGCAAGGATGGGAGACTTTATTTGTATACTGTACAGAGCTCAGAACCTAGTGCTACTTTAAAATACGAACTTAAGGGCTAGAAAGATGGACCAGTGCTTAAGAGCACTGGCTGTTCTTCCAGAGGACCCAGGTTTGAATCCCGGCATCCCCGTGGCAGCTAACAACATCTATAACTCAAGCTACAAAGGATCCAATGATCTTCTGGCCTTCCCAGGCAACAGGCACCAATGTGGTACACAGTCGTACATGCAGACAAAACACCCAGACAAAAAAATAAATAGGTACGTGTATGTGTGTGTTGTTAAAGATGAATTTTATGTAATTGCTACTGTGAGAAATGGTAATTAACCTGACCAGGACTGTGTGCACGGAACCTCCCTAATCACCCACACCCATCAGCCCATCATCCGGTTGTGAGCTCAAACTCCCAACAATGGGATGAGACCCAGTCGCCATCTGCATTAGGAATAAAAGGCAGGGATCGTCTTCACGACCCATGCTCACTGGCCCAGTGTGGGTTCTGGTGCACCCAGACATTTTTGCAAAAAGAAACTCTAGGCTAGAGAGAAGGGTCGGTGATTATGAGCACGTGCTCCTGCAGAGGACCCAGGTTCAATTCCTAGCATCCAACCGGCAACTAAGAGCTGCCCAGTTCCAGAGGATCCAACACCCTCTTCTGGCTTCCTTAGGTACTGCCCGCATGAAGGGCACAGACAATAAACACAAGCAAAACATCCACGTGTGTTATATATTTTAATAAATTGCTTTGCTGAGTTACTTTTGCTCTATGTGTTCCTTCATTCAACACCAAGATTATTCTTTTCCAACAACTTGAGGTCTCATCTTGGATCTCAAACCCATCTGTCAGAGTGTGGGGGTGCCTTCCCTTGGGAGAAATGTCCTCCCCACCATGTTCTCAGTAGCTTCCATAGGGTCTTTGGTGAACTTTTGAATGGGTACTGATCCAAGAATGGAGAGTTTCTCAGCAATGCAGAGATGCCCCTGGAAAATAGCTCAGTGGCTGGGTAACCGTTGTGTACAAGACAGAGGTAAGAGACACAGAGAATAACAACACACGTCTTGGCGGTTGGGTCATCCTGGAGTTTGGATAAGAGTGAACAAGATGTGCTCCTGGCCTGAGGTGAATACGGAACACTGACCCACAACAGCTTCATAGCTGTCCTTGGTGACTTCTGGTAAGCCTGTTGCTAAGTAGCACCTACTACAGGACACTACCCCACGAAGGAAGCAGTCAGAAGACTAAGGAAACACTAGAAACTGGGGTGCGAGAAACTTCCATTCGGGTGAGTCTCAGAGAGGTGAACCCTCACGAAACCAGGAGAGAAAATCATTGAGGTAAAAAGAACCCTAGGAAAGCAGACTCACCCAGACAGGAGCAAACCAACTCCTCTGGTGAAGCAAGAGACTCCCAACCCTATTCAATATACTTTTCCCTAACCTGACTACAGAGGGTACTGAATACCGTGTAGGACTACCATACGGCTGCTTACGGATTAAATCAGAATTAGGTATTTTTAACAAGTTGGACGTTAATTTCCAGCCAACAAAAAAGATCACAGATCCATTTAACCTCAGCCCAAACAAACAACAACAAAAAACCCCAACCCAGCACCAAGGTCATTTTCTTCTTCCTAGTTCTGCCATGTGCTTTCCGGAGCAACAGCGCCACCTATGGGCACTGGACACACCTTCTGTTCTGTTATCTTCTTTCATGGGGTTCCCTTCTGAGCAACAGCTTGTCTCTAAGAACACAGAGGAAGTCAAATGGAACCCAGATGGCATTGCCTGGCATTCACAGTTGCAATCTGTGGTAAGGCATAAGGGCCTCCTCTGCTTGGGTTGTCTGGTGGTTTGAATGTCCCCCTAGGCTCGGGCAATCGAACACCTGGTCCCAGATGTTGGTACTGCTTAGGGAGTTTTAGGAGCTGCAGGCTTGCTGGAGGAAGTGTGCCACTGGGGGAGGGCTCTGAAGAGTACACAGCCTCTCCCTACTTTGAGTGAACTCTCTCTGCTTCACACTTGTGGCTGAGGATGTAATCTTTCTCAGCTGCCTGCTGCAGTGCACCCCTGCCATGATGGACTCTTAGGCTTTGGAACCATAAGCCCAAATAAACCTTCTCTGTATACCTTGCTTTGCGTCATGGTGCTTTGTATCACAGCAACAGAAAAGAAACAGACAAGTTAAGACCATGGAATTTCTTCTGTTTCCTTGCTTGGCCTTCTTGGGAAGCACATATACATAGGCTGCATACCTGCCATATACATAGGCTGCATACCTGCCATATACATAGGCTGCATATCTGCCATATACATAGGCTGCATACCTGCCATATACATAAGCTGCATACCTGCACTAGCTCCTCCTTATACCCAGGCTACTGTAAGTCCTGTGTGTGTGTGTGTGTGTGTGTGTGTGTGTGTGTGTGTGTATGGTCTAAAAGGGGTGACTATCCACACTTATTCTGTGTATGCATGTAACCCCACAGAAACTTGTACCACAATGGGAGATGGGCTTATTTTAACATGGATCTGAGCACTATGGATCTACAAGCACAAAGTAACCACGTTGGTTTATGAAACACAGCAGGCCTTGTTGATTATTGATAAAGATTATGATGCCTGAATTTTTTTTTCAGAATGGAAAAAAAAAAACCTGGAAAGAATGAAGCAAACTACAAAGGTCTGAAGAAGTAATATGAAGATATGCAAAGGATGAGTTCATCTATGATATTAAAATATCTAAGGTCAAAGTTGAACACGTTGCTGTCAAAATTCTGCTTAAATATATGTCTCCTAAATGTTTATTTATAAGTGTTTGTTTTTACCCCAGCTTTACCTAAGGATCAGACAGTAGTTAAAAGTGCCAGGTTGATATTGTTAACCTTATGGGTGTTCAGCAGCCAGATGTGGTAGGTTTAAATAAGAATGCAGCCCCCAGCCGGGCGTGGTGGCGCACACCTTTAATCCCAGCACTTGGGAGGCAGAGGCAGGTAGATTTCTGAGTTCGAGGCCAGCCTGGTCTACAAAGTGAGTTCCAGGAAAGCCAGGGCTATACAGAGAAACCCTGTCTCAAAAAACAAAAAAACAAAACAACAACAACAAAAAAGAATGCAGCCCCCATAAGCTCATATATTCAGAGAGTGGCAATACTTGAAAAGGACTGGGTGAGGCTTTGTCACTGGTGTGGAGGGGGTGGGGGTTGAAGTTTCAGAGCCCAAGCCAGGCCCACTCTGTGTCTCTCTCTCTCTCTCTGTCTCTCTGCCTCTCTCTGTGTGTCTCTCTCTCACTGTCTCTCTCTCTCTGTCTCTCTGTGTGTGTGTGTGTGTCTCTCTCTCTCTGTGCCTCTCTCTGTGTCTCTCTGTCTCTGTCTGTCTCTCTCTCTCTGTCTCTCTCTCTCTCTGTGTCTCTCTGTCTCTGTCTGTCTGTCTCTCTCTCTCTCTCTGTCTCTCTCTGTCTCTCTCTCTCTGTCTCTCTCTCTCTGTCTCTCTGTCTCTGTCTCTGTCTCCCTGCTGCCTGTGGATCTGGGTATAGAACTCTCAGCTATTTCTCTAACACCATGTCCGCCTGCAGGCCACCATGCTCCCCACCATGACGATAATGGACTCAATCTCTAACACCTGTAAGCCAGCCGCAATTAAATGTACTTTAGGGGCCCTTTAGATAGGCCACAGGGTGGTGTATTCGCAATTAAATAAATGCTTTCCTTAAGAGAGTTGCCGCAGTCCTGGTGTCCTCAGAACACTAAGACATCACACTTGGAGGTTTATACTGATGCAGTCAGAGGCATTGGCAGGGGAAAATATTTTCCCCTGTCCCAGGGATCTGTGGTGCATCTCCAAAATGCCCTGTGGGGAGTCACCAGTTCTCTTGTTAAACAAGGCCCACCCAGCAAACTCTAAGCATGTCTAGTCTACAAAGAATTTCCTCTGTGCCTTCAAGTGAATCTGTGGTCAATTAAGGCCTTTAACTCCTCTTCATGGCGATGTTAACCAGTTGTTCACTGGTTAAAGAAAGGCAGGAGGGGCCTGAGGTTTCTCTCAAGTCCACGTGAGTCCTGAGGACCAGGTCCTCATCTGGCCTTAGCAGTTAAAGAGGGAGAAGTGACTAATGTTGGCCACCTCTGTGGTGACAACATCCAGCAGGAAAGCACAGGCACGTTTTCTCTGCACTCCGAGGGGTCGCACTGCCCACACATGAGGCTTAAATACATAGGGGGTGCTGTCTAAACAGCCATTTCTCACTAAGGATCCTCTTCTTGATAAGACAAATGCTGCCCAGGAGTGAGCCCAGACCTCAGCTCCCTGCAGCAGCTGCCTCCAGCCAGGAGAGACAGGCCCACTACTGTTTAACCTAAGAAGGAAGTGAGAGCTAAGGTTCTTTTCTCTGCCTCTCTAGAAGCTACTGGGGGGAAAGTGGGGGACTCATGCTGATTCCAGCTGCTCCAAAAGCTACTGAGGGGCCTTCAAGCAGATCCTGGAGGCCAAAGGGAGGTGAATGAAGAGAAACCAGTCAAGAGATGGATGCTCCGTAAACCCATCAAATCAAAGTTTGATTTGAACTTTAAAATACAAAACAAAACGAAACAAAACAAAAACTGGTGGTGTGACTTCTCCTGGTTCCTTCTGCCTAACTTGTAATGTTAGTAACCCTTGGCTTCACTCCTCTTTCCAGGTTCAAGGACTTGCTGTTATAAAAAAGAAAGCACCCAATGTACTTTAGGGGCCCTTTAGATAGGCCACAGGGTGGGGGCGGGAGTGCATTCTGCCTGGCCTGCCTGACACCACCTTCAACTGAAAGAGAACAGCTCTATCATCACCTCATCTAATGGCACTTCGTGTTTGGGGGGCGGGGGGGGGGGGCGGGGTGCTAGACGGTTTAGGGTAAAGACTCACAAGAAACGTGACTAGTTTCTCTCATGTCTTAAAGCTAAAACTGTCCCTAGGGCCTCCTGGCAGCCTCCTTGTCACAGGTCAGAGATGCCAAAAGTGTTTTGTGAGCCCTGATCTTTCTAATCTGCCTGATAAGCCATTCCTGGGTCACCTCTGCAGAGGGGGAGCCAAGGAAAACAGCAGTAAGCAGTAAGAAACAGCTCAGAGGAGATACCTGCTCAGAAGAGCAGACTCTCTGGCCAGGGAGAAAACCTAACATTCCAGTTGGGCCAGGTCAATTGTCCAGGCAAAAAGCAGCTCCCCTGGGAAGAAAGAAACTTCCTGAATCATGCTTAGAGACCTCACAAACACAGCATATGCTGGCTAAATTTGAAGAAAAAAAATGAAAGATATACATGCACACACACACACACACACACACACACACACACACGCGTAAGGAAACTGTGAAAACTATTTTCTTCTCGATTAAAGGTGGTTAGCTTGACCAGGGCCCATATTCTCTGGACTTCCGGCCCATTAGGCAATCATGTCAGATGGCGATACCTGTCAGTGGGCTGGAGCATAGTCACCACCTGTATTAGGAATAACACCGACAAAGGCCTTGCTCTAGCAGGATCTGTACCTCTGCCTTTGTTCTTCTCCAACATGACTTTAAAAGTAACAATGTGAACAATGAAATTCCCTAGAAGGAAAAGAGGTGTCCTAAATGTTACCAGTGGCCATGTCTATGATTACAGGTAAATTAAACACACTGCAGTGGACGACTGGCTTCATATGTTCCTGGAGAAGATGGCAGTAATCTTAGAAACGTGCTTCTCTTACCTGTTCCAGTTTCTCTCTGACTCTTTCTCATTTGTAACCCATCTGCCTCAGCCTCCCAAGTGCTGGGATCACAGGCATATATATGCTTATATATATGCCTAGGCAATGATATATCCAATCAAATAAATAATAATAAAAATAAAAATGTATTGGTCTTAAAACTTAAGGGGAAATGCTGTGAAATTTACTTAAATTATCCTTTTGGTTTTTTAAAACAATGTAGTTAAGCAAGACCTCAAAAGCAGATACCTCATAAATTATAAAAAGGCCAGTAGTCTGGAAATAGCATCTCCTTTCAACACTGCAGGCAGCAGAGCCCAAGTGTGACTCAAACAATAACAGGGCTCCTGCAGTTCACACTGAGCACCCCGACACTGGCAGAGCCAAGGCCCGAGGAGCACGAGGTAAAATGTAAAATACAAAACGCAAAGTGCTGTACAGAGGAAGACTACAGAGGTAGAGAGGGGAGCTCTGTGAGATACCGAGGCCTAGAGGTGGGTGTGGGGTACACTGACCCACAGAGGTGGGCGTGGGCAGCACTGTGGACTGCAGGGGCCCAGAGACATGGAGCAGGGAGCACTATGGGTCTGGGGAGCACCGTAAGCTGGGACTGCTAAAGAGGGAGGCACTGTGTTAAACTCAACGGTGGGGCAGAACAGGAGGGCCTCCCATGGGGCATGGACAGGCACAGTGGTACAGAGAAGCTCACTCCTTTGCTGTTGGTGACAAGCTTTAAACAGTGGCTCATCAGGGAACAAGAGAGAACAAATGGACCCAGACTGGACTCCCACAAGAGTAGGGAGCCACTGAATATCTGAGCACAGCCTGAAGTACGGAAGTGAAGCTACAGGAAAGTCACACTGAAGCCACCTAGGGACACACTGGAAGGCATAGCAGCTAGAAGGCATCCTCCAGCCTTCTGGGCCCTCTATCTTCCTAGACGCAGGGACAGAGGGCTTCGGTCACAAGCCACAGCTCTAGGCTTGTACCAATTTCGTCTCTCTGTGCTGTAGCTGCTCTCCCTACAGTGAGGATTTCCAGTATTCATATAATACCTACTTATGGGCAGTTGTGCCATACCCATCAAACTTGCAGAAATGGAGATACATGAGCCAAATCAGCTCAAATCCTTGCCTTGGTGTCCTCCGGAATGAGCATCACCCGCCTCTCGGGATTGTGTCAGGACAATGCACCCTGCAGAGCCCTGAGACAGGATGGTGACTACCTCTTCCTTGTCATTATCGGATTTCCTGAAGCACATGGACCACTGGCCAGGGACAGCATCTATGGATTCACACCAACCTCCCTGGAGGCAAAGGGGAAGAGCTGCTCATCAGCTGTGTGAAGGTCGCCCCACCCCCATCAAATCCACTTGCAATAAACAAGGCTTGGGAGGGAGAAGGAGGGAAATGGCCCTTGGGGCCATTCATCACAATGAGGGCAGCTGACAGCTCTCAGCTCAGTCCTCCGTTCCCTAAGGAGAAGCAGCTCAACGCTATTATGCAGGACCCATGGGGGTGATCCTCCACAGGCAGGATACCTATCTGACTGGCCAGGTTCTCACCTAGTGATGGAGGCACCTGAAAGAACACTGGGTGGCAGCTAATGGCCTCACGGGAGCGCTGACTTCCCAAGATGAGCCCACTTGGTGGGTTTTAGAGTTAGTGTGTGGGTATGAGCCTGAGGTCGGGGTAGGTGCCAATCTGAGTCCGTGGCACAGAGTACTGATAGGAATCCAAAGCTACAGGGAAAGTGTAAGCCAGCTTTAAAACCTCATCCCTCCAACACACAAGAAAGCCCTGCATCAAACTCTCACTGGTTAAGTGTCTTGAAAGGTGGTGACAGCCCCAGCTCTCCTCACCAACTTCTCGATGGCATTCTCTGCCAAACTCTATTTTTACAGCCTGAGTAATACCTGGGCACAGGACCAGCCAAGCATTGGTGACAGAGGGCTAGGGCATGAGAGGTGACGGCACAAGTGACGAAGCCCGTATGCTCCTCAGCTTCCAACACAAACGCTCTGAGCCGAGTTCAGAACTGCAAGTAGCCAACTCTGACCTGAACTCACAGCCCCACCACTTCACAGCAAGGTCCTGAGTGCCACTGGAGCTGAGCCCTCATCTGCCACATGCACTGGCTCCTGCCACCTCAGGTGCTGAAGCCCAACAGTGCCCAACCAGTGACTGGCCCACCCCAGCTTTGGCACATGGACTACAGAACCTCATGCAACCCTTTACATAAATTAGCCTCTGGGCCCATGTCACTGTCACGGCCATGACATTCTCTTGACTTGGTTTATCTTAAACTTGGCATAGTTGTCACCTTCCTCTGATGGCTGCCCTGATATCCTTCAATACTGGACAGCCTCAGTGCCCAGGGTCAACCCATCCTCTGGTGTCCATCAACATTAAGGGTTCCTGTCAGTTTCCTCTCTGGCCTCTTCCAGTGTTTGGAGAGGGTGTGTGTGAGTGTGTGTGTTTGTGTGTGTGTGTGTGTGTGTGTGTGTGTGTGTGTGTGTGTGTGTCTCAGAGCTAAGTAAGCTGCAGTACTCAGGAGGTGTGGAGAAAGAGGGCACCAGAAGGCACTGTGACTAGAAAAGCACCTGTCACAGTGACGTGAGACAAACGGAAGAAAGCACTGAACCCCGTAAGTCAGTGACTTCTCACCAATGCTCTGTTTACTGACAATCATGGTCACAAAATAAAAAAGACCTCTCAATAACGAGCAGGGATTAACCTGGTCATTCTCTGCTGTGTCCAGGTGTGGGCTAAGAGTGGGCTTTAGATGAAGGGAAACTTTAAATGCTGGGTGGGCTCAGGGGCAAGAAGCAGTCCCGGGCTCCTCTAGTCTTGGTGAGCTGAAAGTCACTTCCCCTGGGATAACCTCCAACTACTGAGATGAACCAACCATGAGCCACCGGGCCAAGGAAGACCTTCCATTCTCCTCCAGAGTCATCTGGTGATTCCTAACGGAGGCGAAGAAGCAGTCATGTAAAATAGACATCTTAGGGCTGGCGAGATGCCTCGATGGTTAAGAGCACTGGGTGCTCTTCCAGAGGACCCAGGTTCTATTCCCAGCACCCACATGGCAGCTCACTGTTTGTAACACTTGTTCCAGGGGATCTGACACCCTCACACATGCAGGCAAAACACTGATGTGCATAAAATAGAAATAAATTATTAAAACAGATCCTTCCTAGCACCTTTCCTCCTATGGGAGTTTCCTCCTCAACTTCCCCATAATATTCATTTCTTCTTCCTTGCTAATGGAGTCCCAACTTTGGAGAAGACGGTATAGTAAAGAGTGGCTAATTGTCAATTCATCTCCTCTCCCTCTTAAGTATACCACAGACAACACTTACCAGCCTCGACTGTGAGCAAGCTCTGGGGCAACCCCTGACTGATGGAATGCCAGCGGCAGTAGCTCACCCTGACCTGGCCCACAAAATACTGCATCACTGCCCGCGCCCGCCCCCCACCGTGTTCCTACCTCTATAAATGAGCATGGCATACTCATTCCTATAGACCTCATGACCCTAAGTCATCTCTTTGAAGAGAGTCTCCCACACTATCAGGAACATCGGATGTTAAGACTCATGTGCACAGAAAGTATATTCCTATCACACTGTAGCCATGAAAGCTATCTGATCTGTGTTTGTGTGACCCTTTTATTGGTGTACCCTATTAAATACCCACACAGCCCCTTTAACTGGGGGCGGGGGGGCAACCATGTCATACATTTCTGGTCATCAAGTCAGAGAATTCTGCTGGGGTCTTCAGGAAAAAACGTCTGCTTTCCTGATGAAAGTTACCAAACGTGGTTAGTACTTCCTCCTCTCTGAAGCAGATGGCGTGCATGAGGATGGGCGATTTCCTCCATCCTGAGCAACCTCAGGACCAAGGCCTTAGCCTCCCACAGTACCGGGTCATCAACACTCCAGGCCCACATCAGTTTCCTTGCCAGCCATCCCCCAAGCTTGAGGGGACTGGATCTAAATAAGAACAGTGCTCAGCAGATGTGCTTCCTCAGAGGGCGGAAGGACACTGCAGATGTCCTATACTGTAACCTATACTGAACTCAAGAAGAAGGGAGGGACATGAGAATTGTCACAACAGCTGCTGAAAACAGCAGCCTGCTACCTTCAGACACTTGGCTATACAGCACCACTTGCTAAGACCACTGAAACATGATTCTCTATTCCCTGCAGCCAAGGGTGCTCACCCATCAACAGGCGCTTTGCACACTCATTGCTGATTCGCCCAGTCTGTACTGAGCCCCATTTCATGCCCGTTAGTGGTAAGAGTGAAAGCTTCTGAGATGTGTTGGGTGCAGCCTCTGCTCTCCACTCTCAGACACCTCGGGGAGACGGACCCTTGAACAGTCAGTGTGCATAGACTGAGAGGCCATATAATATCCTGTGGGGCACAGGGTAGTGGATCAGGACCAAGATAAGCCAGTTTGGACTCCTTTCTGGCGTGGCACATCCAAAGTTAACACTCCTCCAGCTGAGAGAGCACCGCGTCCTCTACTGAGCCAACTGCGTTTACCCACTGTCAGCAGAGTCGTTCAAGACCATCAATTAATCCAGCTGCACCAGGATAATCATCGCTCATTAGATCAAGAATACTCAAGAGGAGAAGATCAAAACTCAGGCGCCGTGAGCTCAGGAAGGCTGGAGACAGTGGGCTGGGTTCCTTCTGCCTGCTGGTTGTTAGTCAGCCTTTAAAATACACTTTCTCTAGAAGTCAGTAATTTTTCACCTTGGAGACAGAGCCAAAAAAATGAACCATCTAGGCCGTGACCTTCAATCATTAATGTCCAAGCTTTTTTTTTTTTCTTCAGGTCTGAGTCTCCATTAAGAACTGGGACAGAGACAGACAGTTTGGCGGCAAAAGACGACTGGGCTGGAAGATCAAGAGGGAAGCCAGGGAAGTCAGAGCTCCCAGCCAGGGAAGTTGTCCCCTTTTAACTCAATTCTTTGGACATGAAGGAAATCATTTGCCATTTCCGTTGTCCAAGTATGAGGCAAGATTTTTTTTTTAAGACAAAACCTCATTCATTGCAAATTTAAGCAGTTTAAAAAACGGACAGAAACGAACCGGCTACTTGGTAGGCGCCATGGCCACCAGGCTCCTGGCATAGGTGTGCTACTCAAACTTAGACCAATCCAGGATGCACTCAGTTCCTAAGAGTCCATCATAGAGTTTTCCCAGTGCACAGCCCATGACTACAGGTCCCCTGTCGGCTCTGCCAAGGCGCAGGGTGGACAGGCCAGCTGCAGGATGGTCCAGTTAGTAATCCCAAACCTATCAACCCAGTCTGCCCAGTGAAGAAGGCTTGGCTGTGGCGGATGTAAGAGACCTGGAGGTCTGGCTCCGTGCCTCTGGCTTGTCCATTACCTGTTTCCAGCTGCCTCAGCAGCTCCCCATTCTAAGTAAGCACTGGGTCTCCAGCAAGGTTTGGAGGCTTCTAGGGCAGCTGGAGACCGGATCTGAAACAGGGGTGGGGACAGCGTTCTGTCAGCTGGGGACGAGAATAGGGTTGGAGATACTGGCAGGTGAGCAGATACTGACTGGCCTTACGGTCTCTGGACCCCCACTTCTCACTCATGACATGTATCCAAGAATGAGTTAAAATGTTAATCACAAGCCTGCATCGGACACAGAACAAGGAAGATGAGTTTCTAGTTTATTTAAACAACTGGCAAGGCAATCGCAGGACTCCAGTGTGCACCAGCTGGCGCTCGCTTTCTCTTCCATCCTAAGCTCTCAGGCGCTCATAGCCATCGCAGCTGGCCCCCAGCCAGCAGAGCCTGAGCTAGCTCTTCACTGTCATGCTAGCTCTTTGCTGTGAACACAGGCTTAAACCCCTTTGTTCCATAGGGACAGACATATATCTTTTGTCCATTATCCTATAGCTATCCTCTCGGGGTAACGAACGCTTGCCTGGCGTGCACGAGGCGAGTTCAATCCCCAGCACACACCTAAATGTTTTAAGAGCCATTTCTAAATTCAGCATCTCCACATAGACAGCTCGAATCTAAAACGATGTGTGAAGAGCAATAGTAATTAATATTCATTAAGCATGTACCAGGTACCGGGTCTAAACCCTTGGGATATACATTATCCAAGCTCCGTGATACCACACAGTATCAGCATCACCTCCATTTTACGAATAAGGAAACTGGAGCTTAGAAGTTAAGTCACTTGCCCGAGGATACAAAGCCATCCTAGGCTCAGAGTCTCCACTCTTACCCACTGCACTGTGCTGAATTCCACAACCAAAACCAGGTCCTGAGGGAGCAGGAGACCATCAACGGAGAATCTGACATCCACACACCCGGGAAATCTTCCTAGGGAGTTAAGAGAACGCAGGCTGTTTTGTTTGACTTTCAGGATGCTCTAAGGAAAGCCAATACCCACTTATCCTGATATAAGAGGCCACCTGCAATCTCCAAATGGCTGTGTAATCACATCTGATTATCCAGCAACTGTAGCAGGATTATCCAAATCAATTCCATGCTGAAGAGAGCTGAATTCTAAGGGAAGACTTAAAAAAATAAAGATATGGAGACATGGTCCCTCTCTGTAGCTTAGGCTGGACTCCCCATACCTGCAACCCTGCAACTTCAGCCTCCCAAGTAGGAGCCTCACAGTACCAGTCCTAAGGGCAGCCTTGCAGCCACCCTGACGTCCCATTCCTCCCACATTTATTACTGTCCTTGCCAAGACCAAACGCCAGACAAGAAGTGGTTTAAGGGAAGCAGGGCTTCCTTGGGTTTAGTGGTCCAGGGCATGCAGCCCATCAGAGTAGGAGAGATACACAGCAGGAGATAGCTGCTCACACTCAGGCAGAAGCAGAATGAATATCAGTGCTCAGCTTGCTGGACCCTGTCCACACAACCCTTAGTGAACATCAGTGCTCAGCTTGCTGGACCCTGTCCACACAACCCTTCCGCCCAGAGTTAGAGTGAGTCTTCCCATCTCAATGAAGATAATCTAGATAATCCCACACCGGCATGCCTAGAGGCTTATCTCTTAGGTGCTTCTAGATCCTGTCGACTTGACCATCAAAACTAGCGCATGCCATTTCAAATATAGATCACATGAGTCCCAGAGAGTTCTAATGCAATCATGAACCTACAAATAGGGGCCTAAAACTTCTGTATTGTCCAAATGTCTCATTTTTTTGCCTATATTTTTTAAGATTTATTTTTATTTTACATGTATGGATGTTTTGTCTGCATGTATGTCTGTGTACCACGTGTGTGCAGTGCCTACAGAGGCAGGAAAGGGGCAACAAATTCTCTAGATCTGGAATTACAGATGGTTGCGAGCAGACATGTGGGTGCTGGGAAGTGAACTCGTCCTCGGGAAGAGCAGCCAGTGCTCTTAATCACTAACCCAGCAATCCAGCCATTGTTTAGATTTCAAGGAAGTTCAAATGTATATCTTCCTACATTTTAGTAGTAACTTTTAAAGCATACAGACTTACTTCTAAACTTTTAAACGATTCTGCTACAACTTCAATAGCTTTAATGCAACCCAACTTTATGATTTTAGAAGCAAAGACTTAACGATATTTTCCCTCATATTCTTCTGTATTTGCAAATAATAAAGCTGGCAAGATGTTCATTTTATGTTACAGTTAAAATGGTCAAAATAATATCATCCTATCTCTGAGAGTCAGTGTTGGATCCGAGAATGCGGCCAGCTTAGGAAAGCAAGCTGCAGTCTGCTGATTGGAAAGACGGGTCTCTAAAAAGCAAAGCGGGTAGGATAAACAGTATCAGACTGTTTATAAAGATGGTATAAATGATGTCCTTCCCCACAGGCAGAAAAGAAAAGAAGGGGGAGGAGAGGCGGGTCGACACCAAGCATAACAATTCTGAGCATACTCTGTCCTTTAAAGGTCTGGTTTCCATGCTAATGGCTACAGCTCTCCGCCAGAAAGGTGAGGTCGCACATAGTGACACAGAGGGTGGTGGCAAGGAGATGACAAAGAGATGCTTTGCAGACGCAACCGTGAATGTGCATGTTGAGAGCATGACTGTAAATATTAAGTGCATTTGTACGTTTCTATGGTTCCCTACGCTCTGGAGGGAGCCGAAGAAAGAATGGGAGAATATTCCAAGTCCTAAAAATCCAGAAGGGAGGAACTCGCCCCAGGAACTGAAGACTGTCTGTGTTCTACTTTAGGGGTACCCCAACTATCAGCTAATATTAGATATCTGAGTTCCCCAAACTCTCCTCCAACTCAGAGCTCCCAACACAGTGTAGGTGCCACCAAAGTACAAAGGGGAAAGGGGATGGAGGGATGCAGCCATGAGTGAAAGATGTGTGTGGAGGGATGTCCTAGCCGAAAGGAAACACTGCAGGCTGCCTCTTTGCTGCACGAACGACTGCACTAGGCTCAATCTGGCTTTGTTTTGTTGACTTTTAATCATCAAATTCTTCCATACTCCTGGGTTTGTCCCGCCCTTCATAAGAGATTGGTCTTTCACTAAAGACAGTGGCTTCCTCATCTGAGATGGGCTGGGGAAGCCTGCAGGTGCTAGGGATGAAGGAACGTGACACAAGAATGCATTCTGGTTTGGTGAGCAGCGAGGGGTCTCATCTTCTGGACCTTGAGTAGACCCTGCAGTGCATCCTGGGTTCACAGGTGCCCCCTAGAGGCTGACTTGAGGTAGTTCCAAGCTGATTGGTACCACTGGACCACTGGACCCTGCTCTGGGTGGCTGGCTCTCTCCCTCTGAAGGCTAGTCTCTTGTTTATTCCCTGAGTGCACAGGGCTCTAGTAGACAGGGCCCACAGCATCTCTAGAGGGAGGTGGCTCCCCAAGGCTAGACCCCTCTGACCAACCTGGTTCAGTGGACCAGATCCCCAGGGTACACTCCGGACACAAGCTTACAACAGCCAAATGTCTTCCCATCTGGCCATGACCATTTCGTAGACAGCTTCCCAGGCCTTTTAAGAACCAGAAGAGTGAGCCCAGAAAACGTTTCTTTCCATCACTGTGAGATCATTTTCTTCTAGCTCAGCGATTCTGCCCCTAAGCGGTAACCCCTATACCAGAATGTGGGCATTCTCCTTTCCTAGCAACCAGAGTCCTGTCGGGGACAGAACCGGGAGCTGAACTCTCTTCTGGATCGTTAGGACTCCACTGTTCTATCTTCTCTCCCACCCCTTTCATACAGTGGCATCTCTCTTTCTCTCCCCACCCTTCCTTTCTCACTCTCAAACTGCAGGCATTAATTAAACCCCTTCTAGAAAACAAGATTTTTTGCCAGCTGCAGGAATTCTGGCCAAACCTGAACAGAGACAGTCTGGGTGAGAAAGATAAGCTAATGACAACCAGGGCAGCACAGGTCCCCACAAACAAGTGGCACTCTGAATTCCAGCTGTCCCCAGATTCCCAAGAGAAGTGGATAGAGGCCCTACAGCAGGGACTCCGGGTATGTTCTTCCTCAAATTGGCCTTTCACATGACAAAAAGCTGGATTTTGCTTTCTCTGCCTAGCGAAAAACTACTCCTGATAGGCCAAAGCAATCCCCCCCCCCAACGCTGGACTCCCCCCCCCCCAGCAGAACTGTAAAACATACTGCCAGGAATGTACATGCAAGGGCACTCCAGGGCTGCCACGGTAACCAGGTCTGAGGTGGGTAGCACCCACCAGAGTGAGATCATCACAGCCTGAAGTGGGGAAGGTGGGGTTCTGCAAGGAACCCCCAACTCCTTACCAGCTTCCTCCATCAGCAGGCAGAGGTGGAGGATGTCCCAAGAAGCCAGGGCTACCAGGTGTGGTGGTACAAGTCTTTAATCCCAGCACTTGGGACCTGAGGTCAGCCTAGTGTACACGGAGTGCCAGGCCAGCCAGAATAAATGAATGAATGAATGAATGAATGAATGAATGAATGAATGAGAATGGTATGCAGAAGCTAGGTCCTCAGCCCAGGGTCTGCAGGATAAGTCTTGGTGGACTTTTCGCCTCTCAGTAGGCAGCCTTGAGGCCTCCCCAGAACTCCCATTATCCTCCCATTCCTATCTCTAGGGTGAAGAGAACTGTTTCGTTCTGTAAAAGTCTGGAATCTCCACTGAGGGACAGGTCCAGCTGTCAGAGCCTGACCTCGAAATTGAACGTTCTATCCCGTCTCTTCCCCTTCACACCCCGTCTTACCAGACAGAGAACTTGTCTCCAGCAGGAGAGACTTTAACATTTATATATATGTATATTCAGATCTGTTGGATTGAGAGATATTTTGAAAATACTACAGCCCAGTGGAAGGCATGGGTTGTGGGCTCAAGACAGATACATGAAGTTTGCTTTGTTTTTGTTTTTGTTTTTGTTTTTAAATAAACATTGAGTAACAGGCAGGGGCACCTGGCCAGGTCCTAAAGGTCACCCCAGCCCTGCAGGTATTCAATCCTAGCCAGAAGGACTCCTGAGAGCAGCCTATCACTGTGAGGACAGGAAGATTCATACAGGAAATTGAGAACACTCAGAAGGGCCCTACTGAGCCCCACTGTGTTCTTGGCTAATTACTTATCTATTCAATAGAAAAGGAATATTGAACTAATCACTACCAGAGCCATCAAAGAGAAACCACAGAGACAGGGCAGTCCTACAGCCCAGAGTGCTGTGCTCCAGGCGGTCCACGCTGCCACGGGTTCCCATCTGCAGCCTCCCAAGGTATCTGTGAGGGCAGGCTGGCCCAGAGCCAATCCTAAAAGAGAAATACCCTTTATATGTTCTTTCTCTGACTAGGCAATTAATTTAATCTAAGATTTAATGAAAGACCCCAGAAGGGAAGGGGTGAACGCACACGCTGGGCTGTCACCATGCCATCTCCACTTCTCTCCGGGGACCATGAGGCTTTCCAAGCCATCTGCTTTAAATCCTCTTCCCACAGATGTCACCACAGGGCACCAACACCTCTGAGGAGGGGGCTGGTGCCAAGCCCGACCGACAGTTCCAGAGGGTAGGCTGGGCTCATCACTGTCTAGTCCATAGTCAGGGTCCAGCCTGGGACTTGCCGCAAAGAGCAACAAATGTCCCTAAGCCATGGAACTCTCCCAGAGCCCCTCCTTGATCACTCACTCATCCCACATTTCCCTATCCACACCAGATCTGATCCAGATTCCTAACTGGTTTTTACCTGTTGAATGTTTAGGAAGCATCCTTGCCTTTCCACAAAGACACGGGCCCACCCTAGAGGGGACAGTTACGTTCCCAGAGCTGTGGTGAGAGAGTGGGGATGTGGCTCCATTTCCCCAGCATAGCTAAATCTTCCCCGATCCACAGGTACTACTGACAGCCAGTCACAGCAGCAAAGAAAACCTGCTCCATATTTGTGGGTAGCAAAGCCGGCTTCTTTTTAAGAAATCGCAACCTATCCAAGTTCACCAAGCAAAAGCAAGCAAAGAAGTAACCACACTGTCCTAAACAGAACACTGAGCAAGCATAACCTGCACGCGTGAAGTGGCCCTGGGCTGGGCCCAGGGTTCCTGCGCCGCAGGCAGCAGGTAGCTGGCGAAGCACCAGCCCCACCCCCGGGGCAGGCCCTGAAGTTGCAGCCCCTTTTTACCTGGACACTGCAGCTATGGGACAGCCGGGAGAAGGGGGACCCCGGAGCTCAGATTCCCGCTGAGTCGTTCAGCAGGAGCGCCTAGGCAGAATGGGACCCCGCTGGGGTGGCGGCGGGGACCGTAGGAGCAGAGCTGGGAGGGAGAGGCGAGCGGCAGGCAACCAGGAGGAGGTAGGCGTGGGAGGGCTTGAGGGAGAAAAGGGGGTGTGCGGGCAGGCTTCTAGGGTGCAGGGCTGAGAAAGGGGAGACGGATCGGAGGGCAGGGACCCCTCTCCAACGCGGGGAGGGTATGGGGAGAGGTGGCAACTGGGGAGCGCGTAGATAAGGGAAAGAGCTTGGTGGCAGGGCTCACACCCGCTGCTTGGAAGCCCGCCCCTGCCTCCGGATCTTGGCATCGCGGACACCTCTCCGGGGTCGCCCCCCAAGACCCTAGACACAAGCCCGCCTTGCGAGAAGCCTCACAACCGCTGGGACCCGGCGCGCACCACACTCACCGCCTACGGTCCCGGCCTCCGTCGCTGTGCGTAGGGATCTCCACCCGCAGCCAGCTCCTCCTGGCGGGAGTGCAGGCGGCGGTGGCGCGCGCAGGCCGCCAAACTCGGGGTTCCGCAGCGCCCCCTACCGGGACCGCCGGGTCCCTGCCCGGCCCGACGCGCTCAGGGCGCCCTGGAGCTCCGCCCCGCAGGCGGCCGTGCGGGACCAGCAGGCTGCGGCGACCCGCATCCCGGGCCTTGGAGGCACACATGGCCTGGAGTGTCCAAACAGTCATCCAGACAGGCTCCGGTCGCGCCGTCCGGGTCCGGGAAAGCGCGCGCACTCGGAGCGCACAGGGCCTATGCTCCTCCCTATGCCGGACTTAGGACCCGGGAGGGTGCCATGGCCCCAGGACACTGCCCTGGACCCGTCCCAGCCTTGGCTAGGGTGCTTTGTGACTGCGTGCCTAACTCCGCGCCGCGGATCTAGCTGCGGATGTGGGTCCTGCGGTGCCTCGTGGACTCAAAACTGGCATATCCTAGCCACCGTGCCACCTCCACCCAAGCGCCTGTCCCGCGCTTCTCTTCCGGCGCGGGCCACATCCGGCCTGTGTCTACTCTAGACCTGGCAGTAGTTTTGTCCCTAAAGGCCTGCAGGCATCCACCCTTGAGAGGTCGTGGCTGTGTCACGGGGGCGTTTCTGCATGACCCCAGGGCTGCCAGCCAAAGACCCGCGCAGCACTCGTTCTATAAAGCTGTGTTTGTGGGTCTTTTGTTGTTGTTGTTTCAAATGCTGTAAAAAAGGATCTCACCAACCACAATTGTGAGATTGCCTTTGTTGTCAGTTCTGGGACTACAGTGACACCCTTGTGCCTCTCTCAACTGCAAAAGAGGTGCGGTTTTGAGGGTAGCGCATCACTTGATTTTCCCTAACTCATTCGATAGTGACTAAATCAAAACACTTTATATTTTATCCATATTTTTACCTCCAATTTCTCCCCTCAAATCAGCTAGATTCTACTTCCCTAGCCTGCATTCCATTTACCCCCATGGTCCAGCCATCTGGAATGCCTTCTCTGTTCAATGCCTTGATGGCCAGCTGGCACTTGCCTGAGGACACTAGTTACTATCCCTCTCACCCAATTACCCAGGCTCAACACCACCTTCAGCCTGCTTATCCCTTCAGTACTAGCGACAGCTTTCTCCAATACGTGAGCATGAAATCTCACTCCCCGTTAAATTCCTACTTGGGCTGGCCCTCAAGGACCACCACAGTCCAGGCATCCTATCCAACACAGACTCTTCCTTCTCGCCACGGACTCTTGACAGTTCTGCTCTAATTCCAAGTTCCACTCCTTCACAAGTCACACAGGCTGCAGATGACAGACAACTCCATCCACACTAGCCCAAAGCAAAATACATACATACATACATACATACATACATACATACATACATACATACATACATCAGAAAAGGGGGTTAGGGCAGGGCTTGTCAGCTTCAGGCCTGGAACTTGACCCCAGATGCTCAGCTTTGCTTTCTCTCAAGTCTACTACCCTTTCAGGAACACGGGAGTCTCCAGCCGACGCAGGCTCGCAACTCTGCCTCCACCACAAACCCAGCCTCTCTCTGCAAACTACCCAGGCCTGATTTTGTTCTGGATGGAGCCCTTGTGGGTCTGTGCCACATCTTCTGTAACCCATAGGCGTATGTTCCCTTTCTTGGCTACTTACTTACCCTTCCCATGGGATATGTAGACAGTCTTAGGTTCAACATGACCACAAGAGGATGAAAGGTGACTCGGGCATCATTTCTCTACAAAAATTTGCCACTATCCCACTCGACTGGGGTATTCTCCACTATTCTTCTGGAAGTGGGAACAGGTCTCCTCTGCCTGAATCTTCCTCCACGCGGCACTTAGAGTTTCCATCGTTGCACCTTCCTACAATCCAGGTTAATACCGGATACCACGATCATCTTTCCCTCTTTCCTTCAACCTCTATTCCCTGAACACTTCGACATTTTTCCCACTCTGGAGAAAGCATTCCACCTCCTTTCCTGAGGGTCTTTAAGGGTTGAAGGGTTTCCAGGGAAGGGAAAAGGAGAGGTTCCTACAGGGGAGAATGGCAAGCCTCCCTCTGCAGTGATAAAATAGGGTATCTGTCTGAGGCAGCTGGAGCCACTTGGCTAATGGCTGGGGAGGCAGTGCCAACGAGTGTAGCTCCCAGATATCCTCAAGCAGGAAGCGGGAGCAGATTTCTCTCATGCCAGATACCAACATAATACTGGTTATCCAAATACATGATCCAAGTTATCCCCTACTATCCTCCAAGTGAAATAAAAATTCTATTTCTCTGGCCCTGGCAACCAAGAGAGTCCTGACTAGGACAAGCCCCCAACCCAGCACAGTGTCACACGCTCCTGAAAACAGTGCCTGTCACCTTCATTACTCATTTGCTAGAGCAGCGAACTGTGCCCCTGGATGACCATAAAACAGAGAACTAGCACGGTGCCAGGACTCACACCCTCCCCCTTGAACTGTTTGCTACAGGAAAACACCCACCATTTATTGAATGAAAGCTGAGCCCACCTGTCCTCTAAAAACATTGGGCAGCACCAAGTCTTGAATAGTCTACTAGGCAGCACACGCTGCCACATTGCCCCAGCATCCCTAGTTGGACTGGAGTAGCCATCAGCGGATGAACACCTTCAAGGCCATCTCACCCCTGGAGCAAAAAGCCTGCAAATATTTGCACAGCCTCCTTTGTCTGGGGACTTACAAAACCTGCTCCCTGTCCCCTCCCTTCTTACAGGGCCACATTGCCACAGGGTGCCTAGTCTGAGTTAACAAACCGCCATGCCAACGGTCTTCCTAGGGAGAAAAACAGGTTGCGTTATTTGAACCAGTTTCTACATTGCAAAGACCTGAATTGCTCACAATTCCGCCTTACTGCCAAATCTATTGACACCACAAAATATTTCTGTGCTGCCTACCACCATATTCAGATGGACAATATTATTTCCAAATTCTCTTCACCGTGGGTTTGGTTTTCTTTGGTGATAGCTAGAATGTCCATTCACTACAGGAATGTGGAGAAATACTAAGTGCTCAAATATTAAAGGTTAAGATAAAAAATTATTCAGGATAGATTTCTTGTTGATTCATAGAGCAGAGAGCATCAGACTGACTGGCATATTTATATTAAATGGAAATTGCCCTGTCTACCCCACATCTGCAACCCCAGCACCTTGGAGAGAGAAATACCTTGCAAAAGGTTAAAGGTCTGTTTCTTCGGTGGCTGCAGAGCTGCTGCCTAACACAAGCTCCTGGTTTAGAGAGGCAGACCCTCCCCCAGCTCCAGGGTGGTCTATCCTCATTTATGCATGCACGGTTCTTTGTCCCTACTACCAGCTGTGGTCCCTTCCCCCACCCCCAACAAGCTTATTATAAAAGCCCCTTCCCACTCCTGAGAGCAACGAAGGAGGGTGAACTCATTTTCCCATCTATCTGGGGGAAATTTAATTATAAAGTCAAATCTGGAAGAACAGAGCACAAAATAACCACATTAAATAAAGATAAAAGAGGGCTCTGAACCTGACTGTGAGCCAAAAGAAGAAGAAAAAATAATCACACAAAAAAAATTAGAGTAATTCAGTGAATCATAGATCTAAATACTCTTTTTTTGTCCTCTAGACTCTCAGCCCAACTGAAAGATCTCAGGACAACCAAAGCAAGCATTGAATGAACTCACAGGAATCACCTTTAGAAATCATAAAAAGAGAAGGACTGTGGCAAGCCGTGTATCAAAAACGGTCAAGTTTATAAAGTAAGCACTTTATAAAAGCCAGGCGAATGGACAGATGAACTGAGTCCTGCCTTCTCATTTTACAATAAGAAGCTATGCAGAAAGGAGAGATGAAGGACCCAGCAGAGATTTCTGAACTTTGTAGTGACATGAGCTACAGCAACTGGAATTGAGAGTCCATGAGAAAGACAGACCACAGAACTCCCCTAGGGCCCAAAGTAGCAAGATGGAAGCTAAAATAGTTAAAAATACTTGGTGTTGTTGCCAATTCATGCAGAAGTCTATGGCCAGAAGGAGAACTGAAGCCAAGAATAATCAACTTGCCCCAAAGTCACCCACCAAGTGGGCTGTGGAGATAGTGAGGGCTAGAATCCAGTCCTCTGGACACTTCAGGGCGCTTTCACTGGTCCTGGGTTTGCAGAATGAAAACAAAAACAAACAAACAAAAAAAGACAAAACATCACAGCAGCTCCACAGAGGAGTCAAACAAATTTGATTCGAAACTCTTCAAAAAACCAGATACGGAGCCACCGTGTGTCCAGGTCATTTATTATATGCTTGGGCACTGGCTGAGTTGGCCTCTGACATTCTTTGACCCCAGCCTTCTCTGTTGAGCAATAGACCAGAACGTTCGGGTGTTTATTCAGTGATTCAACTTGATGCACAGAGCACCACAGAATCTCAGGTCAAGAGCTGCACTGGTGCTCCCTGTCTGAGGGACAGCATTCCTCTGAGGGACAGCATTCCTGTTACCTCCCTTGGTCTGTATGCTAGAACCATGTGTCATGGTTTGAATATGAAGTACTGCCCCAAAGGATCATGTGCTGAGGTTTGGTCCCCAGTTGCTAGTGCTATTGGTGATTAGATCACGAGGGTCGGATGATTAACCCACTGAAGAGCTCATAATTGAATGGGCAATAAGGAGATGAGACCTAGATGGATGACATATGTCACTGAGGTGTGCCTTTGAAAGATAGATCTTTTCCTCAGACCATTCTTGCTCTCTTTGCTTCCTGGCCACCATGAGTTGAGCAATCTGGTTCTGCCACGTTTCCTTCTTCCCTGATCTTTGGCTTCTGTTTCTTTATGGCTCAGAAACAATGACCAGCCAACCACGGGCTGAAGCCTCTGAACCTGTGAGCGTAAATCACTTTTCCCTTTAAACTTTTTTTTTAATCACATTTTTCCAGGAAGAATGTTACACAAAAAGAGCTTAATGGATGATTCTTTTTTTTAAAAAAAAAGATTTATTTATTTATTTACTTATTTATCTTATGTATATGAGTACACTATAGCTGTGTTGTGAGCCATCATGTGGTTGCTAGGAATTGAACTCAGGACCTCTGCTCGCTCCAGTCCAAAAATATATTTATTGTTATATGTAAGTACACTGTATCTGTCTTCAGACACACCAGAAGAGGGCACAAGATCTCATTACGGATGGTTGTGAGCCACCACGTGGTTGCTGGATTTTGAACTCAGAACCTTTGGAAGAGCAGTCAGTGCTCTTAACCACTGAGCCATCTCTCCAGCCCTTAATGAGTGATCCTAATAGCCATTAGAAAAGTAAGAAACTTTTATGTCCCTCTACCAAAGGTAGTTAACCCAACAAGGGCCCATATTCTCTAAGCCCCTTCCCTATTTTGTGATGTGACTTTGTCCAAGCCTAGAGATTGCTCAGTGCTACTGGCTAGTCAGTATTAACGCCATACGCTGTGCTCTCACAAATGGCAAAACAGTTACCACCTGTGCTAGGATTAAAAGATGGAGGCCATCTTTGCCATGGCTGCTTGCTAACTCAGTCTGGGTTCTAGGGTACCCTTTTTGCAAAAAAGAAATGGCCTTGCTTGGTCACAAATAAATCTTTTTTTTTTTTTTTTAAAGATTCATCCATTAAGCTCGTTTTGTGTAACATTCTACCTGGAAAAATGTGATTTAAAAAAAAAATTAAAGGGGAAAGTGATTTATGCTCACAGGTTCAGAGGCTTCAGCCCATGGTCTGTTCGCTATTTCTGGGCCATGAAGAAATAGAAGCCAATGGCTTTACTTTTACCTGTGTGGCTTTTTGTGCCACACCAAAATTATTCTTTCAATTTGAGGGCTCGTCCTGGACTTCAACTTCCTTTGGGAGAGCGTTCGGATCCCTTCCCTTGGTGACGTGTCTCATGCCATGCTGTGGTGGTTCTCAGGTGAACTCTACTCTTTATTTACATCAGCCACAACTCCAGAATGAAAAGTTTCTTTACAACAAGAAAAAGGGTTCAGGAAAAACACCAAGGAGACCAGGTAATGTTTGTGTACAGAGCCAAGAACAGCAAAGTCCTCCTTGGTTGTCTGGCCACTCTGGAGGTTGGATGAGAGGTCACAAGACATTTATACAAAGCCGATGTAGAATCCTCATCCATAGCTCAGTCGGTGTCTTTGGTGATCTCTGATGATAAGCCTGCTGATAAGAAGCACCTGACACGGCTTTGCAGACGCCACTGTCGCTTTTCGCCGCTTGCTGCAGCCATGGTCAACCCCACCGTGTTCTTCGACATCACGGCCGATGACGAGCCCTTGGGCCGCGTCTCCTTCGAGCTGTTTGCAGACAAAGTTCCAAAGACAGCAGAAAACTTTCGAGCTCTGAGCACTGGAGAGAAAGGATTTGGCTATAAGGGTTCCTCCTTTCACAGAATTATTCCAGGATTCATGTGCCAGGGTGGTGACTTTACACGCCATAATGGCACTGGCGGCAGGTCCATCTACGGAGAGAAATTTGAGGATGAGAACTTCATCCTAAAGCATACAGGTCCTGGCATCTTGTCCATGGCAAATGCTGGACCAAACACAAACGGTTCCCAGTTTTTTATCTGCACTGCCAAGACTGAATGGCTGGATGGCAAGCATGTGGTCTTTGGGAAGGTGAAAGAAGGCATGAACATTGTGGAAGCCATGGAGCGTTTTGGGTCCAGGAATGGCAAGACCAGCAAGAAGATCACCATTTCCGACTGTGGACAGCTCTAATTTCTTTTGACTTGCGGGCATTTTACCCATCAAACCATTCCTTCTGTAGCTCAGGAGAGCGTCCCTACCCCATCTGCTCGCAATGTCCTGTAATCTCTGCTCTCACTGAAGTTCTTTGGGTTCCATATTTTCCTCATTCCCCTTCAAGTCTAGCTGGATTGCAAAGTTAAGTTTATGATTATGAATAAAAACTAAATAAGAAAAAAAAAAAAAAAAAAAGAAGCACCTGACACAAACACCACCCTTCAAAGGAATCGATCAGATTGACTAAGCATTGGAAGTCAAAGTGAGAGAAACCTACATTATGGGGATGGAGGATCTCTGAAGGGTTAACACTCACGAAACCCAGATGGGAAACAATGTATCAAAAAGGAGAAGCAGATTTTTTTTTTCAGACAGGGAAACCAATTCCTCTAGCTGGCCCAGAGATTCCCCCACCCTGTTGACTATACCTCTCCTGCTATTAGGGAGAGATTGAACAATGTGAAAGAGACCTCCAAGACCCAAGCTCAACAACCTACCTATGTCAACGCCACTCTCTAGACATGGATTCTCTCTTTGTGCCCTCCCCAGACTGTTCCCTGGAGAGCCTGGGACACTTTGAAACATGTTTAGAGGAAGAGAAAACACTGGGTTTGGTTAAGCCCTACACTTTGGTAGACTTTATGATACCCAGGCAGTGCCCCTCTAATTACACAAAAGCATTACACAAGATGTGGTTTGAATATGTGAATGTTTGAATGTGGCGTGGCCCACAGGAAGTGGCAATATTAGGAGGTGTGATCTTGTTGGAGGAAGTGTGTCACTGTGTAGGTGGGCTTTGAGGGCTCCTAGTGCTCAAGCTCCCCTCCTGCCCCACCCCCAGTGCAGAAGAAGTAGTCTCCTGGCTGCCTTCAGTTCAAGATGTAGAACTCTCATCTCCTCTGGAGCCATGTCTGTCTGCAGGCTGCCATGCTTCCTGCCATGATGATAATGGACTGAACCTCTGCAATTGTAAGCCAGCCCTAATTAAATGTTTGTCTTCATAAGACTTGCCTTGGTCATGGTGTCTCTTCATAGCAATGGACACCCTAACTAAGACACGAGGTTACCAAAGTTTTAAGTCAGGGTTAACTATTTTTAACAAGTGGTTTTCTAAGGGTCTTAAGTTCTAGCCAGCATAGAAGGTCACAGATTTGTGTGTTCTCAGCCCATGCCCTGTTTGGATGGGACAAATTGACATTAAGGTCACTTCCCTGTTGTCTCAATATGTTCCCAGAGCAACAGCGCCACCTACGAGTGTTAGGCACACCTGCACTCCTTTTGCTTCTTTCCTGGGTTCCTTTTCTAACCCCTGCCTTTATCTATGAGCAGAGGAGAAATTGAAACAGGATCCAGATGACTGTACTCGGCATTTTCTATTTACAACTGGTGGTAAGACATACGGACTCCCTTTTTTGAGGTTGAGACCATGGAATTCCTCCCTCTGCTTATTTGCTTTGTTCTTTTGAGGCCCAAATACTCAAGCCATGTGGACTATCTCCCCCTGTAGCTGTGCTAACCTAACTCTGGTGATTGTTTTAAAGAGAAGGGAGTAGCATCCATATTTAACCTGGGAGATGGATGGATCCCACAGAGACTAGTTCCCTGGTAGGGGGTGGGGTCATTTTATCATGGATTCCCCCACACCACAATAAAAAAGTAACTATGTTACTTTGTCACCTTCTTGACTAGTGACCTCATCGAGGTGGTAACAGCTATGTGACTTAGCTGCCATCCTGAGTGATGTCATCAAGATGGCATAAACCATGCCATCTGACCTCCATCTTGGTTAGTAACATCATCAAGATGAAGATGACCAAATGACTTCACCACCCATAAAACTTCCTGCCAAGGCTGAGTCCTCAGACAATCACCTCCATCCCTAGAACTTCCTGTGCCATGTCCCCGTCCTCTTCCCCATTTTTTTTTTCTTTTTTCTTTTTACCTTCCTGGATGCCTAATGGAATCGTGGAAATGGGAGACCTAGAGACGACTCCAGCATGGACTCTCATGGCCAAGGTCAATGCATTTTTTTTTTCGTCAGACTAGGGAGACAATACCTTACCGCCACAGTGGGTTGTTTTGGTTGGGGTTTGCACGATACATTTGCTGGCTTTCAGAGGGCATTTAAGGTTTCCCCAGCTATGTGCCGCCAGCACTAGCCAGCTACAAAACGGAGCAGACACTGAAGGAACTAGACTTGGAAAGCACCTATACATTTACAGCAGCCCAGGGAGAACCATGGAAAAGCACAGATTCCAACTGGCACTGAAGGGTGATTGCCAGAGCAACTGAAGGGTGATTGCCAGAGCATGGCTCCCACAGCTGGAGGCAAAGGGGATTCAGCCTGCAGCATGGGAGGCTGGAGATGAGGATGGACTGTGGTTTGTATTAGGGCCTTCTCTTCCTGCCTGGCATCTCCACGCTTAGTTTTCTCTGATGAAGATAGAGTTTTTACCCTTCGTGAGACCCCTTTACTCCGTGTTTATTGTCTGCTTCTTCACATCAAGTCCCGGGCACCTTGCTTCTGTTTTGACTTCCCACTTACAGTGACATTGACAGGCTACAGAAGAAGACCAATTGATGACATACATCCCTTTCCAAGAATTCCAGCCTCACAGCTTTAACGGAGCCTCCTTCGCTGAGTCAGCGGGAGGTTGCAAACATCCCCGTGAAGATGTTTTATTGTGTTATTTCTGCTTTCCTCAGCCTGCTCCTTGCCAAAGCACATCATTCCCTGGATTGTGCAAAGCACAAATAGAAAATTTTTTGACTATACTGTGTTTTAAGGTGGTATTGCACCCTCTGAGCCTCTAAGCCAGTGGCTCTCAACTTTCCCAATGCTGCAACCCTTTAATAAAAAAAAAAACCCAGTTCCTCATGTTGTGGTGATCCCCCAACCATAAAATTATTTTATTTCTACTTCATAACTGTAATTTTGCTACTGTTATGATTCATAATGTAAATATTTTTGGAGATAAAGGCTTGCCAAAGGAGTTGCAACCCACAGGTTGAGAACCACAGCTCTAAGCCAAACAATTACTGACTTTAGAATTCCAGCTGTGCCTGCTTATGAAACATCATCACAGCTGGCCTTGTTGATTATTGATAAAGATTGCAATGCCTGGGATGTTTTTTTTTTCCAGAATGGGTAAAAGTTGGAAAGTCTGAAGCAAGCCATAAAGGTTTGAGCAAGTGGCATAAAGGTATATAAAAGATGAGGCTTTATATACGATATTAACACATCTAAGGTCAAAGTTCAACATATTGCTGTCAAAACCCTGCTTAACTGTATGTCAAAGCAATGCTTATTTTAAAGTGGTTGGATTTTGCCCCAGCTTTATCTTAATATCACACCATGAATAAAAGTACCAGGTTGCTGTAGTCAACCTTCTGGGGTTTCAGCGCCATTTTTGGAGGCCTAGACTGATGTGGTTAGAGGGATTGAAAGGGGAGAATATTTTACCTTGTCTTCTGAGGTCAACTAGGCCCCCCGGGACGGTGGGGCACCTCTAAAATGTCCTGTAAGTGTTCAAGAAGCCCATGAAGACCCCAGCTCTAACCAAGTGTTCAAAGAAGAAGGTCAACAGAAGAAATCTTTCCCCTGTGCCTTCAAGTGAGACCACAGCTATGCAAGGTCTCTAACTCCTCTCCGCGATGGAACAACTGGTTAAAGGAAGGCTGAAGGGGCCCGAGGTTCCTCTCAAGCCCACGTGAGTCCTGAGGACCAGGTCCTCATCTGGCCTTGGCAGTTAAAGAGGGGGAAGTGACTAATGTTGGCCAACTTTGTGGTGGTAACATCCAGCAGGAAAGTACAGGCAGCCACTAAAATGATGGGCATGTTCCCTCCACAGTCCAAGGGGTCACACTGCCTACATAGGGGGCGTTGTCTAAAACAGCCATCTCTCTCTGAGGATTCTCTTCTTGATAAGACAAATGCTGCCCAGGAGTGAGCCCAGACCTCAGCTCCCCGCAGCAGCTGCCTCCAGCCAGGAGAGACAGGCCCACTACTGTTTAACCTAAGAAGGAAGTGAGAGCTAAGGTTCTTTTCTCTGCCTCTCTAAAAGCTACTGGGGGGAAAGCAGGGGACTCATGCTGATTCCAACTGTTCCAAAAGCTACTGAGGGGCCTCCAAGCAGATCCTGGGCCCATCACTCTGCAGAGCAGCCTTGGAGGGAAAGGGGAACAGGGAAGGATTCAAAGCTGGATGCTTTTGTGAGCCCAATAAGAGATTCTAATGGACTTGGCAAGTGCTCTAATATTACCAGGTAATAATAGAATAAACCTAGAAATGGTTTATTCTATTATTGCAAAGGCAATCGTATAAACTATATAAATATATGGACACAAGGAGACTAGCAATGCATTTTAAAATTGGAATTATTAATATTATTTTGTGTGTGTATGTGTGTGTGTATATAGGTCAGAGACAACTGTGTGCAGTCAGTTCTTTCTACCTTTTTGTGGGTTTAGAGGATTTGAACTCGGGTCACGAGAATTGCTCAGCAAGCATTTTACCAACTGAGCTCTCTTAGTGGCCCAATATTGTTTTAAAGATTCTTCAATATTGAAGAAATGGGTAGGGATTTTTAAAAATGCTAGGATAAAAGGAAAATGAAAATTAACATAGCAAAAAAAAAAAAAATCTGGAGGATTCCGCAAGGAAAAGAGGAAAGTTTAGAGCTATTAGGGTTTTGGGTTTAAAAAAAAAAAATCAAAGGGTAGGAGTGAGGGCCCAGTGGATAAAAGCACTTATCATAAGTCTGGATGGCCTGAATTTGATCCCATGAACCTGTGTGAAGGTGGAAGGAGAGAATCAATTTACACGCATTATCATCTCCAAGTCCCAAGTGTGGCAACATGCCTGCATGTCTGTGTGCATACATACACTAAATAAATAGATGTAAAAACACTTATATGCCAATAAGTCTGAAAATCTGGACTGAAGGGGTATTCTTATAGACACATATGGCCTACCAAAATTTAAACAAGAAATATAAAACCTCAACTAGATAGTAATTAAAAATAATAAAAATAAAGCAATTACCATATATGTGCAAAATCTGCAACAAATACTTGCATGGTAGACCATAGAAGAGTTGGACCTGGAATGAATCCCACTATCTACAACTTCTTGACAGAGTTGGGGAAAAAAAAAAGAAAGTTGAGAAAAAGTCAATCTGAAACTGAAACTACTACAGGAAAATGTAGGGCAAACATTTCAGGATATAGCTATAGGCAATGACTTCCCCAACAGGATGCTGTTGGCTCAAGAAATGAGCCACACCAAACTAAGATGCTCTCCACAGTGAAGGGAGCCAGGAACAACCGAGAAGACACGCTACACAATAGGACATCTGCAAGCTAGTCATCTGACCCAGGAGTAATATGTCAAACACACACCACTCAAAGACTAATCAGGAAAGGACAGATCATACAGTCGGAGGATGGGCAAATGAGCTGTCTAGATGAGTCTCAAGAAGAAAGAGCACAAGTAGCCAATGGGTAAGTGAGAGCTTCTCACAGCTTTAGCCATTAGGGGAAGGCAAACCCAAGCCAGTGATGAGGTTTCTTCTCATGCCTGTCAGAATGGCTGTCAAGAAAGCAGGGTTCCCCCAGAGCCTCCACTTAGTTGTGGGTTTTGAGAGCCTTGCCTCCCCCGCCCCCCGTTCCATCTTTATACATGAAAAAAGAGGTACCCACCTTCCATCCCTGGACCCTCTGAGGGGCTTCCAGCAGTACCATATTGGAGCAGAGTGGCTGGCAGCTCATAATCTCTGTGTTCCCTTAGACCCTCGGGAAGTGCGGGAGGGGGGGGGTGTAGGGAAGAATTCGCCATCTTAGCGTATACAAGTGCCACTCACTGGTGGTACTGACTTGCTCCACTATACATTTCTTTACAGTAAGATACTAACTGCTTAAGAAATGAAGATGAACCAGGCGGTGGTGGCACAGGTTTTTAGTCCCAGTACTCTGGAGACAGAGGCAGGCAGGTCTCTGAGTTTGAGGCCAGCCTGGTCTACAGAGTGCCAGGATAACCAGGGCCACACAGAGAAACTCTAACTAACAAACAAACAAGCAAGCAAGCAAACACAACAATAAAAAAGATGTTTTGATCCAGCCATTTAGCAAGTAAAAAGGATGTTTGCTTTGTTTTGTTTTGTTTTGTTGTGAGACAGGGTTTCTCTGTGTAGCCCTGGCTGTCCTGGAACTCACTTTGTAGACCAGCCTAGCCTCAAACTCAGAAATCCATCTGCCTCTGCCTCCCAAGTGCTGGGATCAAAGGTGTGCGCCCCCATCACCCGGCTCAAAAAGAAATCATTGATAAGAGCATCCTTAGTAGTGAATTTATCAAAGAAACCTGTGTGAAGCCTACACAATGAAAATCATAAAATGTGGGAAAAGCTGAAGCAACAGAAGAGTGACTCCACAGGCCAGAGGACCAATATTGTTAGAGATTGTAGGCTCGAAAAATGCCCATGAAGTCTGTCAAACCTCAACCACATTCTTAGGAAGAAAAATTTAGGAATTTAGAAGCTAAGTCTAAAAATTCATATGGAAATGAAAACAAAAAAGCCAAAGCCTAGAACAATTGGAATCACTCTAAATAAAGATGAAATTGGAATACTTATGCTGTCCAATCAAGACAGCTGGCATTGGTCATGGTAAGAACATACCTATAATTCCAGCAGAAGGCTGAGGCAGGAGGATTACCAGTTTAATTAAGTCCACCATTGGCATCACCAGAGATTGTTTCTTTTGAAAAGCGGGAGGGGAGGTAATTACTTTTTTTTTTTTTTAAACAAAGGAGAGCCATCAAGATGCTCAACAGCTGGAAAAGGCACTTGTAATCAAGCCAGCAACCGTATACGATTCCTGGAACCCGCATGGTAGAAGGAGAGACTGTGACAAGCTGTCCCCTGACCTCCACACGTACATCATAGCATGTGTCTCCTCCCTCCCCAATAAATAAATATAATAACAAAATCTAGTTTTTTTCTACAAAGGTTTAAGGGCAAACTAATGTATAGAAAATAATGTTTATATATAATTGACTCTACGACAATTGAAAACAAAATATAAAAGTGAATCTCCACCCTTAACTCACACCTTAAACATAAAATTAACTTGAAGTGGATTGCTGGGCAGTGGGCATGGGGGAATAAAGAGAGTGGGAAAAAACCCGCATCCTGCCAGGGTTCCTGTGCTCTGTGTGGGCAGATTCGGAAGGACTGCCACTCGCTTTTCACGTGGCCCTGGGTGGGTGTCTGGCTGTGGGAAGCCATGGACCCCAGCTTGCTGGGGTGTGGACAAGGGGCAGTTCTAGGAAACAGGTTCTCAGTCTTGGGCATCCCAGACACCGCTGGACACCATGGAAGAGCTGAGGACAAAGGGGACAGAGGGAGGAGAGGGCACGGAAAGAGGGGGTGCTGGGGGGGGTTCCCACGTGGGTGAGAGTCCTTGGTCTGGTCCATGGCTGGAGTGCATGAAAGCCTTCTGGTGAGAGGTTAGACACAGCTCTTTAGGGAAAAGCCTATACCATCATTCAATCACGGCAGGCCTTGATGAGCAGAGACAGTCTATGGTTTTAGAGCTTTATTGTAGAGAGGCAGGGAGAAAGAGAGAAGGTAGAAAGAGAGGCCAGCCATGGCCACGTGGAGAGAGGTGGGAAGGGAGAGAGAGAAGGAGGGTTAGAGATGAGAGTAAGAAAGGTGAGAGCTTAACGAGAGTGAGGAGGGGCCAAGCAGCCCCTTTTAAAGTGGGCTGGGCGATCTTGCTGTTGCCAGGTAGCTGTGGGGAGGAGCATACCTGTCCAGGAGAGACATGATCAAACACCTTCTGTTCCATACAGGTGGAAATCACCACCCATCCAACATTATACAACTCCTGGAAAAGATTAGCATAAGATTTTAGTGGCATTATACACTTCCACTCTTTTTTTTTTTTTTCCAGCTGGGCGTGGTGGCACACGCCTTTAATCCCAGCACTTGGGAGGCAGAGGCAGGTGAATTTCTGAGTTCGAGGCCAGCCTGGTCTCCAGAGTGAGTTCCAGGACAGCCAGAGCTACACAGAGAAACCCTGTCTCGAAAAAACAAAAAACAAACAAACAAAAAAAAGATTTTAGTGGCACATGGCTAAGTAAACATTTGTTCAATGGGCAAAAATTCAAGGACCATAAATACAAAGAATAATGAATAGTACATCATCAAAACTTATTTTTTTTCTTTAAGACATATTAGTATAAATTAAGATAGAAGCCTCAAGCTTAAAGAATACATTTTATATCTGACAGACACGGATGGTGGAGAAGAAATAAGAACCACTCACATCTCATTAGCATAGCAAATAATCCAATGAAATTGAAGGCACACTTGAACAGATACCTCATCAAGGAAGATAAACAGATGGCAAAGAAGCACATGAAAAGACACTCTTCTTATTAAGCATTGATGAAATGCAAATTAAAACAATAATGAGATACTGCTATCTACCTGCCAGAATGGTTAAAATTAAAAATGCCAATCATACCAATGGTGCCAGTGAGGATATAAATAAAAGGAATTCCCACCCATTGATAATGGGATCATAAAGTGGGATAAGCAGTCTGGAAAAGAGTCAGTTTCATAAAATGATAAATATGTTCCTATGGTGACTGTTAATCTGCATTGTCAACTTGACTCAATCTCCAATCACCTAGGAGATGTCAATAATGTCACTACTTAGGAACCAGTCTTCAACATATGTGCCTTGCCACATCCTCTCAGGGATCCAGGAATGGACCTTACTGGGGCATCAAGGGAATTAAGAAAAGATAAACAGACACACAGAGACACTGAAATACTGGGATCAGGTGGTCTGGGCTCTCGGATCGGGAAAGCACGGCACTCTGGACGTTCTGTGTGTTTATCGGATAGGGTTGGTTGAACAGAGAGGTGAGATTATTGCACACAGCTGAACAGGGAGGAGAACTATTACAGAGCTATAAACCAGGAAGCAGGGTTTATGGTCTACAGCTGAGTGAGGACACAGGTTGGCTAATCTCCGTTGGTGCCATCTCCTTGGCAGGCAGGAAGTCTTTAGGCTGTAAACATTCTTTCTCTACCCTGTGCTAGTCTTTCATCACTGTGACAAACACCCACAGGATGTATTTTTTCATTATTATTTACTTATTGGTTTTATGAGATAGGGCATCACTAAGTGGACTCTGAGTTTAAAGAAATCTATAGGCAGCCTTCGCCGCGCCGCCGCCGCTCTCCAACGCCAGCGCCGCCTCTCGCTTGCCGAGCTCCAGCTGAAGGAGAAGTGGGGTAAGTAAGGAGGTGTCCATACCATGGCTCGTACAAAGCAGACTGCCCGCAAATCCACGGGTGGTAAAGCACCCAGGAAACAACTGG
This sequence comes from Mus musculus, assembly GCF_000001635.26. Lineage (NCBI taxonomy): Eukaryota > Metazoa > Chordata > Mammalia > Rodentia > Muridae > Mus > Mus musculus. Next base: position 96,905,569 of record NC_000075.6, read on the forward strand.
CTACAAAAGCCGCTCGCAAGAGTGCGCCCTCTACTGGAGGGGTGAAGAAACCTCATCGTTACAGGCCTGGTACTGTGGCACTCCGTGAAATCAGACGCTATCAGAAGTCCACTGAACTTCTGATCCGCAAGCTCCCCTCAGGACTTCAAAACAGATCTGCGCTTCCAGAGTGCAGCTATTGGTGCTTTGCAGGAGGCAAGTGAGGCCTATCTGGTTGGCATTTTTGAAGATACCAATCTGTGTGCTATCCATGCCAAACGTATAACAATTATGCCAAAAGATATCCAGCTAGCACGCCGCATACGCGGAGAGCGTGCTTAAGAGTCCACTATGAGGGGAAACATTTCATTCTCAAAAAAATTTTTTTCCTCTTCTTCCTGTTATCAGTAGTTCTGAATGTTAGATATTTTTTCCATGGGGTCAAAGGTACCTAAGTATATGATTGCGAGTGGAAACATAGGGGACAGAATCAGGTATTGGCGTTTCTCCACGTTCATTTGTGTGTGAATTTTTAATATAAATGCAAGATGAAAAGCATTAATGCAAGCAAAATGTTTCAGTGAACACATTTCAACAGTTCAACTTTATAACAATGATAAATAAACCTGTTAAAATTTTCTGGACAATGCCAGCATTTGGATTTTTTTAAAAAAATAAGTAAATTTCTTATTGACGGCAACTAAATGGTGTTTGTAGCATTTTTATCACACAGTAGATTCCATCCATTCACTATACTTTTCTAACTGAGTTGTCCTACATACAAGTACATGTTTTTAATGTTGTCAGTCTTCTGTGCTGTTCCTGTAAGTTTGCTATTAAAATACATTAAACTAAAAAAAAAAATCTATAAAATCATTAAAGGAGGCTCTGAAGCTGGGCAGCAGCCGTGATGAGTATCACCTGTACTTTGGGCTGGTGTGCACTCTCTATCTGGGGTGAGTCGACCTATATGTTGCTTCCACCCGGGGAAAGTCTTGTCATACAACAAGGGGAAACCTTCATGCCATTTCATAGAGGGATAAGAGTAAAGGCTAGAGAAATTAAGTGATGAGTAGTGGCTACGCTCAAGATACATTGTATCTTACATGAATGAAAATTTCAAAGAATAAAGAAATTTAAAAAAACCAAAAACTCCATGGGGATTCCTATCGGAGATACCCCAGCCGGAGAGGCTTCTCAATAAAACAACAGCAGATGCCAGAGAGGATGTGAAGACAGGAGAATCCTCCTATCCTGTGGGAATGAAAATCAGTCCAGCCGCTATGGCAATTCATATGGAAGTGTCCCCAAACTGTAAAAACAGACCGACCATGCGGCCCCGATATGCTGTATATACCCAAAGGATTCTAAACCACCATATCACAGAGACCCATACATAGCTCCTTTGTTATGGCAATATCTTAGTTTGCTCTCTGTTGCTGTGACTTAAAAAAGAAAATAACTAACTGTAGTCAACCCTTTCCTGCCCAGTTACAGTCATGAAGGTAAGTCTAGGCAGGAACTCAAGGCAAGACCAGAGGCAGAAACCAGCCAAGAAACCGGCTTACTGGCTAGCTCTTCAAGGTTTTCTCAGCTTGCTTTTTTTAATACCCTCAGGACTAACTGAGGATATCATTGCCCACAGTGGGGTGAACCCTCTCATACCAATCACCAATCAGAAAAAAAAAATGCTCACACTCACAGGCCAATCTGATAGCAGTGTATTCTCAATTGAGGGTCCCTCTTCCCAGATGATCCTAGCTCGTGTCAAGTTGGCAAAAGCAAACAAACCCACCAAAAAAAAATCCCTAACCATCACAGGTAATAGTCACAATAGTTAAGTTATGGAATCAGCCTAGATGTCCATCAACAGATGAAAGACCAAGACAGACACATGCAGAGATTTATTTACCCATAAAGAAGAATGAAATTATGTCATTTTCAGGAATGGAACTGGAGATCATCAGATTAAATGGGATAAGCTAAATTCAGAAAGACAGATATCATGTGTGTTTTCAAATATGCATAATCTAGATTAAAAAAAAAAGACGAAAGTAGAAATGCATCCGGGAAGAAGGGTACAGCAGAGGGGGAGGAGGGGCAGCGAGAGGGATGGGGCAGCCAGAGGGATGGGGCAGCAAATGGGCAGAGCAGAAAGATGGGGTAATGGGGATTCGGATACAGACAAAACACATAATGCCAAAGTATACACTAATAAATAAAAGAGAAAACCAAACAAATACAAAACCGAGAGTTTCCTTATTCCTTCTGTCATGGAAGAACACAGGGAGAGGACACATGTGAGCCATAAGTACACGATTTTCATTGAATAAAAATTTAAAAACAAACGAAAACTATATCGAGACTCCCAACCTCACTACTGTTAGGAAGTCTACCATCAAGGAAAAAAAAATAGATGCTAGCAAAGACCTGGGGTCAAGAGAGCCCATTGTACATTGTGGGAATGTAAATTAGTCCAGCCACCTTGGTGAATCTGCTAGTCCCTTGCTTGATCTTGAACTTCCCTGCCTACAAAACTGTGGAGTAAGTTGGCACCACACTTGTGGTGCAGATCGGCATTTCTACCTTGTATCATTTCTTCTGCCTAAAGGACTCTATTGAACACTTCTCCTATTGATTGGTTAAAGGCATGATAGTATGAGGTTCCTCAATGCTGAGCCTTTCCTAGCCCCTGATTCTCCTCTCTCCTGCTTAGATCCCATCAGCACAGGACAGTGAGTTATAAGATCTACTCGTGCACTAACCAGGCTAGCTCCCATCCCAGAGCACTGGCTGAAATACACATTTCACATCTACACAGAGATTTGCTTTCAGGATCGAGGCTGGGGCACAGGTAGGGCAAGAGAGGAGTTTGGGGGAGGGGGCACAAGTAACCTTACTTTCTCAGACATAGAGCCTGAGACTGGGTGACTCCTTGTTTTGGGGTGCATGTATGTACCTTGGTTATTTCAATCTGGTGAGTGGCTGACCCAGTTCAAGGTGTATAAGGATGGTTCCAGTTGTAATGTAGGTTTAAAACACATTACTCCCAAACATAGTGAATGCTCCATGCCAGGAACATACAGTAGATGCTAGCAGAGGTGCCTTTGGTCTCAATATGGCTGAAGAAAATGCTGGGTCATTTGACTGTGTAGGAAGCTGTAGGAAGTTGGGGTAGAAATGGAGGCGGAACAGGAATCTAGGACAGAAGGAGAGATGGGGAGAGTGACAGAAGGGAGCAAAGAAGAGGAAGCCACAGGCCTGTCCCTGTCAGTATCTCTCAATTCCCCATCCTACATCAAGCAATCCTTTGCTCTAAGGTGTAACCATGAGGTTCAGGGCAATGGAGTGCCTGCATGATTGACAGGCTGATGGTGGCTCATGGAACAGCTGCTGTGAGTTTGCTCAAGATAACGGGCATTGGTGCAGGTCTGGAGCACTGTGGGAAACTACTCAGCTGGCTTCTCTCCTAAATTCCTTTCTTGTGCTCCTCCAGGCTGGGAAGGCCCTTCAGCTGTCTCCTTCTGCCCAGCCCAGGGGAACCTACCTCCATGTCCACCTTCCTTGGCCTTGAGAAAGGAGCGCTATCCTCCCCTCCCCCAACTCACAGCTCCATTTTCTGGTATTTGGTGTTTACTATTCTTTAAGGTTCAGCAGTGGTGTCCTGCAGTAGTTACCTCCAGATTGAAACACGCCATCCTGCAGCGAAACGCCTTAAGGATGAAGTTGAAAGACTCAAAACAGCTTCAGGAAGTCCCTGAAACTGAAATATGTTCACTGGGCTCCTCCCTTCCAAGAGTAAACAATAAAGACCAGCTGAGTGTTTGCTCTCTGAGAGGATGTGCGGCAGAGACTGAGAGGAGCCCAGCTACCTGGGAGAAGACACAGAGACCAGCAGAACTGCCTGGAAGAGATTCAGACCCACTAAACCTCCTGAAAAGAGCATCCTCCGACCCCTGAGCTGTCTGCAGATGAGCAGTGTTGTGCAGTGAGCTCCAGGTTCCCAGATTTTGTGAGCTGGGGTGAACTCTGGTGATGTAGCTCTCTTTGTGTCATTTCTGTTCCTAGAAGTAACCTTTCATTCATGTTCCTTCAAGTAACCCCAATAAAACTTATTGCTTCACCAAGCTGGGTGTGTTATCACCTGTACTTTGGGCTGGTGTGCACTCTCTATCTGAGGTGAGTCGACCTATATATATGTTGCTTCCACCCAGGGAAAGTCTTGTCACACAACAAGGGGAAACCTTCATGGCATTTCATAGAGGGATAAAAGTAAAGGCTAGAGAAATTAAGTGACATGCCCAAGGTGACCCAGCAATTTGTCAAATTTATGTAAAATTGAGACCAACTGTAGTTTCCCAGTCCTGTCTGGGATGGCTTGTCAGTACAGAGCCATGAAGTCTATGCATTGTGTATCATGATTCTTCGCCTGAGATCTTCGTGCAGGCCCTGGGTCCTCCCTGCAGGCTGACTACGTGACTCTTTCAGCTCTGAGTGACTATGACTTGTGGTAGAGGCTCCTCAGCTTCCCAGACACTGGTGCCCAAGTACCCAGAGTGCTTCAAACCTGCAGGATCCGCTCATGTCTGCGGATGGAGTGTCTGTTAATGAATGGCGACGTCGTCATCATAAATATTGATGGATTGAGACTCCAGCTCAGTCTGGACCTGAAGTCGGGACTTTGGCCAAGGAAGGCAAAGAAGAATAATTTGAACCCCTATGTAGACAAATCTGTGATTGACTCAGGGCATGGGGTACCTCTCTGTTGTCATGGTGACTCTTAGGGGGGCAGGGAGAAAAGGCGGTTCTTTAACAGCATCCCAGACATCAGGGCTCTGAAGTAACAGCCCTTTTAAAATTGAATCATATTAATAAGCTCTAGCCAAATGCACAAGCCTCTTTTTTTTTCTTTAGATGCATTATTAACTTGGCTAGAAATAAGTCCTCATAAGTGCAAATGTCCATCCAGAAAGAATACCACTTCCAGTGTGGGATAATAAAGATACATGCCACTCAGCAAACTGGCAGTCCTGGTGCATAAAGGGAAACCAAGGAAAGTAGATATGCATGAATCCTTTCCTCCTCCTCCTCCTCCTCCTCCTCCTCCTCCTCCTCCTCTTCCTCTTCCTATCCCTCCCCACCCTTTTATGGGCATCTTTTGAAGTTTTGGAGAGGTCTCACCTCTCCCTGAGATGTTGTGGGGTAATGCTCAATGAACACTGCTCAGACATGGGTTTAAGCCAATGGGAAGTCATCCCGTTGGGTAATCAGGATCCCAGCTTGGGCCCAGGACTTTCTCAGGGTGAGCTTTGAAGCACAAAGAACATGTTCTGGGTTAATGTACTTCAGTTAACAAGGACTGTGAGCCAGAAGTGGAACTACAGAAGCCAAAAAGCAAGGTTAGTACATTTTTAGACTTTCTCGGAACTACGGACTTTGATGGACTAGGCCTTTGTAGTTTTTGGCAGGTGGTTCTGTCTACGTGCTGAGACTTACAGCCTGAATGGTACTTCCATCATGGAGGCAGTTGTGCTAAGGTCTGGGTCCCTGTTACTGAGGGGCTATCAGCAGCTAATGGTCCCCTGAGGGAAGGGCCATCATTCTCTTTGGTAGTGTAGCCACTGATAAGAAGCTCGTGCCCCAGTCAGTAACTTCCCAGCTTGCTCATGCTAGCAGGCCTAACTAAACTCGCGCACACACACACACACACACACACACACACACACACAATGATGAAGGAATGGGAGAAGACTTGGGAAAAAGAGAAGTTTCATGAATAAAAGGAAGAGGGGATGAGAGGGATTTGACATGATGGGACTAAAATTCATCATATGTGTTTCAAATTATCACCAAACAAAACATCATTCAAAAGGAAATTTACCCCTTTCTCCCTCCATCTCCTCATTTACTCATTCAGATAGTTATTCATCAAACAATTTATGTTTACTGGCATCAAACATGGCCAAATACAGCCTCTGTTTTCATATAATCTAGCCTTTGTTCTTCACCCAAAGTTTGGTTCCTGTATTAGGCAGGGTTCTCTAGAGAAACAGAACTTATTGAATGAATATATATATACATATACACTTATAAAATATACATGTATACACATATACATATGTATATATGCATATATATGCACACACATATGTGTATATGTATGTGTGTGTGTGTGTGTGTTTTTTTTTTTTTAGAATGGCTTACAGGCTTTGGTCCTGCTCGTCCAACAAAGGCTGTCTACCAATGGAAGGTCCAAGAATCCAGTAGTTGTTCAGCCCACAAAGCTGATGTGTCAGCTGGTCTTTAGTATACATCACAATCCCAAAGAAGTAGGCTCTAAAGCCAGTGAAGGAATGGACTTGCCAGTGCGAGAGAGCAAGCAAAGAGCCAGCCTTCTTCCATGTCCTTTATAGGCTACCAGTAGAAGGTGTGGCCAAGATTAAAGATGGATCTTCTCACTTCAAAAGGTCCAGATTTAAAAGCTGGCCTTCCTACTTCAAATGATTTCATTAAGAAAAAAAAATCCTTCACAGGTGGACCCAGCTGCTTGGGTTTTAGTTAATTCCAGATGTGGTCAAGTTGACAACCAAGAACAACCATCATAGTCTCTGTTAAAAACACCATCTCCCTCACTTCTCATGAGCCTGGCTAAGGCACTCCACACACCCTACACATACAGGATGCTTGCTCTGTATTCTTAAGTAGAATCCCAAAGGCTTCCTCAAAGCTCAAAGCTCAAAGCTCCCCTCTTTTACGTGGCCGGCCTTTCCATCTCTGAGATGGACAGCAGATTGGAGCTGATTAGCTGAAATCTCCATATCTGATCTAAAGTCGCTCCACAGCTGATCAAAGTCTTTCTACCACATATACCACAGGAAACTCTTTGAGGTAAAGTGATCATAACCCAAAGGCTTCTGGTCAGATCTCAAATGTGTTGAATAATGACTACATGCAGGCAAGAGGGATTCATGAGTGTGTTATTTTCAGAACTGTGTGGCTGGGTCTGGGGAGATGGATCAGCTGGTAAAGTACTTAACATGAGGATCTGAGTTTGATCCCTAGAGCCCATGTGAAAAGGTGGGTATGACAGCATGTGCCTGAACTCGGAGTGCTGGGGAGGCAGAGGCAAGCAACCCCCCTGAACCCATCGGCCAGCTAATCTAACCTACTACTTGATGAGCTCCAGGGCAGTGAGAATCCATGGTTCAAAATTTAAAAAGAAAAAATATAGATGAAACCTGAGGACCAACACCCAAGATTGTCTGCTGGGCTCTATATGAACATTCACATACATGCACCTGCATGTTCATGCATGCACAATACATGCACATTCTTTCTATATCTTGTTCCTCTATTTCTGCCCCCCAAATTGTGATATTACCCACGGATGACTCTTGCCCCCAGAGTGCATCTATCCCGCCATCAAATTGGAATCCTGATCCAACTGGATCTCCTCGCTTCATCTTCGCCTTTGTTTTCCTGATGGACTTTAATGTTCCAAAGGGGGGTTGTGTGGACTGAACATCTGCACCCCCCCCCCAAACATATGTGGAAGCCTGTCCTTGAGAACTGACAGCCAATGAGGACAGAGCTTCCGTGAACGGATTACAGCCCTGACTGGAGCTAACGAGAACAAGCGAAGACACAAGAGAAGGTTGGACCAAGAAGCAGGCTTTCACCAGACATCAGATATACTGATGTGCCTTGATTCTGGACTTCCCAATTCCAGAGCTATGAGAAACAGACTTAGTCTTTGTTGTCTGTGAGCCAGAGAGTATACAGAAGTGTGTCCATAGCAGCTTTGGGGACTAAGATTATGAAAAGAAACTCAGTTTTATCTGAGGTCAAACTCTCATTTTGTGAAAGATTTATTTATTTGTTATATGTAAGTACACTGTAGCTGTCTTCAGAAAAGGGTGTCAGATCTCCTTATGGATGGTTGTGAGCCACCATGTGGTTGCTGGGATTTGAACTCAGGACCTTTGGAAGAGCAGTTGGTGGTGCTCTTAACCACTGAGCCATCTCACCAGCCCTGAGGTCAAACTCTTATGGCTACGGCAAGAGCAAGGTCCCCAGAACTCCATGTTCTGGTGGATAAGCCTCACAAAGGATGGCTCCTTAGTGACTGGAGCTATGCAAAGATGGTACAAATTCAGGGACATGAAGAACCCAGACCAAGAAACACACAGAAGAAGAAAAGTGGGCAGTGGAGAGCACTTGGACATCCAACAGAGGCTATAGTCCGAGGGAGAATGGTCCGAGTGGGGTCTTTCCAGTACAGAGGCGTTTCTGCTATGGCTGGGAAGTCACCTTAGGCCTCTCTGATTCTAGGCCAGGCTTCCTGAGAGGCTGAACGAACGACGAAGGCTTCACCTTGCTTGCGTATTGTCACTCTAATAGGGGCTATTTGAGAAGGCCAAGAAGGCTTTCTGTTGTGAGTTGGGACCCTATTGATATGAATGGATCTCCTGTGACTGGGGGGTAACATGAGCCAACTACTAAAAGCATCATTTTGAGGGAGCAGAGCTGCCTGACTTTGCTCAGACACTGGTGACTCTGAAAGGCATTGTCTGCTTAAAAAATGATGCACTTTTATTTATATGTATGTATGCCCGTATGAGCTTGTACCACATGAGTGCAGTTGCTTTAGAAGACCAGAAGAGGGAGCTGAATCCCCTGGAGTTATAGGTGGCTATAAAATCCCCAACATTGGTGCTGGGGACTGAACTCAGGTCCTCTGCAGGGGCAGCAAGAGCTCTTAACCCGCCAAGCCATCCCTCCAACCCCTGGGCACTGTCCATTTTAGGGAGCTTTCTTTAATCACATCCACTTGGTCTATATTAACGCTAAGTTGGACAAATCAGTTTCCCTCTGCAGTTTCTGGGTGTGAGTTCTGGCATTCCTTCACACATTCAGCAATACATGAAAGTTCACTTCTAAGAGATGTCACTCCTGTAGTGTAGCTAAGGTTCTTAGGTCATTAAGTATTATTTACAAATTGAGTATAATTTTTTTAAAATGGTGAGTACTTATGGAAGTCCAACTGTGTAATTTGGAGATTCCACTTCTAGGTATATAATCAAGAGAAACAAGTATAGACATCTGGTAAAAGACTGGTTTGTGATTTCATCAAAATCTTTTCCACTGTAGCCCCAAACTGACAGCAACCCAATGTCCAGCATGGACTGATCTTACAGATATATAATCAGCAAAAGAAGTTAGACCCAAGTGTGTTGTGTTTGTGTGTATGTGTGTGTGTAAACATGTGTGAGATGCTTATATGTGTATATATGACATATACATGTGATTTATATAATATGTGTACATATATGTAAACATAACACACACATATATATGAATCATCCCACCCGTATGAAGAACAGGCAAAAACAGCAGGGGCAAAGGCCAGAGTGCATGTGACTTGACAGTGAGTATGAACTAGGAAGGGACATTCAAGAACCATCCTGAGGCTGCAGACAGCCTGTGCCACAATTTGGGCAGCCAAGCATAAAGACGGTCATGTGACCGGTGCTTGTTTATCCCGTGCTGGGGACTGAATCCAGAGCCTTGTATATGGTGGAAAGCATCTATCTGTGAGCAGTAGCCTCTGTCCAAAGGTTCACATTTAACGTTAATGAACTTTTATTTGTTGTGAGTTACTTATTTACAAGTTATTTACTGCAAGTTACACCTTTGCGGCATTGAAAAAAAAATTAAATTAGGAAAGAATTTAGAAATGCATCTAACCCTGACCAGGAGATTACTCTAATTCAGGAGATCAAGCATATTTAATTTTTCATACAGTCTCACACAGATGGGCTGAATATGAAAGAGAACTCCCCAGTGGAGCCGGCTGAGAAGCACAGATGCCAGGAGATGTTCCGTTTGTGAGATGCTCCGTTTGTCTGCTCAGTACTGATTTCCCGGACCCCGGCCTGAACTCTGCATCTGACCAACCTGAGCTGGTTTCTGGCCCAACCTGAGCTGGTTTCTGGTATACAGAAGCCATTTTAGCTTCCGTGCACAGTGTTTTTCCACATCAGCCTCTGCTCAAGTGCTCCCATGGGCTCCTTCCCTTGTAGGCCAAGACCCTGACCCCATCTTTGGTCAAGTTCAGCAGTTTCCAACCCGTGCATTGTGACCCCCCCGGGGGGGATGTTGAACAGCCCTTTCATATAAAATGCATATAAGATGTCCTTCATATCAGTTAGTTACACCCTGATTCATAACAGGAGCAAAATTACAGTTATGAAGTAGCAAGAAGAACAATTTTATGGTTAAGGGCTCACTACAACATGAGGAGCCCTATTAAAGGGTCACAGCTTTAGGGAGGTTGAGAACCATGACTCCAGCTGGTCTTCAACAAAGTCCCTCTTCATCCTTCAGGTCCCAACCCACTTTAATTAATGCCTCTTCTACAGCATTCTGATTAGAACATCCAGCCCACAGTCCTTTCTGGTACTGCTAGAACATCTACCACTATCCATCTACCTGTCCACCCACCCACTCACCCACCTGCTCATCCATCTATCCAACCATCCACCTACTTACCTCTTGATTCACCAACCCACTCATTTACCCATCCATCTACCCAACCATTCAGTCACCTGTTCATTAGTCCACCTACCTACCCATTCACCTGCTCATTTAGCCCCTCACCCACCCACTAGGTCATCCGTCCACTCATCCACTCTACTGTTCATTCATACGTCCCCCGCCCCAGCAGTACACCCATCCTTTACCCACTCATTTCTCGGCATATCCATCTTCAGTCTGCTGAGTCCTAGCCACAGAAGCAGAGGTCACTCCTGAAGGTCAAGGTCAGTTGTGGAATGTTGTCTTAACTCTTCACTGCACCGGGAATAGTTTAACAATCCCGCCGACTATTCTTCATGCCCTGTGCCCTATTCTATTCTACCAAGACCTTTTATTTTCTCTGAAGCTTAGAAATCCAGTTTTGATAACTTTAATCGTGGTCTGTTTAATTTTTGTCCTGCGAGAAAGAGAGCATCTACCCTTTGAGGTGTTTTTAGCTCCGTTATCGTATCTATCATAAAACTTCTTTGAGATGGATAGCATTTGAAGAAGTAATATGCCCGCGGTCACGCAGCCAGTGAATGTTGAACTGAGGAGTGAGGTCCAGCCATGGCAGCTTCAATCATTTTCCCAAGCACGAACTCCCTTTTCTGCTCTGCAAAAATGCCAGCAGACGTCACTAGATGGCATCGTGAAGCAACCGTGAGCCTGGCTTCCTCGAAGGGATGCAGGTGGAATATCGAGGCTGCAATTTCCACATTCATCACCAGGGGGCAGGCGGGGAGAACGAATGGCTCAGTGCCATCAAAGACTGAGAAAGAGCCTCACACAGCTAGAGCGAAGGAAGAATGTAGACTGATTCTAAACACTACAGACTCCAGAACGGTTGCTGGGCTCGTCACTGCATATATTGAACCCCAACCGTAACTTTGGATCTTTCCTGTGACTTTAATGAAAAATACCAGTATGGTTGGTAGAAAACACAGAATTCAGTTTCTGCAACTTCCTAGCTTGGGCCACAAAGAGCACCGTTATCAGTCACTTCCCATTGGCCGGGTGTTTTAGGCGTTGTCTGATTTCACCTTTAGGTTCTTGAGAGACTCAGATAGTGTGTAGTAACTCATGCACATTTATGGGCAGAGCTAGGCATTTGGCCCAATCTGCCTGACTTCAAACTTACTTAGACTCTCTGCTCCTCAATAGCCTCTATTGTCAGATGGGCTTAGTCGAGGCAAATGGTCCCGGGTTGGATCATGTACAAGGCTTAGAGAGTGGAGTGCTCACGGTGGAGGAAGGGATGCTAGCTCCCAGAGGTCCGTTACAGTGAAATGTGATGCGGATCCCCAAGCAGTGTCCTTTCTGCAGCACCGACGGCATCCTCAGTTCTGATGGCGTGGGTTTTCAGGTCTATTTCCCACAGGGAAACATTAAGATCCGCAAAGGGAGAAAGGATTGTGATGTGCTCGAAAATCTGTGACCGTGGATCAGTCCTGTGCTAGGCACTACCTTTAGGTGTGTGCCAACTAGGCAAAGGCTGGTGCCTTCACTTAACAGTGCCATCCCACCCACTCATTAACTCACCCATGAATCTATCTGTCCATCCATCTATCTGTGCATCTATCCACCCACTCATTAACTCACCCATGAATCCATCTATCCATCCACCCACCCACCCATATCTGTCTGTCTATCATCTATCTATCTATCTATCTATCTATCTATCTATCTATCTATCTATCTATCCATTCTTCTACCCACCCACCTTCCTATCTATCATGAGTTGTCCAGGCTTTTCTTCCTGCAGGGAGGTCCTTTCTTAGGCTCTCCTTTCTGTAGGAGGGCCTTTCTTAGGGCTTCCCTTGTCACTGCCATTGTACATTGCTATGTCACATTGCTCATCACTTTTGCCATAGTGGTCGGTCCTGTTTTCTATATCCCTCCCTCAACAGAGAGCTCCTGTCATGTGATAGACTTTTCCTGGGGAGATGCAACATACATGAATACTCACCCCAGATGGGGAATCCATGATAGATCAAAGTATGGATACCATCAAAGTTAAACTTGATGAACCAAGTAGTTTTATTGGGGTTTCTTATAGGAATATGGGTGAAGGGTTGCTTACAGGAGCAGAAATGATTCAAAGACAGCTTTATCATCAAGGCCCACCCCAGCATGGGTGACAACTCACAAAACCTGAAAACTTGAGAGTTCACTACCCAGCCTGCAGGCAGCCTAACAGGTTGGGGAGAGTATCGTTTCCAAGTGACCCAGTTGGTCTAAACCTCTTCCAGGAAGCTGCACTGGTTTCTGGTTCCAGGTTCCTCAAGGCAGGTGGTCTGATCTGAGTCTTCTCTGTAGCTTTTCTCCTGTGAGTCTTCTTTGCAGCTTAGCTTCCTTCAGTCTGAGGGATACTGTCAGATTTTATTCCTTTCTCTGGCAGGGTAGGACCTAGTGAATCTGGTCAGTTTCAGGAACTTCCTGAAGCTATTTTAAGTTACCTTCTTGCTTTAAGGCGCTTCCCTGCAGGTCGGTGTGTTTAGTTCTCTAAGGAAACTGTTACAACTGGTCCCTGAGAAGGAGACTGGTGCATGGGGCACACTTAGTAAGTGCTTGCTAGATGAAGCATCAGTACTTACAGTGGATGCTGGGTGCTTCAGTATTCTCTAAAACAAGTCACCAGGATGCTGGAGAACAATTTTTTAATTGCACTTAATTTTTAATTACATAACAAGAACATAATTATCCTTTCCTACTATTTAATATCCAGAATGATAATGATAGCTTATTGTAAATCCTGCATTAGCCTGGCCCCCAAGGGATCTTGAGTAAAGGGTGGAACTCTAGGCTTCGGATGGACTAATTTGGCCCCTGTTCTTGTCTGTTGCCTTCCAACTTCAACTTCAGAATGTCACTGATGTTAATTTTACAAAAATAAGATTTTCAAATATCAGGGTCTTTGTGTAACTTTGTTATCAGATACCCAGTGATAAAAGTTGTCACTCGATGGTGACATATGTTTCATCCTCTGAAATGAATATCACATGGCACAAGTGAGTGTGCTATTTAGAAAAACAAGAGGAGCAAAACACCGAGGAAGGCAGGGAACTTCAGATATGGAGTACCTGGCTGTCTTGCAGGCCAGGAGGCTGCTGGGCATCAGGTCCAGAGGCAGCAACATCAGAATGGCTGATGAGAGAGGGCTGGGGAGGGGTGAGGAATGACTTGTCAGCAGGCCTGACATTAGTCAGAATGCATTAGTTAAAGTACCTCAGGATTGGTTGGTATGGTGATCTGAATGAGAATGACCCAAAAGGTTCTGCTATTTAATCCTTGGTATTAACACTTGGGGAGAGTATCCTTTCCAAGAGACTCGTTGGTCTAAACCTCTTCCAGGCAACTGTGCAACATTTCTGCTACCTCAAGGCAGCTGGTCTGGCCTGAGTCTTCTCTGTAGCTTTTCTCCTCTGTGAGTCTTCTTTTAGCTCAGCTTCCTTCAGTCTGAAGGGGACTCTCAGCTTTTATTCCTTACTCTGGCATGGAGGAGCCTAGTGAATTTGGCCAGTTTCAGAGAGTTCCCTGAAACTGCTTGAATAGCTGGATTCAATAGCTTGAATACTTGTTTCCCCAGTTGGTGGAACTGTTTGGGAAGGATTTGGAGGTGTGGCCTCATGGAGGAAGTGTGTTACTGTCCCGGGGAGGGCTTTGAGGTTCCAAAAGCCTATGCCATCCCCAGTTAGCTCTCTTTCTCTGCCTTTTACGTCTGAACTCTGAAATGGTAAGCCCCCAGTAACTCTTTCTTCTATAACTTGCCTTGGTCATGGTGTCTTGGGCACAGCTATAGAAAAGTAATCGAGACAGCTGTTAAATAGCAGCAAATATGGGTCACCCTTTTCTTGGACCTTGCTCTGACCCAGATTTTGACAAGTCAATGACTGGTGCAATAGGAGACTTTGAGCATGACAGTGCTTAGCTGAAGCTAGATGTCATCTACTACTGTAAATCAGTTTCATATACTGACTCAAGTTAGCTTGGTTGGTGTTTTTAGTCTTATTGTCTGTTGTTGAGTAGCTTTTTCTTCCAAATAGAAACATTTCCTCCTGTAGGAAGATGTGATGTTCACAAGACTCAGGAAGCTCACAAAATTTACAAGACTTATGAGTCCCTCCCTGGAGTTAAATGATCAGCAAACAACCACTGGAGGAGACTCTTGGGTGGAACTGCCTGCAAGTTGTGCAAGTACTCATGAGTAGTCAGTCACCCATGCTAAGGCAGGCTTTTCACTAATGCTGCCTAAATCATCTACACTCCTGTGAGTCACCTAGATAATCTCATTGGTCACCAGGCTGGACTTGGGGTGGAACTGCTGTCATCAGTTCACTATCTGACATGTATCTGTTCACAGCTTTGCGGGCAAAGTAAGGAATACCTGTTTGGTTCTGCTATCTGATATTATATAGAGTTAAAAAAAAAAAAAGATGGTGTGTGACATAAGTAAAGAGGGCGTGTGTGTGTGTGTGTGTGTGTGTGTGTGTGTGCGCGCCTGTGTGTGTGTGTGGTGGGGGTGGCAAATAGAAACTTCAGAACAAACAAGAAGCTTGCAAGAGAGGCAGCTTTATTGTGCCCACAACACAATAAAGTAGTTGGCTAAGCTGCCATCAATATCTGTCCAGCCAGAACCACTGCACACTGCTTCTTGACTATTACGTTTTAAAATTCAGTTTATATATTTATTAATTAATTAATTATGTATACAGTGCTCTGCCTTCATGTATGCTTACATACCAGAAGAGGACACCAGATCTCCTTATAGAGGGTCATGAGTCACCATGTGGTTCCTAGGAACTGAACTCAGGTCCTCTAGAAGAGCAGCCAGTGCTCTTTACCACTGAGCCATCTCTCCAGTCCGACTCTTAATTTTTATACCCAGCCTATAAACAAGAAGCAGAACCGGATGCTGTGGTTGATTTATTCTTTTGAAAATGTCAAGTAAAGCTTACTTGCATTTGGAAGAAGGGAGAGATACAGTATATTTTGACTAAGGAGTCGGGAGACACCATGAAAGGATGGCAGGCCTGGGAGTAGAAGCAAAAAGGTCCCATCTTTATCTCTGAAGATGCATTGTCATAATATATATGATTGTCTGACTTCAGGCTTAGGAGGAAACTGACAGGTAAAAATCATTAAGTCTAAGATGTGTTAAATGCCTGTTGTTTGGAGCAATGGCCAAAGGAACAGAGGGGATGGATCTAGGGTGGTTCTACTGTGGGGAGGGGGTAGCCAGGCCTCTCTCCCACCAGCAGTTCTTCATCCCAACTTTCTAGTCAGCCTAGGGCATGTGCTAAAACCCCCAAAGCAAACATGGCCTACTGGTGACTGCAGTGGAGGTTGTGGAGAGCTAGGACAGCATTCCACCTGCAGGCTGCTCCTAGAATCTGGTTTAAGAATCGAACACAGCTTTCTCGACACTCAGAACCCAAAGGGCAGGGACAGAGACAGATACGCAGGCAGATGAACCACAGTGTGATTCTGCAGGACAGGGCCAGAAGACCAGGGTAGAGGGGGATGGACTAGTCTGTGGGGGAGGAATGCTTCTCTAGAGAGGCGTTGCCTAACCTGAGTTCTGAAGAGGTCAGGCTGGTAAGGAAGGCTGTCCACAACGAAGTGAACAGCATGGAGCAAAGGCAGGAACAGAAGGAAGGAGCCTTGCACACCACTATCATGAAAAACAGAGGCTGCAGGAGCAAGGAGAGGCTGTTTTCTGCAACACAGAGTGGCCAGAGCAGGGCAGGGCATCGACTGCAGGGTAAACGGGAAGTTTTTCTGCTCCCACTGGTCAGCCTCCTCTTGACTGTGCCCCAGAATCTCTCCTCTCTCAGGGCTTTCGGGTGTTCTGACGTCTGCTCTTCTTAGACGCCTCATCCCTCCCCCACTGCTGGGTTCAGAGACCCAGTTTGGTTGTTGATGTGTCAGCCCTCCATGGTTCTACTTCCTAGCTTCCTTTCCATATCTGACTCTGAGCTTGGGAACAGGGTTGGGTCTGAGCCCGTGATCTGGTTCCGTGCTTTCTCTCTGGGCAGACAGCATCTGCAGGCATTCAAATAAGTAAGTGTTGGCTGGTCTTCTGGGTTGTGGCCTTTGGCAGCTCTCGATCTGCACAATCAGTCATGGTGGCTCTGACGATTTGCTCAGAATGGAGGGTCTTTCAGAGCAAGGAAGGCACCATACGCATCATAACAGGATCGGGCTCTCGGTGGGATGGATGGATGATTCACACTCATGACACTCATTCCAACCGACACAGAGGAGCCAGGAGCTACAAACTTGGCTTGGCCTACAGTGCTGGGTACTCAGGCTGGTTCAGACCTGCAGATTCCCCAACACTGGCTCAGGCTACACTGATCACTCTACCTCTACCCTCAGGTGAGATCCAGCATGGTCAAGTCTCTGAGGATATAGAGGGAGTAGGGCTGTCAGATCCTTCTAATCAAAGTAAGATCGAGGTGTGTGTGTGTGTGTGTGTGTGTGTGTGCGTGTGTGCGCGCGCGCGCGCGCGCGCGGGGAATGGTTAACTGGGATTAGACTTACAAAGGGAATAAAGAATGAATAATTAAAACTTCAGGGCCACAGTTGGGCTTCCCAGATCCACCATGACTATGCCCACCAAGCTTCTACTGAGGCCCCCCGGGAGTCCCGAGGAACCCCAGATGCCTGCTACAAGCTTGAGGGCTCTTTGAAATTACCTACTTCAACTTAAAAATTCATGAGGGCTCTGCACTGTACTTCTGGACTAATTTCAATGTAGCATTGATGTGTTAAATTACTTTCTGCTGAGACACCCGGGTTTGCCTGGCTTCTGCATCCTGCTGGAGGGAGCGAGGGGAGGAGAATTCTACTCTATTCTTTTTCCCTGCCCTCCCTCCATACTTTTTCTGGTTCCTGGCCTCAGTTTCCCCTGGGGGAACCAGCTTTCTCCACTCTATCCTCACCAACACTCTAGGTTCCTTTCCCCCAAGGACAGTGACACCTCTAGGAATGAGCTCATGGTCCAGGCAGAGACCATGAGCATCAGCTGGCGTGTCTGTTGCTCCTGAAACAGAAAGACCTATTCAGCTCAGATGCAGGGAACTCCAAGGCCTTCTGGGAGGGAAAAGCTGCCCGATAATGAGCCGACCAGAGAAAGCTGAGCTGGGAGATAGAAAGAGGCAAAACCTCTGGGAACATGGGCCCCAGCTTAGAGTACACACTTAGTGGGAGGGGTTTGGGTTTTGCCTTGGGAGTCGCCAGGCTAGATTGGGGTGTTAGGTTGCCCCACTAGATGCTCCACATCTCACTGTGTGGTTTTAGGGGTTGGGTTAGGTGATCTTCGGGGTCTCTTTCAGCTTTAGACTCTCCGCCTGGGGCTTTAATAGAGATGTAAGGAAGGTTAAGTTTCCTGTTATTGGAGAGCGAGATTCCGAGCTGCTGGTCTGAAGAGTCCCTGCAGGGCAGGTGTGGGGATCTGTATTTTGAACACAGCAGCTTGATGGCTTTGATTTTCAGCCAGGTTTGGGTGTGTATATTCTTCAGTTGTCCTTCCTACGTCGGCCACTCAAGGAGTCATGACAGGAATTTACTGAACACCTACTATGAGTCAGTGCCACCTTTGACAAAGACCTCCTTGTAAGGTAGAGAGAGTGACCTCCGGCCCATGCCAGACTTCCTGTCAAGTCCCAACTGCCAGCTCTGAGGGAAAACACACATTCCTGCAACTTCCTCTCACCATTCGATGGCCCCATAAGCGGCGTTTCAAACTTTTATTGATGAATAAGCTATTCAGCGTCCAGTCGGCTCCCTTATAAACAGCACGTAGATGAACGCCAGCCTTTATGTGGCGGCTGCCGTTGATGTCTCATTTAAAACCTTAACAAGGCCATGCCATGGCAACCGTAACTCACACATTGCTTGAATTCAAATGGCTTATTATCAAGATAAACATTTATGATATTAAGGTATGCAATATTAGTGTCATATTTTATACGTGCTTACTTGTAGCATAGTTCAGCTCGAGGCCAACACCATATTGAATTATTTAAAGCCATCTCTCTCAGGCTTATTAAAAAGTTCAGTAAAATATATATTAGTGTATAAAAGTTTAATACAGAGTTCACATTGCAGTGTTTGCAAGCTCTTGGCCTTTGGAAGGGAAAGCCAGGGCCACGTAGCTCCAAACAGACAATGTCTTGAAGAAGCGAAGTGGGTGGGGGAAGATACCAAACATCCTTTCTCTGGACCTCAGCAGTGACTTGACCCATTCTATTTGTTAAAGTATAAGGAGAAGGCTTGCAGGTCCCTCAGCCCAGTAATGAGACTCCCGAACACAGGGATAGCATGTTGCCTCTGCTCTCTAGAACCCCATCCTATTCTCATCCTATTGACAGAAATACTAACAGGAACAATGCGAGGGGAGAAATGGCTTCTTTTAGTTTAGGGTTTCAGAAACTACAGTCCGTCATGGGGGGGGGGGGCGGTGTCACCCTTCCACCATTAAAGACTAAGAGTGTCCAAAGCCAAGTGAAAGATGGAGACCCAGAAGACAGCAGGAACGTGTTGAGGAGGCACCTCCATCATGGAGGGCCAGGGGTCAGAGAGCCCCAGCTAGAATCAAAAGGGGTCTAACCTTCCAAGTCCTGAGCCTAACGCCTACTTCCACAAGCCACGCCTACTTCCGCAAGCCAGGTCCCGCCTCCTAAGAGCTCCACAGCCTCCCTCCCTCCGCATCAATAACTTGGGTGAATCCTTAAACACATCAGTCCTCTCCGATGTGGGCATGCTAGAGCCAAGTAGCCTCTCTGATCCCCAGCTTTCACAGTAGGGCAGTAGACCTTGCTGGCTGGTGATTGGCCACAAGGACGTTGGACTGTAGGACCTTAACCTGGAACAAGTTGTGGTATTCCTATTTCCCCACCAAGTACCTGAGACTGTGAATGAGATGTGTGACCCCAACTAGGTTCCCCAGGGACTCGTTCCTACACCCTGGATGCTGACTTCATCTCCTGGGACCTGGATCAACAGCAGCCCCATCCTGCCCCATCCCCTGCTTCCTCCCTTCAAAGGTTGGGTTCAGGCTGGACTTAGAAAAGTACAAATGCAAAGATGTCTTATGTTGCTTATTTTTCTTCTCCTTGTGAGGAGGCTCTGGGAAGAAGAAAAAGTCATTTTTTTTCTGGGCCTGGATTCCTTGGCCTCTGGAGATATTGATGGTTTGGGGAGTCTCAGCATTGGGGAAAGGATGCCTCTAGGATTGAATCCTGCTTCATAGTCCTCAGAGCAGGGCTGATTGAGGAACATCCTTGTCTTTATAGAAGTGCCACAGAGCAGGTTCTAAGCATTTGGACCCTCTGAGATGTCACTCACCGACTCAGGTAGGAGAGAGAAATGTGGTCCGGAGAAAGGAATTTCAAATGCATAATACGGACAATGAAAAGTCTCAGTGATGAACTGAAGACCAGCGATGCTCTCCGGAGTTCTCGAGACTGCAGGACCACGAGCTGCCAGGAAGACTCTAGGGAAACGAGAGCATCTTTAACACTGAGTTAAACTGAGCATTGCCTTGGTAAGTCAGACTGAACTTGCCTTGGGGAGAAAGCAGGGCACGTTTCTTGTGCTTCAGTGTTGTGGAGCAAATGCTCACCCATTTCTGTAGGTGGGGATCACAGAATAGTTCTGAGCCATGTGCAAGGGGAGCCTGAAATACGGGTACAACCCTGAAAGTGAGCTGCCCTCTGGAAGTCCTGAGGGGCCAGTCCAGGAATTGGAAAAATAAGAGTCATCTCTGCAGCAAGGGGAAGGAGTGGGGGGGGGGGGAGAAAGGGGGTACATCAGAGGGTGTCTTTTGGTTTTGTTTTATTTTGGCTTTTCAAGACAGGATTTCTCAGTGTCTCTCTGGCTGTCCTTGAACTTGCTCTGTAGACCAGGCTGGCCTTGTACTCAGATCCAAATGCCTCTGCCTCCTGAGTGCTGAGATTAAAGGTGTGTGCTACTACCACCTGGCTAGAGGGAGGCTTTAAAAGTCTTATTAACAGAAAGAAAGTGAAAGGTGTCTCTTTCCCGCTTAAAGACACGGAGTGTGTGAAATGGTGGAGAAGAGGGAAAACCAGATTGGGATCTTGTGACAGGGTCAAGACACACACGGCGACTTTCAAACACAGAGCCAGAGATCTCCTTCCCTCTAGGGCACCTGTAACTTAGAGAACACAGGCTGGGAACAGGGATGAGCACCAGTCACTTAAGGAGCCTTCATAGGTAGCAAGGGCAGCTGTTACTCCAGGGGCCACAGGTTTGAGGAGTCCATCTTTGATTGAGGAACATCCTTGCCTTCATAGGTGCACCACAGTCAGTGGGACCCTATGAAAGGGAAGACCACTGGGTCCTGGGTGTCCAGATCTAAGTACCACTGAATGGGCAGGAGGAGCTATGGGAAAAAAATACCATCTGTTAACTCAGGCCCTGTTAATCTGCCCTGTGCCTCACACTGGTGACATGCCTGAAGCCCTTTTTGCTGAGATACACAGCCCACTGGGATAAGTGAAGTTATTCATTTATCAGGTAATTTTCCAGGTAAGATGTTACCAGGCATTTTACCAGGTAAGATACTAGCAGGTAAAAAACAAAAACAAAACAAAACAAAACAAAAAAAAACCCCAAATTTGTCAGGCTATCGGGGGCTCAGATTTAATTAACTTCTCAGACACCTGTGTGTGTCTCAGCCAATCCTGAGCTACTACGTTAACTCTTGGAAGGCAGAGGTGGTCCGATGCATCTTTATGGAAGATTCTTGGTGAGAATAAAGAGGATGTACAATCCTCCCCCAAAGACAGACTAAGATGAAGGACCATTCGCTTGCTGGGACACATTGTCCTGTTGTCTGGCTCTCTTTATTTCACCTATACACCATGGGTAGCAAGTGTGTGTGTGTGTGTGTGTGTGTGTGTGTGTGTGTGTGTGTGTGTGTGTTATGATTTCCATGTGAAATGTCCCTCACAAGCTCCTGTATTTGAACCCTTGGTCCCCAGCTGGTCGTGCTGTTGGGAAGACCATGGAACCATGGGAATGTGGGGCCTAACTACAAGAAGTGGGTCACTGGGGGAGAACCTGGAAGGTGATACTTGTCTGTGCTCCATCATGGTCAGCCATAAGGTAAGAGCAGAAGCCTTCAGCTCCCACCACCATGGATGGAGCCATTCCACTTTGCCTTCCTGGCCCTGATGGACTGTGATCCTCTGAACCGGGAGCCAAATGAAATCTTTCCTAAGTCGCATCTGCCGTGTATTTTTGCCACAGTGTGAGAAAAAGCAACCAATACTGGGTAATTCATTTCTTGTAGAGGAAGCAATGAAGGCCAGACACCTCCCACCCCCAACCCCTGCACAGAGTTAACCCTGTGTGCTCAGCTCCTACTTCTAGATGGCTCTGAGCTTCATCAAGCTTCCAAGCCTCTATCTCACTACGTGATAAGACTCAAAGCATCTGACTTTAGAGGTCGTGAGGAATAGATGAGGCAGCTGTATTTAGTGCACGACTCCTGTTAGATACCCAGCACATGGAAGCAGCTCCCACCGGAGCAGCGGGAGAAGATTAGGTTTATGGGGTGGTGGGGGAGGCAATAGGCCTGAGCCTCCTTCCTGAGGGTCTCCCTTGATGTCAATGGGGCACACCATCTGGAGGCTCCCTCCTACCCGTTTCTCCTTGGCTCCACAGCTGAGGAGGGTTTGTGGACACCTTGATCCAGATGCCTGCAAGCAGTGAGGGTATTTCAGAAGCTCGGGTTGCAGTGGCTCTTGGTTCATTATTAAAACATGCAGTGCTGGCTGGCTCCTACCACTTTCTTCAAAGGCTACAATAATCCACAGGGTTCCCAATGAGCAGGAATTCTTAGAAACAAATGAGATTGCTACATTTTAAGAAGAGCTACTATCAATTTGCTCCTGTCTATTCACCTCTATTCAAGGAAACTGGCTTCTAACCAGAGAGTTAAGAAGCCTGAGAGTGTAGGATCAAGAAACAACTGGAGCAGCTGTCTACACAAAAGGTGGAGTACTCATCTCCTTCCATGATGAGGAGGCTGGACCCATCTTAGCGAGAGTAGAGTCTCCCTAAAATGCAAACTCAAGAAGCACTTGGCTATCCTACAGAAACCTGGCTCAGGCCCAGTTTCCGCATGCTCCAGCCTTTGATTCATATTGCAGCTGCTCTCAAAGGGGCAAGGTGGCATGCTGACCAAGGATAAATCTCAGCTCCCCACTCACTCACCTCGGGCAAGCTCTCTAACCTCCCAAGACTTCTACTTCCCCATCGTCAAAGCGAGGGTGGAAACGGTATCTGTGCCATGGAAGTTTTTGTGAATCAAAAAGAAATGAGAGGCATTTAGAATCACGCTGGGGGTATAGCAAATGCTCATCGAATATTAGCTATCACTGCCACCACCACCACCATCACTATCAATGCTGCTTCTGCCACCAGCACCAGCACCACTGGCACCATTGGTATCACCATCATCAACACCAGCACCAGCACCTTTCCCTGAACCTCTCATCCTGACAGCACAGTTGAGTTAGTGACTAACTGAAGGTGATCCCAGAGTAGCTCCAAAGAAGGTTGAGAAGGTCCATGGGTTCTGATGCCATGGAAACACTATGCCACCAATGTCTGTTGGCCCTGATTGACAGAGGTAGGACAGTTCTATCATTCATCCATTTGCTCTTCAGCATCTTTGTAGACATGGGCCTCTTGTATCTCTGTTTTAGCTGAGGGATGCCAAGAACTTCCTAGTGAGAGAGAAAGGAAATGAAACCCTTTTAGGGAGAGGTGAATTAGAGAACCTTCTACATTTTCATTCTGCAGATAGTTTGAGGTATTGGTTAGACATTTGTAACTTTGGCTGCCCATCATCAGAACCCTCTTCCTGTCTATAGAGAATCCTCTACCAGTGATGCTTGGTGGCAAGAACTTCATTCAGCTCCAGAACCTTGCAAGAACTAGATCCTCCTGTCTGCCCCCATGGCTCCCTGGGGCAGGAACCCTGAACAAAGCTTAGTCAGGTAGATATCCCTACAAAGAGTTTTGACTCTTCAGGAAGTAAGGACAAGATACAAGAATGAGTTAGGCATCCAAGTGACATTGATATTAGTGGTAACTGTGTTAGTGTTAGTCGAGCTCAGCCTCAATAAAGGTCTTCCCTGAAGTAACTGGAGAGTCAGTCGGGGATAGAGCTCTTTGCACTAAGGAGAGAGCTGGGCAGGCAGGGAGTGCCAGATTCAACACTGTGTGTGTTCTGTTTTGACAGAGCTGTAGAAATGAGGGTACGAAAGCCCACAGGGTGGCGAGCAGAGAAGCAATGCAGGGCTGGGCAGGAAGTAGGGGCACAAGCACTTCTGGTCACCTGGAGGCATGAGTCCCAAGATTTGGGTGGTGGCACCGGCACACAAGCAAGGTCGAGTCACGGTGGGCCTTACAAGCAGGCTGATGCATAATTTATCAATTAAACTGTTCGCTTTGATATAACTTCAGATTCGTGTGCAATTGTAAGAAATAAGAGAGGGAGCCCATGCTTCCTGGAATCTGCTTGTGAAGGTGTAGCCTTCTTTCATCCATAATATAGCACAATACAGTCAAGAGACAGAGAAGTCCATCACACAGGATCCTGGATGGCCCCTTCTGCATCCACATCCACACCCCCACCACCTACCTTCACCTCCACCTCCACTTTCAACTTCTCTCTCCTGTGCTTCTTTTACTTCTTACTCACAGTGCTGGAGATTGACCCAGGGCCTCCAACACCTAAGAAAGTGCTGAGCTACCTCCTGGCTGTCGCTTTTTTTGAGACAGGGCTTTGCTATGTGACTCAGGCACGTCTAGAACTTAAGAACCTCTTGCTTCTGCCTCCTTTCTGCTGGGGTCACAGATGTTTGCCACCACGCCAAGCCACTCTCTATTTTTATGATTTTTGTCATGTAACAATGTTGTATAAGTGGAACTATGTGTTGCCTGGCATTTAGTAATGCCGTTCCCGCAGAGGAAATTCTCTGGGGAGCCATTCAGGTGGCTGCATGTAGCGTTGCTCATTCCTTTTTTATTGCTAGGCCGTATTCTAGGGAATTGACACAGTTTGTTTAAAACTTCCACCGCCATAGGACCCCAGCTTACCTTCTCAAGGAAAGCTTGTCTAAATGTTAATGTACAGGATTTTCCTGAGTGCAACTGCAATGCATTGTGGGAGCTCGATACATGGTTTTTGAGAAATTGCCAAACTGCAAAGAGCTCTGTCACTTTCTATTCCAGTTCCTCTGCATTCTTTTTTTAAAAGATTTATTTTATGTGTCTGAGTTCTTGCCTGCATGTATGTGTGTGCACTACATGTGTGCTTGGTGCCACAAAGGCCAGAAGAGGGCGTTAGATCCCCTGGAACTGCAGTGATGGGTGGTTGGGAGCCATCACATGGGTGCTGAGATGCTCTATGTACTGGCTAGTTTTGTGTCAACTTGACACAGGCTGGAGTTATCACAGAGAAAGGAGCTTCAGTTGGGGAAATGCCTACATGAGATCCAGCTGTAAGGCATTTTCTCAATTAGTGATCAAGGGAGAAAGACCCCTTGTGGGTGGGACCATCCCTGGCCTGGTAGTCTTGGGTTCTATAAGAGAGCAAGCTGAGCAAACCAGGGGAAGCGAGCCAGTAAGAATATCCCTCCATGTCCTCTGCATCAGCTCCTGCTTTCTGACCTGCTTGAGTTCCAGTCCTGACTTCCTTTGATGATGAACAACAGCATGGAAGTGTAAGCCAAATAAACCCTTTCCTCCCCAACTTGCTTCTTGGTCATGATGTTTGTGCAGGAATAGAAACCCTGACTAAGACACTCTACAAGGACAGTCAGTGCTCTTCCTGAGCATGCCACCAGCCCCCATTCCTCTGCAGTCTTATCAGCATTTATACTGTTCCCATTTTTTAGAGAAAAGTTTTAGCCATCTTGGTGTCTGTGTGGAGACATTTCACTGTGGTTTTAATTTCCATGCCCCTCCTGGCTGGTGGTGTGAGCAGCTCTTCCTGTGTATTCTACTAGCTTCAGTAAAATTCCCCTGCTGTGTGTTCATTTCTTGATTAATTTTTGTTACTATTGAATTTTTAGAACTTTTTATCCTTTTCCAAACACGAATCCTCCGTGTAACCTTACAATATTCTCACTCTGTAGTTTGTCCTTTGACCCTTGAAACAGGGTCTTTAATGGAGTGGACGTTTTAAATGCTGCTGCTGTGGACTTTGTCAATGTCCCTTCTACAAACCCAGCTTCTTCTGCATAAAGATTGTTTGCTTTCCCCTGGAGCCAACTAAGACACCCTGACAACAAATAGGAAAAATGGGAACAAATTGCACTTGAGGGTAAATCAAGACGTAATTACATACCCAGGAGCTGCCCTTGCTGGCTTGTGCCGGGGTGTGCGGTAATGGGAAGAGACAGAGGGAGATTTCTGTAGAAACAAAGGGAGGGAGGGGTTCCTACTCAAGGAGCTACAGCTCCCGGGGTTACTTATTAAATATTGAGATCTATGCCCTTTGGTGGTCCAGCATGCAGTCACCTTTCATCTTTGTACACTTGAAACAGACGTGAAGTTGGTAGTTATTTAGTGTCAGCTGCTGTGTATGTGCATGTGTGTGCAGATGCCAGCAGAAACCAGAAGAGGGCATCAGATCTCCCGGAGCTAGAGTTACAGGCAGCTGTGAGTGGTCCAATGTGAATGCCGGGAACTTGCGAGAGCAAGCAATGGTTCTTAACTGCTGAGCTTTCTCTCAATCCCACAAGACTTCCTAATAGGGAAGGGAAAAACAGAAAACAAATCAAAACAACAACACCCAAAACCCAAGTCAAACCAAACCAAGAACCGTCCTCCCCCAAAATACCATAAGTTTACTTTGTCTTGGCCATCTACTGCTGGGCATGGAGCCTGCCCTTAAGAGTAGTTATATACCTGGTCAGCCTCCATGGGAGAAAAACTAAACTTTTATCTGTGAGAGGTTATCAGTTGGAGATAGCTTCCGGGTGAGAGATGTCCACTTCCACTGTCAACTCTAGGACCACATCAGGCCCAGACTGTGCAGGCCCTGTGTGTGCTGCCACAGTCTCTGTGCGTTCATATGTGCACTGGTCCTGCTGTGTTCAGCAGGCCTTATTTTCTTTGTGATCTCCATCCCTACTGGCTCTTACACTATTTCAGCCTCCTCTTCTGCAGGACTCCCTGATAACACTCTTGAATAATAAAAAGAATGGTTGGAGGTATCGCCAACCTCAAATTGTACTACAGAGCTATAGTAATAAAACAACATGGCATTGGCATTAAAAAAAAAAAGGCACTGTCCACATTCCTTCCAACTGGCTTCTCTTCCTGTGACTCAGAGGAGATGGTTGACATCTCTCAGGAATACATGTCTTCCTTATAATTGGTTATTTTACTCTGTGAAGTGTTCATGTTTATCTCTGGTCACACACTTTGATCAGAGATTTATTTCACATAACACTAATGTACTAGTTTTTTTTAAATTTACATTTATTTATTTAGGAAGAGGTGCGCATGTGTAACGCAGGCGAGTGGGTCAGAAGACGACTTGCAGGAGTCGATTCTCTTCGTCCACCATGTGTGGACTCCGGGGATCAAATTCAGGTTTTCAGGCTTACAGCAAGTACCCACAGAGCTCTCTCACCACTTTCAAATCTCGGGTTTTCTGTGTACGTAGTGTGTGTTCTATTCTTACTTTCAATCTGTTTCTTTAAAGTGTGGATTTGGTTCTAGGAAATCATTACATTGCTAAAGCCGCCTCTCCCGTCTCTCGTTCCTTTGAGAGCCCAGGCACATGACTTGACTCCTGTTCCCTTTACTCCATATGCTCCCTTCTGGCAGGCCCTCTTCGTCTTGGCGAGGTTTTTATTATTTATATATAAAACTTTATATACTGTTTGGTTCCATTCTTTATCTGATTTGTTCTGGAGAGTGTATTTCAGGGTTTTCCAGAGTCCTAGATCTTACTTTTTAATTAGTGGATTTGGGTCTTGTGCTTTTTCTGTGTCACAGATGAAAATAGAGATCCCAGGAAGATTAGAGTTTCCTTAATTGGCTCTATTTGGGTCTAGCGTATACACAATCAGGTAGATCCATCTGAAGGACGCACATGGATTAAGCCAGCACCTGAATCAAGACTCAGAGCGTGCACAACCCCCACCACCCCCAGCCCATGCACTTTCTGGAAATGTGCCCGCCAGTCCCAGGCAATGACTACACTGCTGTTTTCCTTGTGGGTTCATATTTTCTGTTAACCTCATTGCTGGAACAATAGATATGACCTTCCTTTATGAGTGTTTATGTGCACGATCCATACATATGTGTGTGGATTTGTGTGGTGTGTGTATGTGTGCATTTATGCCCATGCGTGTGATTATACACATGCCACAGCACATGTGCGGAGTTCAGAGGACATCTTGGGTGTTGGTCCTTGGCTTCTGCCTTGAGACAGCCTCTTTGTTATTCATAGCTGGATATGTCAGGCTAACTGGCTCAAAAGCTTTCACACGGGATGCTGTCCTCATATCCCATCTCAAGCAGAGGGTTGGGATTACAGACACAGTCACTGTCGCACCCAGCTCTGTGTGGGTTCTGGGGATTCAAACTCAACCATCACACTTGGGCAGGAAATGCTGTGCTTACTGAGTCAATTCCCCGTCTCCAGAATGACTTTCTAAAGTGTAATTCTCTTTATATAATAATTTTGAGGTTCATCAATGTTGCTGTGTGTTCATTCATTTTTATTGCTGAGTAGAAACCCATTGTATGGAATTTATATTTTATGTATTCATTAACTGATTAGCTTTTGGGTTATTTCCATTTGAGACAAATTTAAATTAAAACTTCTATATCTGTAACATCTTTCTATGAGCTTTTTTTTTCTCCCCACTTCCCTTGGGAAAATATCTGGAAGTTTGTATTAGTCAGTATTCTCTCTGAACAGAATTGGCCAAATGAATATGTCATATGAAAGAGACTTTATTAGACTGGCTTACACAATGGGGGCTTGAGAGTTCCAACAATGGTTGTCTTCACACTGGAGATGCTGGGAACCCACTCATGAGGCTTCATGCCCCCTGCCCCAAGCTGGCAGTGGTGGTCTGGAATGTCCCAGTGGTCTTCACTCCATGTTGGAAGCAGAAGAGATGGGTTCTGATGTCAGTGAAGTATGGCAGCAGCAGACGCAGCAGCAGCAGACGCAGCAGAGCAGATGAGGGTACCAGCAAGGAGTGAAAGCAGGCTGGCAAAGCAAGCCTGCTTCCTCCTTAGCTCTTGTTACAGCTACTCCATGGCTGGACACTGACACCCACCCTGGCTGAGGAGGCCTCAACTCTCTTGGCTAATCCTTTCTGGAAAGGCCCCCACAGATCTACTCAGAGGACATATCTTTCTCCCAACTCCACATCTAGTCAAGTTGACAATTAGGAGTAATGATCTCAAAGTTAGATAACTGGATTGTATATTTCTACAGCTCAAGAATTTCAATTGTTCCACATCCTCCCAACACTGACAGGCCCTTGTAAGCATTCAGATTTTTCCTTCCACACATCAGTTTAATGTACAATTCCCAGGGACTGAAAACTAAAGTCCCTGTCACTGGGTTGATGAGGGTTCTCCTGTTGATGTAAAGACAGGAGTGAACTGACCCCCACAAAATCGTCCGTTGACTTCCACATTCACAGCACAGCATGTGTGCATGCACAAAAAAATAAGCAATGAAGAGGTTAACTATTAGGGCTTATTATGGCTTTATGATTTCAGAGGTTTTAGCCCATCATAGTGAGCAGTGTAGAGACAGCAGAGATGCTCTCATCATGACAGTCGAGGAAGGGGAGGAGGAGGGCAATGGGAAGGAGGGGGAGGAGGAGGAACCCTGAGAGATGACTACCACAGTAGCACTCTGGGTTGTAAGGCCTTGCTCATCTCAAACTGAAGGTCTTTTTTTTCCCCTCTGCACAATTTGGGACCCTGGTTGTTTCTGCTCATCTTTTGTGTTTAGGTTTATAGACAATTTCAGTTTAACTTTTGTCTGTGATACAAGAGTGAAGGTTCGTTTCTTCCCTGTATGGATATTCAACAAATCTAAGCAACATTTACTGAGAACATCTTTCCCTGACCGAACTGCAGTGGCACAAGCCTAGGTCTGCTTTTGGCCTCTGTTCTCGTCTCTGGTCTGTTAATTTTTGCTTAAACCAATATTGAACTATCTCAATTATCATGTCTTTATTAGCTCACAGTGTCTGGTAATGTGGGCCTTTATTTTGCTCTTCTTTTCTAAGATGGCCAGAGCTCTTTGAGGTCTTTTGCATTTCCAAATGAACTGATAATCAATTTTCACAGCAAAACATTTCCTGCATTAACATTATTTTTCCATTTTTATGAATGAATAGTATACATTTACACACACACACACACACACACACACACACACACACACACACTCATCCATGGATGAATACATCGGCTGATTTCATTAGGTGACCTTGTGAACAGTTCTGCAACAAGCAAGGACGTGGCTGATGACATCCGGCTTGACAGCCGTCGCTATTGTTTCTTGAGCGATGGGGGTTGTATTCAGGAAGTCGTTATTTCTGCCCAAGTCCTGAAGGGTTTCCTCTATGTTTTCCTGTCCGTTAGTTTCACGTCTTTCATTGAGGTCTTTGATCCTTTCAGAGTTGTCTTTGTTTGTTTGTTTTCACAGGTCCAGAGGAGTCTAGGGTTGACCTTTATAACCCTCTCATGCATCTCTCTTACCGTACCGCTCTAATCCAAACAGCTACCATGAAAGGCAATAATCTTTGTCCCACTTCTGATTTTCAGAGAAATTGTTTCAGTTTTTCCCCAATTTAGTCTGATGTTAGCTGTGGGTTCGTTGCATACAGCTTTTCCTGTGTTGATGTATGAGCCTCCTACAGTCATGTGATCTTTGTCTTTGATGCTGTTTGAGTGCCACGTTAGGTTTGCTGATTGGTGAATCTTGATCATCCTTGGATCTCTGGAGTGAAACCAAGGTGAGCACGTGGTGTATGATCTTTGTAATGGGCTGGTAGATTCAGCTTGCAGGAAGTTTATTAAAAATCATCACCTCTGCGCTTATCAAGGAAATTGTTCTTGTGTGTGTGTGTGTGTGTGTGTGTGTGTATGTGTGTGTGTGTGTGTGTGTGTGTGTATGTGTGTGTGTGTATGTGTGTGTGTGTGTGTGTGTGTGTGTATGTGTGTGTGTGTGTATGTGTGTGTGTATGTGTGTGTGTGTATGTGTGTGTGTGTGTGTGTATGTGTGTGTGTGTGTATGTGTGTGTGTGTGTGTGTGTATGTGTGTGTGTGTGTGTGTATGTGTGTGTGTGTGTGTATGTGTGTGTGTGTGTGTGTGTGTGTGTGTATGTATGTATGCAATAACCAGAACAGGTTGTCAGATCCTCCAGAGTTCCAATTGTAAGCTGCCTGATGTGATTGCTGGAAACCAAACTCAGGTCTTGTGCAAGAAGAACATGAGCTGCTAACTGCTGACTCTTCTCTCCAACTCCCCCCCCCCCCCCAGAACTAGGGTTAGAGACATCTGTGGGGACAGTCGACTTGTCACATAGGTGCTGGGTTCTTAACTCCAGTCCCTCCAGTCCTCATGATTTGGAACAAGTGTTCTTCACCACCGAGCCATCATCTCTCTAGCCCAACACCCATGTTTGTTAATTGATGTTTTGCCTGGATGGTGTTGAGATATTGAAGTCTTTCCAAGTTTGATTTCAATTGTTATAATAAACACTATGACCAAAACTATGATCTGGGGGTGAAAAGGGTTTATTTCATCTGACACTTGGAGGTAGCAACTCATCCCTGACGGAATTGAGGGCAGGAATGCAAGGCAGGAGCCAAAGTCGAAGACGCGGAGGAATGATGCCTACTGACTTGCTTTCCATGATGTTCACAGCCTGACTTAACACAACTCAGGACCACCTGCCCCGGAATGAGACTCCACACAGAAAGCTGGACATTAATCAAAAAAATGCCCCAAAGACTTGCCTGGGAGCCACTTTGATGGAGGTTTCTTCTTAACTAATATGTCTTCCTTCCAAGTGCACACAAAACTGACAAAAGCTAAGCAGCACGAAGTCCCTCGCTCCTATTGAACTTGGGCTTGTTGTTTATCTACCTTCTCTGATTTGAAATGTTTCCTTCTGGAGAGAAGAGGACGGCCCAGTAAGATTCAGGAAGTTAATAAAACTTAAAAGCCTCAAGAAGCTAATGGAACGTACAAAGAGAGTCCCGAGAGTCCCACGGCCCCTTTGCAAGGTCATAAAAGCAGTAAACAATTGCTGGGGGCAGAGGGAACACTCCATTGGTGAGCTAAGCACAGCTCTTTCAGGGAGTTCTGTGGATGCAGCTTTCCCGAGTTGTTGCTCACATGGGGAGGGATTGTCAATGATAAAATTGCCTTTAAGTCCCCAATATTCTTGTTCGTAACCCCTCGCCTTGACCTTCAAAATACCAAAACCCTCACTGGGTCATTAAGCTAGACCGGGTGGAATAATTTGGTCTATGTTCAGTCCCCCTCTAGGATGAGTAGATACTTGTTCATGTCGCCCCAGGAAAAGTCACACAACATAATTGGTACCTGAACAGAGACCAGCAGAACCAAAGATAGGGTGAGGACGAGCAGTTGTATGATCCTTCAATGGGGAACGAGATTGGCCTCATCAGACTGCTCGGTGGTAGTGTCTCTGGGGCACTGTCTTGACTGCTAATTGAGATATGATGGCCTAGCCCACTGTGGGCGGTATCATTCCCAAGGAGGTGGGGCCTGGATGGCAAGAGAAAATAAACTGAGAGGAAGGCAGTGAGTCAGTCAGGAATCATCATGCCACCGTAGGTTCTGCTTCTGTTCCTGCTTGGGTTCCTGCCTTGACCTCCCTCCAAACTGGATTGTGAGAAGTGTAAGGCACGTAAGCTGTTTCCTCTCCTGAGTTGCTTTTAGCCAGAGTGTTTCATCACAGCAACAGTGAAGCAAACTAGAATGGGCATCTCCACGTGGTATGGGATGGTGAGGTTCTTGCAGTTGTGGCGGACTGTAAAGCAGGTCACAGAGGCTAAGCCATGTGAGAGTGGCACATCCTGGGGTACAGCGTCTGGGGTGCTCATCTTCCTATATGTAGAATGGGTGGCAGGCCTCACTGAGGACTAAGGTCTGCCTCATGAATGAGACACTCTCAAAGGTTAATGGTCTAGATACTAATTTGCAATCCCTTAAAAAAGTGCACACAGGACAGGATCACTAAGCAGGCTATGGCAACTAACTGTGGGAAAGCTTCTGGTATGTGCACAAAGGCACACGGTCGAGGCTCAGCCGTCTGCCCATAAAGAATTCAGCTATATCACAGCACAAATGATGTGCAGATGTGATCCTCTGCGTTAGCCTCTGATTTGGCAGGGAAGGTGGGAACGGCAAGGATGAGATGGATGGAGGGTCCATGTTGTTCTTTGATACAGTTGGCAGGATGCAAAGGAAAGAGAGAACACATCAGATGTGTATTAAAGAGCTCTTCCTGAGATCTTGAAACCAGTGAGAGGATTCAGATAATGGGGTGGGGCAGAGAGGGGGTAATATAAAATATCTCTGAGGTTCAACCTTTAATACGGAGGAAGAGAAAAACCTTGACTTGGCATGCAGAGCGGGCCCTAATAAATGGCCAAGCACCGGAAACTGTGGTAATCAAGGGCTACCCCACATCTGAATGACTTGAATCAGGGAAAGCTTTTAAACAAGGGATAAAAGAAGCTCCCTCATGGCCTGGCTTGTGCAGCGCTGGGACGAGAGGGCAGATGATATCAGTCTGAGTGCTGTGGAGGCAGAGAAACTAATAAAGCTACTCCTCCCATCCCCCACTCCCTAAGGCAACACAGTCTGCAGCAATACAAGTGAAATCAGCCCCTGATGGACCGGTTCATATAAGCCATTAAGAACACTTGGTTATTGCCAGTCACTGTGCATGTCATGGACTGGAAATGGAATAAAAGAATAGCGGGCATTTGTGAGGTGACTGAGTGTGAAAGGCGATCTATTTGATGCCCAGATTACTAGGGCTGACAGGTATGTGCTCACAGGAATTAAGAGACAGGTAGATTTAGCAAGAGCCTCAGGACGAGCTTGTCTTAGTTATTTTTCTATTGCCAAAGCAAAAACACTATGATGAAGCCAATTTATGGAAGAGAACACTTAATGGGAGGGAACATAGCAGCAGACAGACAGGCATGGCGCTGGAATAGCAGCTGAGAGCTCACATCTGATCCACAAGCACTGGGCAGAGAGACCTAATGAGGAATGGCTTTTGAAAGCTCAAAGGTTATGTCTAATTTTCTGAGGAACCGCCAGACTGATTTTCAGAGTGGTTGTACCAGCTTGCAATCCCACCAGCAATGGAGTAGTGTTCCTCTTTCTCTACATCCTCGACAGCATCCTCTGTCAACTGAGTTTTTGATCTTAGCCATTTTGACTGGTGTGAGGTGGAATCTCAGGGTTGTTTTGCATTTCCCTGATGACTAAGGATGTTGAACATTTCTTTAGGTGCTTCTCAGCCATTCAGTACTGAGGACCCAGATATACTACTCCTGGGCATATACCCAGAAGATGCTCCAACATGTAATAAGGACGCATGCTCCACTATGTTCATAGCAGCCTTATTTATAATAGCCAGAAGCTGGAAAGCACCCAGATATCTTTCAACAGAGGAATGGGTACAGAAAATGTGGTACATTTACACAATGGAATACTACTCAGCTATTAAGTTCTTAGGCAAGTGGATGGAACTAGAAAATATCATCTTGAGTGAGGTAACCCAATCACAAAAGAACACACATGGTATGTACTCACTGATAAGTGGATATTAGCCCAGAAGTTTGGAATACCTAAGATAAAATTCACAGACCACATGAAGCTCAAGAAGGAAGACCACAGTGTGAATACTTTGGTCCTTCTTAGAAGGGGGATCAAAATACCCATGGGAGGAGATACAGAGACAAAGTTTGGAGCAGAAACTGAAGGAAAGGCCATCCAGAGACTGTCCCACCTAAGGATCCATCTCATATACAGTTACCAAACCCAGACACTATTGTGGATGCCAAGAAGAGCTTGCTGACAAGCACCTGATATAGCTGTCTCCTGAGAGGCTCTGCCAGTGCCTGACAAATACAGAAGTGGATGCTCACAGCCATCCATTGGACTGAGCACAGGGTCCCCAATGGAGAAGCTAGAGAAGGGACCCAAGGAGCTGAAGGGGTTTACAGTGCCATAGGAGGAACAACAATATGAACCAACCAGTACCCCCAGAGCTCCCAGGAACTAAATCACCAACCAAAGTATACACATGGAGGGATTCAAGGCTCCAGCTGCATATGTAGCAGAGGATGGTCCTGTGGGACATGAATGAGAGGAGAGGCCCTTGGTCTTGTGAAGGCTCTATGCCCCAGTGTAGGGGAATGCCAGGACAAGGAAGCAGGAGTAGGTGGGTTAGTGAGCAGGGGGAGGGGGGATGGGATGGGGGGTTTTCGGAAGTGAAATGAGGAAAGGGGATAAAATTTGAAATGGAAATAAAGAAAATATCTAATTAGAGAGAGAGAGAGAGAGAGAGAGAGAAGAAAGCTCAAAGGCCACTCCTACTGACATTCCTTCTCTAATAAAGCCACACCCCTAATCCTTCCCAAACAGTTCCACCAACTAGAAACCACGTATTCAAATATATGAGCCTCTGGGGGCCATTCTCAGGTCGACCACCAGAGTGCTAATGAGTCTGCTGAGCTCTCTGATAAAGCGTAATCTTTACAAGGCAGGAAAGGATATGACAGATCTGAGGACTTTAGGCTGGCATATGGATTGTGCTTGTGACATACTGCAGATAAAAGAGCAAGGAGGAAAAGGGTCTGTCCAGGGTCACTCGGAGGCAAATGTGGCAAGGCTCATGTGGAACCAGCCTGAGTCCTTAGAGTCAAAGTTCTCAGAAAGCAAACGCTGTGCCAATGGTGCTCTAGACTCCCGCGTGTGTCCCATGCGTGTCCAGCCTGCAGACTGCAGGCCACATGTGACCAAAGGCAGTTATGAATGTGGCCCAACACAAATGTGAGAACTTACTTAAACATTGTGTTTTTACTATATAAAACCCCCCCAGTTGTAT
Organism: Mus musculus; assembly: GCF_000001635.26. Lineage (NCBI taxonomy): Eukaryota > Metazoa > Chordata > Mammalia > Rodentia > Muridae > Mus > Mus musculus. Next base: position 96,941,325 of record NC_000075.6, read on the forward strand.
GATCCTGGAGCATGAATTTTGTAGGTGATTATGTGTAGGACATTCCTTGTAAGCTCAACGCCTGAGCAACACTTCACCGAAGACAGGAAGAATAACACCGTGCAGGTGAAGGAGGATGCGATTGTCTTAGGCTGCACACTTATCCCCTCAGAATATGTGTACCTTTCTTCCCTAAAAGAAAATGCATTGGAGATAGAGACTGTTGATCTAGCCTGGGCTCTGTTTAGCAGCCATGATGGAAAGGCCAGGGCCACAGTGCTGGCCTGGAGCCTGTTAGAACCAGGGAGCTGCCTCCAGCCACAGCATAGCAGGCTAGGGTGCTCTCCTCTGGGCCTGAGGCCATCATGGACAGGGAGATGTGCAGAAGCAGCACCCCAGGATACTTCACACAGGACAGCTAACAGACAACGATTGTAGTTTATGGAAAGATAGCTGGATGTGGTTTTGTCTCCTATCCATTGCTGCTGTATCCAACATTTTTTCAAGTTTTTTGTTTGTTTGTTTGTTTTTTAAAGCATGTGTATGAATGTTCTGCCTCCTCTCACCTGTCTAGCTCCTTGTCAGGACTCAGTACCTAACTCCCCAGTGGCTTTCTGTAGCCTGACTCCTAGCCCCCACCTCACCCCATCATCCCCTCGAACACCATGCTGCTTCTTTGCTTGGGGGCCATCTTTATCTCCCCCTTAGACTGTGAGGTCTGGCAAAGCTGGGCCAGGACTCAGTCATTTCAGGATAGTGCTGTAGGTATGGTCACGAGAGGACAGGGAGCTTAGGAGAACTTAGGGGTCGGTCCTCAGCTCTGGGAGGACCTCATCCCTACTTGAGCTACTTGAGCTCTTCCCTTGCAGTTTCCTCTGGGTGTCCCAGTTTGCAGAGGACATTCTATCTGTCCCGCTCCTCTACAGGCCTTTGCAGAGCTGATGTGTCTGACCTACGAGGCTGTTGTAGGTATAGGCACCGGCCCAGCCCTCCAGAGACCCACAGCCTGCTGGATCCATGAGGCTAAGGGCAGATAGGACCCAATACAAGTGCTCAGAATAGGGTCCTTGGTGCCGGGAGATACATGCTCAGAACTGATAGCTCAGAGCAGGAAGACACTGGTGGGTGGTTATGGGGTGTCTAGATGAAGGCTGATCTCATTAATCATGAGAGGGTGAAGTGAGGGAGGGAAGGCACTGTTAGAATGAGAGAAGCCACGAAGCTTAGGAGCTGAGACAAAAGGGCTTCTTCCAAAATGGAAAGTGGTGCTGAAACTTGGACCCTAGAGGCTGGGAGAGGGACGGTCCTTAGTCAGTCACTGGCTACCTGGTCAAGCTCCTTGTGCCCAGAGGGGAAAGTGACTTACCCAAGGTGACTGTGTATAAACAAGGAAGCCTGAACCCCAACCCAGGCTTCCCGACCAGTGCCCAAGCTTGTGCCTCTCCCGGAAGCTGCTTTTAGCAACCACAACAACTGAACGCTTTGGCAGCTGAGTCAGTCAGTGGCCAGGCAGGTGCTTAGAGCCTGCAGCCTGGAGACGCCATTCCTATCCTGTCTCCAGCCTCAGGGTGGGCAGACAACGTGTGTCTCATATTCGCTCTTCTGATCACAAGAAATTGTCTCTTCCCCTCCCCTCCTCCTCCTGCTGAGTTCCTCAAGGTCTTACAACAAACTGTAAATGTCCCCACCCAGGACAGAGACATCAGTCTGACACTGCCCTAGAGTCTGGTGTGGTGTGGTATATGGGTGGCTGATGCTGCTAAGTGAATCCTGTACTGGTCCTGACATAGTCCCCTTCCTGTCCCTAACTGCTAACCTGCTACCAGCCCCAGCAGAGCTCAGCTTAACTCTGCCTCATTTGCTCTGCAGCAACCAGCACTGCTCCCTGGTGGCCAACTGCATTCAGCCCCAGAGCCAGGTCTTGGGTTTACCCTGACTGACTCTGGTCACCTTGAACATCTAAGGCTTCAGCATCAGGGCTTATAGGAGTCTTTGAAGATCCTGGGGACAGAGTGTCTTCCAGATCGGGTCTCTACATCTCTGTGGTTGGGGTTCGAATGTGGACGTTTGTGTGTGTGTGTGTGTGTGTGTGTGTACAGAGAGGCACTCCCAGGTTTGATGTCTGTGGATCTGGGGACAGACCAGGGAGGATGATGGATAGAGCACTTTACACACAGCTGAAGGACAGAATGACAAACTTTTATTAGAAATGTTCCTTGCTTGTAGGTCACATTCACATTACAGTGTAGGCTGCACTGTCTGGCTCTGTATCCTACTCTGTGATGATTTCCAGTTAAAACTGAGTCTGGGTGGAGGGTATCTTGGAACACACAAAAGATGCCAAATGGTGGCGCTGGCGGCAGCAGCAGCAGCAGCAGCAACATTCTGTGAGAGGATAGGTCTCAGGTCCTGCAGAGACTGTTATACCCACCTTTGCAGTCCCAAGGCCACACCGCGGGGCCCCAGCTGATAAATAAACGGTGCATCACACACATATTGGAAACGAGAAACAAACTGGAAGTCTCCTACAGTGAAAAAATAATTTGCTCAAAGAAAGCTTTGTGACAGCCAGGCTTCACCCTGAATGATGGCTGCCAGAGCCCTGGATACTCAGGGTGTCTCAGACTTGGTGTCACGAGGGCCCCATCTTCCTTAGCACCTTTGGGAGAAAGCCACCTTCACCACACTCCTCTTTCAAAAAAAAAAAATGCAAACACTACTTACAATGATCATACCCAAGAAGAAACTCTGTCCCCAGGGCAAGTCATCAGATTCATGTCCCTGAATAAAGTGGGGAGGGGAATGGCCAAAGAACTTTATCCATGACGGAAGAGGGCAGGAGGGGATGAGGAAACCGGCTCAGAGAGGTAAGGCCAGGTGCTTTTGCCCTGCTGTGGGACCCTGGACTCATCTCTCAAAGTGGTACCAAGTCTTAAAATGGAGGACAGTCTCTCTGCCCTGGCCAGGGGCAGGCGTGGAGGAGACCATCAAGGGCTGGCTTCTGTCATTCATTATTCAGAACCCATTTTCTCTCCACTGGCCAATTTTCCTGGGTCTGTCTGCAGTGGGGAACTAACTGGATGCCGTCTCCTGCCCAATGTTTTATTCATTCTCTTGAGGAAGATAATGGTCTCTACACTCTGGTTCACGAGGTGGCCTCCTGGTCCTGGTCGGTGGCAGCAATGGCAACAGGCATTCCTTTTCCAAGTCACTGATGTGTCCTGACGCTCTGGAGCTGTGTGACCACAGATGACAGCCGATCCTCAGCGCCGCTCACTGGTACTGCAGGTAGTTTTTCAGAGACTGAGGCAGGGGCAGGGAGCCGATGTCACGCAGGCGCTGTCGGCCCAGGGCTGAGCGGATGGATCGCCGGCACAGGTCCATCAGCGGCAGAGGCTCAGCTGCAAAGACAGTGAAGCAAGCGTGAGTGCCCACACCTCCTCACTCCGCCTAGCTTGCCTGCTGCCTACCCTTGCCCCTGAGCTGGCTCAGTGCTCCCTGCTACTGAAGAGCCATCCCTGCTTGCAGTAAGAGGCACTCAGCAATGATTATGAAAGGCAGCTGCAGCTGCTCAGACTATAACGTTTAGAACAACCGCTAAATAGTGGTATTTAAAGATGAATAGTGGAAACAAAGTTATCCACTGCCAGGGTAAGTTCTGATGTAGAATGTGTGGCTCAAAACGTTTAGGATGATTTATCTCAGGGTACTCAGGAGGCTGAGGCGGAAGGATCATTTGAGCCCAGAAGTTCAATACCAGCCTGGGCAACACAGCCAGATCCCGTCTCAAAACAAGCAAGCAGACAGGTTAGATTCCACCAGGCTATTGAGATTCTTTCAAACCCACACGCTTTCCCTCCAGTGTTTATGATGGGCAATGGAAGGACACATTTTCTTACAGCACTCAAGTTCTGGGGGACGGGGGAAGGGAGGTAAGTTAAAATCCACCAGGGACCTGGAAGGTGGCTCGAGGGATAAAAGTGCTCCCCACACAAGCCTGATAACCTGACAGTGAGCACCAGAAGCCACTTAAAAAATCCAGATGCAGCTGCGGGCATCTGTAAGCCCAGCACACCAGTGTAGAGATGGAAAACAGATGAGACTCTGACTCAACATGGTAGGAGCGAACCCATTCCCCAAAGTGGCCCTCTGACCTCCATACGCCCACTGTGGTGCGCTGGCACCTCTCGATACAGGACAGTTTACTGAGTTACACCAGCTCACTGCAGATACACATATTAATTCTTTCCTCTTTCATTTCCTGTGGTAATCCTAGGGATACAGAGACAACTCAGCCAGGGCCAGAGCCAGCCCTGGAGGTGAGCTTGTGGTCTGGGATTTCCTTATGACCTAAGATTTTTAAGTGAATGAATGGTTTTGTTTTTGTTTTTAATTTTGCATGCATGGTGCTCTGCTTGCATGTATATCTGTGTATCATTTGTTAGCCTTGTGCCCAAAGAGGCCAGAAGAGGGTGTCGGATCCCCTGAAACAGAAGTTACATACAGGTGGTTAGGAGCCACCATGTTGGTTCTGGGAGTTGAACCCCTAGTCCTTTGGAAGAGCAGCCTCTTAGCCTCTGAGCCATCTCTCCAGCCCCAGCAAGTGAATTATTTTAAAAGTGTTAATATAGGAAAGAATTCTGAGCGCAAAGGGACAGAAACTAGGCAGCTTCCTGAAAGCTTCGAGGAGAGAAACCTGAATAGGGTTTTGAAGTATGGGTAGGAGTGTTATAGGCACACTGAGGCTGGGCAGTGTTACAAGTAGAGAAAACAGACAGGGATCAGGGATCAGGGAGACAGGGAAGCTGAGGGCAGGGACAGGGCTGGTAGCTGAAACAGACCAGTGGAGAAAGAAGATGACAGTGGTCCTATTCACCTGTGACTGACATATGGCCTCGATGTTTTGCGCTACAGCTAAGCATCCTTTCTTTTCTTTTCTTTTCTTTTCTTTTCTTTTCTTTTCTTTTCTTTTCTTTTCTTTCTTTTTTTTTTATTTTTCAAGACAGGGTTTCTCTGTATAATCCTGGATGTCCTGGAACTCACTCTGTAGATCAGATTGGCCTCGAACTCAGAAATCCACCTGCCTCTGCCTTCCCAAGTGCTGGGATTAAAGGCGTGTGCCACCACTGCCTGGTTCTAAGCATTCTTTTGGCAACAGAGTACGTAGGATTGTGGTCAAATTATAAGGAGCAAACACAAATGGTCCGCTGTGTGGGAATGGTATCAGGAGGGAGGGGCGAGCAATGGCAGCTGGGGTTCGAGGGAACTTCTTCGAGAGGTGCAGTTCTAATGGGCCACCACCGGAATCCAAGTGGGACTCTCATGAGGGCCAGATAATACATCCAAGGCCACATCTTGCTGTCCTTTGCTGAGGCCAGACCGCAGGCTAGTAGCTTCACTTTCTCCTCTTATCTTTTGATTCTCATACAAAAGGAGGCTACCCAGGGAATGCCAGCCGTGTATCCCAACCTGCCCTGCCCGGCGCGCGCGCACACACACACACACACACACACACACACACACACACACACACACACACGTTCTTTTGGGGGGCTCAATTCATGCAAATGCATGTATCAAAAACTCATAACAACCCCCGGGGCCAATAAATATCATTATCATCTCTATTTTAAGGAGGAAAAGTCTGAAAGAGAGTACACAAGCCATCTACCTAAGGATGCACAGCTGGTAAGTAGAAAAACCAGGACTCAAACCCCTGGAACCAGAAGTGGGAATTTATCTTCTATCTCACCCATGTTTACTGAGCTTCTGCTTGGCCTGTTGCAAGGGTGAATGTATCTCACTGAGGTCTTAAAGTGACCATCTGAAGTCAGTGTGACTACTCATTCCTGGCTGAGAGAGAAGGAAGCTGAGGCTTGGAGAAGAGAGACTTGTGCAGAGTTGTAAAGCTTGCATTTAGACTGTCATACTGCCCCTCTCAAAGAACAATAATAAAAAGGTGGGCCCAAGGCCAGAGTGAAGGTGGAAAGGTGGAGCCACCTGTCTTCCAGACTCCTGGCAGACTGCGTGAGCCACAGCCTGAGACTCTTGTCTCTCCCTTCCCCCCTCCATGGCCACTTTCCAGGTCACAGCTGCCCACCTCCCTGACGATACTGTAACAGAGGCAATGGAAGCAGCCCTGTTGTTGCTCCTCACCAGTTGGGTGCCCAAATCAACTCTGTCTGTTCACAGAGGAGAAAACAAATCAGCTCTGGGCACGAAGGGGCCCCAGGTACACGTGAACCCAGGGCGAGCCTCTCATGCATAATTTTAAGTGAAAGAAAAGTGTGTCATGTGTGACTCCCCAAAACCCTGTAAGTTCAAAAGTAGCTGATGACATTCAGGGCATGGCTGGTGATGCTCAGGGCGTGTCGGGTCATATTCAGGATTTGGTGACTGGGGTGGCGGTAAAGGCAGAGGGGTTCCTTTTAGATTTGTGTTTGGCTTTGCTGGTCAGCTTGCCTTGATGCCGGCAGGCAGCAGCTTGTGACCTGGACACTTTCTTTACCTAATATTCTTCAAAAAAGTTACATCTGAAAAAAGGAGTTCACTTCCTGAGTCAGGGCCTTAGTCTCCTGGGACAGGGAGCAGGTGTGAACACACAGACGGACAAGAATAAGTGAAAAGGAGAAGAGGCTGGCTCGGAAGCCCAGTTCACACTCAGTCCTCTCAGCCAGAGGCAGCTGGCCCCTCCTCTCCCAGCCACACATCTGTCATCTGTAAAATGGGACAGGATGGCATCACTTCAGGATAGGGTGTCGATGGCATGGCATAGCCTGCCCTCTGCCTTAACAAGGTTCTTGCTGAAGAATGCTTTAAAGCGGTCAGCGCTAGAAGCATCTTTGAAAACATTGTTACACATTGTTTCAGTTTGCTACCCTTATGGACAACCACTTTCTGCTCTTGACAAAGACTCCCCCAGGCAGCTGCAGAGTGCCCAGTTTTATGCTATAAACATCCCAGTCCTGTTGAAAATCTGGGGTAAAATTTCCTCAGTCATCTGTCACTAACCCCTGTGTGACCTATAGAGGACCACAGGATTTCCAGAGACTCTGTTGCCATCTGCAAAAAACGGTAAGTTAGCTCATGGAGTTAGCTCAAAGAGTGCACTGTCAGGAATGTAGACTGGTGGAGAGTCTGGCACAGAGACTGAGTTCATGGCTTCAGCTGCTCCTTCGGGCTTCTTATGTCTCCCCACCTGCCCTGAAACCCGCCAAGATGTGAGCCACCAGCCTACCATCATGCCTGTGTGCACCGTGTAAGTCATGAGGTGGGTGTTAGTCAATCGGAGGCAGATGGGAAAGCATTTGAGTGACAGTCCTTAAAAGCTGATCTTAGAAGACCTGGGCTATAACTGTTTGGCTTTTCATAAAGGAAATGAGATACGCAGCATACACAGGTGTCTTGCCTGCATGTATGTCTGTGCACCACGTGCACTCCTGGTGCCCCATAGAGGCCAAAAGAAGGCACTGGGCCCCTGGAACTAGGGTTACAGACAGCTGTGAGCCATCATGTGGGTACGGAGTCCTCTGGAAGAGCAGCAGTGCTCTTACTTACTGAGCCCTCTCTTCCTCCCCATCCACTAGAATTGTTCAAGTGTGAGGGTGTTGGGTAGACAGTAGTGAGCTCCATGGAACAGCCTGGGCTCTACGCTGGTGCCCTTCCCAGCTGAGTGACAGAAATGATGTGCACACTTCTCCTGTGTGTGTATGAAGTTATGCCACATCAGAGATGGAAACCAAGGAAGGCAGTGGCAGGCTAGACAGCTGGGCAGACTCTAGGAAGACATAAAGCAAATGTGACAGGGTGGTGGAGACGTGAAGCAGTGAACCTGACAGCACTGGCCACTTGGGGTGAACCAAGGTTCAGAGAAGCCACGAGCTCCACAGACCACACATTGTGAGAATCTACAAAGAATAGTCAGACGCTTGGGGCAATGGCATTCCCATCACCACCCTAGCAAAAGCCTGAGTCTGCTAACTGTCTCAAGGGAAATGGCCTTTGGCGGGAAAGCCCTGCTCAGTGTGGAGGGAGGGTCAGCAGAATGGGGCATGAGCAAACACTTCAAAGTGGATGGAGGAAGGATGACTGGTGGGAAGGAAGGCCATTTTTATACAGGTAAGAATGGAAGACCTGAACTCTGCCCCTCAAGTGGCAGGGCTGCCTCGATTTTCTTCTCCAGCTCCAGTGTCACTGCCAGAGCAGCAAACGGCCTGCTGTGACAACCTATGTGCCTTCCCATGGGTTCAGGTTGGCAGGACAGATTCGCACTGCGTCCCCGACAGTGGAAGCCTTAGGGAACCGTACCAACTTAGGTTTCATAGGAACAAATGCGCAGGACAAAGGGAGCTGGGAGGGATCTGGAAGACGAACATGGGGTGGGCCTTGGAGCCCAGGGCTGTGCTTGCCAAGCGTCTAACTGAGAAGAGGCAGATATCCAGGATCTACGTAGACAGGGTAGGCCCCAGGGGGAAGCTGGCTCTCAGCGGCACTCTTCAGAGGCAAGACTGCTCAGAGGAAACACTCAGCTCTCTCACCAAGGCCAATTTTAGGCACTGGTCTACAGGGCCATTCTCAGAGGAGCAAGGGATCTATCTATCTGCAGACCTGAGCCTGTACATCATGTCTCTGTCTCCAGGCCTTGTCTGCCTCCTGGCCAGGCTCTTGGGTGCGTGTTCACTTCTAGCTTTGCTGCATACCCAGCCCTGTTGGAGTCAGACGCTGGCGGCTAGCTACTGTGCTTCTGCCAGCTGTGAGGAGGAATGGGCTCTGGGAAGTGTAGCCATGCCCTGCTGGCCGTGATCAGCTCTGATGGGCCTTTGCAATCTCTAAGCCAACGTGGTTTGGGGTTGGGGCGGGGTGGGGAGAGATGGGGATGAATGGCTATTACGTATCTAGCTTCAGAGAGCTGGGCTGGGGTATAGAGGCCGGTACTAGAAGGAAACCCTACTTCAGCCTGTCCTTGGTTCACGGCCAAAGCCAGATGCTTTCAACAACAAACCTGAAATCTCTCTACTAACAAAAGATATCATATATATATATATATATATATATATATATATATATCTGCAAAGTGACAGAAAACCAGTCTTTGAAATGAAAGGAATTCTAAACATGTGTATTTCTCTTTCTTCTACTTTCCTATTCCTAAATTCTGATCAGAGCGATCAATGGCAGTATTTCTGGTGCGTTTGTGATGTTTCTGCCTTGGGAGGAATGACGTGCCCGTGAAGGTTGTCAGAATCTAAGTGAGGTCACCATTGCCAAGTCCTAACAACAATAAATAAAGCGCTTGGTTATAAAGGAGAAGGCTCTGTGCATGTGTGGCTGATCACAAGAACTGTGCACAAAAGGACCCGCCAGAAGTGTCACCTCGCCTCATACCAAGGCCACCACAACTTTACCCAGCCCCCAATTCTGCAGAGACATCTTAGGCAAGGATGATTGTCTGAAAATTGCTATACCACCCATACTTTACATGGCTTTAGCCTTCCCACGGAATGCCCTGCTGTTCTCAATTCAACGTCATCATTCTTTGGTGAATCTCTCCAACTGCTGTTCATGTTGACATTCCCCTCAACTTAATATTTGCTTTGCTGCTACTCTGATAACATTAGGGCCATTGTTACCCGGGACCTCTACCCTCGCTCTAGGCTGGGACCTTCATTAGCTTTGCCGAGTCATCTGTATGGGTTTCACATGGGGCCCTAAGATTTGGGATCTGGGGGTTCATGCTGCATCCAGACAGCTCTTACACATTGTTCTACAGGCCAGGGTGCTCTGCAGAGATCACCACATTCTTTGAGGGAGTCAAATTCCCGTGCCCTGTCCCCTCCTTAGGTTGGATCCCTATACTTTGAGCTCAAATACCAGGGTCCCTGGCCCACTCCCAAGCCCCTGCCCAACTCATGTTCTCTCCTAGTTTCTATATGTACTCTGAGCCCTTCGGTCTCTTCCGACGCCACCATGAAGCAGCCTCAGATGTCCACGCTACCCTCTCAGACAGCTCCAACCTGTCCCTCTGCTCTTCCCATCTCACTCCACAGCAAGACCAGCATCATTATGATGACCAAGCCCAAGAATTCTGAGACAAACTGCAGTTGAAATACTCTGCCCTACTTGCAGATCTTGTCCTAAGTAGGAGTTTGGGGGAATTTGTTTTCCCCATCCCCAGCTCCCATCAAACCCTGAGCTCTTGGGTCCATATGGAATCATTTTTTTGTTATCTCCTTCCCGATAAACTCTGGCTCCCATAGGCAGGACCAGGTATCATCCCTGATGCCTGGTCTTACTGAAAACGGCAAGGTCATTAAGATGGAGAAGCTCAGGCTGTGGGAGGCAGAAGCAGCTTAAGTGAGCCTTCTTGTCTATAAAAGGTACTGAAGCACATCAAGCCAGGTAATGAGTACTAATAATAGAAGGTAGCCCTTTCCTGGGAGATGCTCTGTGATCACCGTACAAGTGTCAGGACCTGAGTCTGGCTGCTTAGAGCCTATGGGAGGCTGGACGTGGTAGCTTGCACCTGCAATCCCAACACTCCTACTGGCAAGTGGAAACAAAGATTGCTGGAAACTCACAGGCTAGTTAGAGATTCTGATGCAAACAAGATGGAAGATGAATACGTGTGTGTGTGTGTGTGTGTGTGTGTGTGTGTGTGTGTGTGTGTGTGTATGTGTGTGTGTGTGTGTTGTGTGTGTCCCAGAGCTTCGATGCAGGATAGCTTGATGTGCTGGTCTTGGGCAAGGACATCCCTAGTCACACAAAGAGAGAGAAACTGCCCTCCATGTTTCCTCTTCTGATACATCCCTGGGGCTACTTGCTGTCTAGCAGATACTAAGATAACTATGCCCACCATGGGTGGGGGTCAGGGCTGTGCTCTCTGAGACAGCTGGTGCTATGGGTTGGGTTGGGGCCCAGGAACGGGGTTCCCATTCCCAGGGTGCATCTGTTCCCATGCTAGAAGAGTGAGGCATGTGGGGCAGCCAGACCTGTCCCCTAAATGGGAGGTTAGTCAATGCCATGAATCCAGGGTGGTCCTGATGAAGGAAGAGGTAAGTAGACAAACTGAACAAAGAATCTTGTAGGTATGCATATGGATGCTGAAAATCAGTAAGGAAAGAGCAAAGGAAGAGTAAACAGAAAACTCAGCCACCATCACGCAGCAGGGGAGTGTGGGAAGGAAGGGACAGAAATAGGCACAGAGGCACTCGGTTGTCAACTCAACGTTCTGATCTTCCATATGGGTGGTGGATTCGGGCATGCACAGTAAATCTCAAATGAGTTGATAAGCAAATAAATAAGGAAGTTACAACAAAAGAGAGCAGGGCGGAGGGGGGGGGGACTGGCGGTGACAGTGAGTTATGTGTAAGGTCATGGCTGAGTGACGGAAATGACCCTGGGACTCAGTAGTGTGAGATGCACTCTGTCGCTATCAGAAGTTCAGTTAAAAATAGCAATGAGGAGAGAGCAAAACTGTATGAGAGAATTAGAGTCCTGGTCTAAATCAAACAAGAGCTTGGCCAGAAGATGAATTGCAGCTAATTCTAGCTAATGAGTAATAATGAAGTCACTCCTGCCGGAACAGAACTCAGCATTGCCTAAGAGAGAGAGGCATTACTACAATGGAGAAACAGCCCTGACCTGCAGTTGAAACCTAAGTTGAGTTCAGGCTTGATAAACCTGGTTGCTTTTTTTTTTTTTCCCCGTTTGGTTAAATAAGGTCATCCCCTGCTTCACAAGGAACAGTGGGAAGATCAGGTAAGGGGCAGAGTCCAGGGACTTACTGAAGGTCCTGGCCTTTGTGGCACTCAATGACAGCTATTAATATTTCAGAGCAGCCAGTGTCCTTGGGACCAAAGCAGAAAATGAGGCAGTTCGTGTAGAAGGTAGGGTCTGCCTGATGGGGCAAAGCCCGTGTTGAGAGCCACAGATTGGCTCTAAACTAGCGGTTCTCACCCTTCCAGATGTTGCAACCCTCTAATACAGTTGTGGTGACCCCCAACCATAAAATCATTTTTGTTGCTACTTCCTAACAGTAATGTTGTTACTGCGATGAGCTGTAATGTAAATATCTAATATGCCATCCCTATGAGAAGGTCAGTCTACCCCCAAGTCACAGGTTGAGAAACACTGGGTCAAAACACATCCGAGCAGGCCAGAACGGCTACCATGTGGGAGAACCAGGGCTCAGCAGCTCTGGGACTGGAGCCTCTGCCAGCCTGCTGTGGTTTTAGGAGCCGTGCTCTAGTTCTTCCATCAGAGGACACCTGGAGGGGCTCACGACTGTTGACACACTCAAGACCCTTTGCTGGGCTCTTGAACTCAACTTCTGCCATCAGTTATGAGACAAAGAGCAGTTAGGTGGGAAGGTTCACACAGCACTTCCCACGTCACGGAACTTTCTTGTGGTTTATAGCCCTCATCTTAGTTAGTTCTCACAACAGCGCAGTGAAGCAGTGGTTTATGTAGGCCCATTTACAGATGTGAAGAAACTGAGGCAGAGAGGGGTCGGGTAACTAGCTCAAGGCCACAGTTGAGTAGTGCTTACTGTCTGATTTGGGAGTGTGTGTGTGTGTGTGTGTGTGTGTGTGTGTATGTAAAAGCAATCTGCCTTCCAGCCCTGAGGAGAGTGGCTAGCTGGTCTCAGGAGGCGCCTTTGCCTTGTCTCTCTTCAATACCCCTTCATGTGGTGATGTCATCTGGTGTGTTGTGCATTAGCACTGAAGGTGGCCCTAACCCCAGCAAACCCGGGCTGGCAGGAGAGCCCGTGTTCTGACCCAGAGGAAAAGAATTTTTGCCCACTATCAGACGGTTAACAAACGGGTCCACATGGGGTCTGGACCCCTATCTGAGGTGTTTTTCCCTGGAGTCCCAGTGACAAGGAACACATCTTTAGTCCTTGAAGCAGCCTGGGTTGTGCTACTCACAACTGCTAGGCTAGCTGGCACCGTTTCCAAATAGCCAAGGTCAGACAAACTTCCTTCCACTTAGGCAATGTTACCATGTTACCATGTTAGCCTCTGGCTAATCAGCAGAGGCCCTGGGGGCTTAATATGAAGGCCTTCTAATGGATTTTTTGCGTCCACGTGTGAACTCAGAGACAAACCGGGAAGCTTGCTTTTCTTAAGTTCTGCAAAAGTGATGAGTAAATTGGATCCTTGGATCCAGTCTGCTGCTTCTCTCGCCCCTCCCCACCTCAGCCAAAAGATTCAATTATGCTCAGGAGGAACCAGTCTTTCTGGGCAAGACAGCTCCAGAAGAGGAAAGTCGTGTCTGCTCAGGAGCGAGCAAGGAGCTCTGTTCGTCAGGATGAGCAGTGCGCCTGCGCCAGGATGCAGGATAAGGATTGGCAAATTCAGAAGCGCTGACTCTGTTTTCACTTCTGGCTTCATGGGGCAGGTGATGCCTTATGTTGGCTAAACTTCAAAAATGTTAATGCCCAGTGCATGAATGAAAACCAGCTTGAGTGGCACATATGTTATAAGGTCGGGGGCTGCAAGTTTCAACCTAGCAGGACCAGGAGTCTCCTAAGAACATCCTGAAGAGCGGGTGTGGAGAGTGGCAACAACACCCAGCAAAACAAAAAGCACATACCAGAGACCGGTGTCTGGCTCCAAGCAGGATCGTGGGCCCCTGTTGCCAGGCTCTTGAGGAAATGCCAGCAGAGAGACCATGTGGCTTCCCAGTTTACCTAGACTTCGTAAGGGCAGACAGAGCTTTGGGGGTCTAAGACCTGAACTCTACAAGACACCACTCAATGACAAGAAAACTGATATAGTGGATATAAAACGCCTACAGCATCTGTTTTCCCACAGACCCAAACATCTTATTTCTTATTTTACAACAGAGACGGTATGGCAGACATTAAGGGTTTATGAGCCCAAATATGTTGGCAGGAAAAACATTGACAAGGAAAATTAATTATATATGTTCTAATTAGGTGGTGACAAAACCAGTTCCCCAAAGTGGCCCAGACTGAGGATCCTGTTGACCTTGGTTGGTCATTGCCCAGGACCTGTCGCAGCTGCCCTGATGACCCCTGCCAGCATGTCCCCTGGCCTGACTTGGTTCAAACTTGGCTTCTTGTTGGGTCCTACTGCCATGCCAGTACCACAGCCTTGCTTGACCACTCCAGAGGACTGAGGGGGAAACAGAATCTGGCACCCCCAGACCCATGCAAGCTCACTGACAGGATGGTCAGGAGATTGGGCAGAGGACACATCTGTGAATTTAGCTGCACAGTCCTGGAGACGGCCAGGGATACCAACTGTATCACAGTGGAGTGTGGATCACTACAACAATGAGGGCTACGACAGCAGCCAGCTCCCGCGCCACGTCTACTGCGGCAGGTGCTACTTTAACCCGCTAGAAACCTACTCATCTACTCTTCATACGCCTCAGCAGCTTCAAGTACAGGCAAGGAAGGCTCTGTCCTGCCTCCACACCCAGGGAGCCTCTGGGCTAGGGAGGAGTCCCTGAGGATGCTCACCCAGGAGAAAGTCTTAGCCCGGCGGCCATGGCCTGTGATGTCCTGAACCATGGCTCTCCACCAGTGAATAGGTTGGAGAGCCTCTTCTGCCAAGTGGGCAAAAGCCTTTTGCAGATGGCATTTTAAGAGAATCAGGGTTAGGGTTAGGGTTAGGGTAGCATCTAAGGGGAAGCGGCTTTGGACAGGAGACTCCTAGGTACCCACAGTAAGGAAAGACCCCAAGGTCTTCCAAGAAACAGGACTTTAGATCTGTCTTGGCAGCTCCGTGATGTGGGATGTGAAGGAAGGTAGTGCTGAAGACTGGCAGATGGGAAGAGCTCACTCTTTAGATTCAATCAGGACGAGGACACAGCAATTCTTATCCTTACAAAGCTCTGTCTTTTCCAAGGACCTTTACAAATACCTGTTTACTGTAGGAGTGTGAATCATTCCAAAAACTTGCTCCAATGAACAAGACTAATGAGGCCCCAAAGAACCCCTCTACCGGAGGACGGGACATGCAGCAAACGGGGAGAACTGCTGACTTGGTTTTGTACCGGCAAACTGAGACATTTCCACGCCTTTGTGCTTTGGCTGCAGCTCCCATAGTCCATTCCCCTTCCTGATTCATCACCCCGGCCTAGGGCCCAAGGAGAACCATGTCTTGAGCATCCACTGTGCAATGGACTCTGACACAGCATCTTTCATAATCTTCCCTTTAAAGAGGAGTTGGGTAAAGACTGAATTAAATAGCACATACAAAATTCCAAAAGGGCACATAGCAATGGATGTCTATTGACTTCCTGGTTCCAGGCTCAGTTCCTCTAGGCACAGGAAAACACTTAACTTGCCTTGATTTAATGAGTGATCTGTCATGACTTAGGAAGTACTAGCAGGAAGGATTTTAAACACTCACAAAAATGCTAATGTTTCTTCAATATAGTCGATCCCTCATTCCACACTGGCTTTGATGGGGCATCTGGAGAGGTTGGCGGAGTCTGGAAATTTAATTGTGACCCTTGGGTAGACAGCCTGAGAACTCAATTCCTGATAGATGTGTGACAGAGCAGAACAAATATTCCCAAAGGCTGGGCTACAGAGGGCCAGTGACTGTCAGGCTGGAAAGGCTGGGGGCCTAGCTAGTGACAGCTGCTAGAAAAAACAAAACAAACAAAAAAAAAAAAAAAACGAGGTGTTTCCCCTTAAGGAGGAGGTTGAGAGAGTGAGGTTGGGGAGGGAGTCTCTGTGATGAAAACTCTGGATGCCATGGGAGCTAGCATTAAGACCCCATTTAGCAACACCGATTAAGGAGCTAGAAATAGCACCCAGCTTGTCTCGAAGGCCATAAGTAAAACATTCTTTCCTGCATTGCTTCTAGCCTTCAGCCTGCTTAATTGAAGCCCAAAATAAAATACCTGGAAGGCCTCTTTCTGATGGAAGGCCCTTGTTGTCATAGTGACCAGACATTCGGACCAAGATGAGCTGAGGCTTGGTGCAGGGCTGCTGGGGAGGTGGGGAGAAGAGGAAGAAAAAGAGGAGGAGTGGGGAGAGAAAGGGGGAGGGAGGAGAAGGTTGTTAACAAAACAAAACAACCACCAAGGCCTCCTGAAATCACAGTTCTACACTGAAGGTTGTTATGACATCAGCCTATTGCCTGCAATGTTTACAAGAAATGGTGGCCTTACCCATCACCTTTCCCCACTCGTGGTTTGACACACTGTGATCAAGGAGACAGGAAACAGACCTGCCAGGGCGAGAGCGGATGTAAGAGGCAGAGGTCTGAGTTTTGAGTCCTAGCTCAGTCCTCGAATAGCCAGGTGACCTTGGCTCTGTACCTACTACTGTGTAAGAGCTGCCACAAGACAGAGATTGAAGGAGGTTCCTGAGTTCCTGGAGCATAGCCTGGGGCTCTAACTGAAGACAGAGATTCTCCATCTGCTGACTCACCTCCGAGGTGTGCCCCTCAGGGTGTGCGGTATACCCTGCTGCCTGTACCTGAGAGGAATATACAAAAATCCAGCTGCTTCAGTGGCCTCTGGGGAGGTGGCAGAACACAGGAGTGGGCAGACTTAATGATTGTCATGTTTAAATTAAACCTTATGGATGCATTTAAATAAGGAAAAAAAGAAATTAAAAAAAAAAACCACACCCAAGTCAAGATTCCCAGGTTTTGACGGGTAAAGCGCGCCAGTTACATTAGGAGTTCCGCTGCCCTGAACTCTCTCGGGGTCTTGCTGCACTCTCCCTCCCACTAAGAGCCCTTGCTCAGATCTCTGGCACTCTGCAGTGTCTCTTTAAAGCCTCTATGCCTTTGTAAGCCTTTGTGCCTTCACACATCCTGACCTGACCCCTCCTCTGACAAGCCTTTCATGGCTTTCTCCACCAAGCAGTCTCTTCAATGTCCCCTCCAGTATTCCTGCCGTGTGTCCCTCCACAGTTCTCTCTCGGGGGCCCAGATGGTCATTCTCTCTTCACTGCACTGCCTACCCTTTATTAATGCTCATCTGACCAATCCTAACTCGGTAGCTGCCCCAGTGAGCTGGGGGCTCTTTGAGGCAGGACCTCTGAATGAGTCCTGGTGGCCTTTGAACAGAAAGCTGCAATCCTACAACCTCTACAATCCTCTGCAGGGATAGTGCACTCATTGTTCAGTTGCTTTTCTTGTTGATCATCCACCCAGACCCTAGGGCTCCTGCTCTCATCCCACCTCTGGCCTCATCAGCATGCCAGGCTAGTAGATTATTAACATCTGGAGCCAGGCACGGGGAAGAGCAAGCCCCTTTGGCAGGAATTAAACCCAGTAGATTCGAGCTTATGGGCTTTTCATGAGTCTGTGACCCCGTGCTAATTCATTCTGAAGAATGCCCATGGGAAGGTGGTGGGGGTCTTCACTTAAGCTGCCTCTCTGCTGGGTGCCTGTGGTAGCCATCCATCCATGGGAAAGAACTACCAAGCCTAGGTCCCTGGTTTCTATAATTTAATCCATTATGTGACTCAACTAAGACCCAGATCATTTTTAGACCTCATCTTTAGGACAAGGCTCAGGACCATGAGTCTCTAAGAACCTAATCACCTCGACCTTGTGTAGGGATTTTTCTTTTTCCGGTAGTGGAAATCAGACTCAGGGCTCCTCCTGTGCTCGGCAAGGGCTCTGTCACTGAGCTACACCCCTAGACGTCTTTCTTAGCTTTGGTTTTGAGATGTGGTCTCACTAAGTTATGCAGGCTAGGCTGGCACTCTCTCTGAGTCTCTGGTGGGCCTGATCCACGTGATCCTCTTGCCTCAGCCTCCTGAGTTGCTAGGGTTACCGGCTTGAACCAGTAGATCCCACTCTATCTGAAGGCTTAACACTAATCTTAGTGGGGTAGAACAGTGAGAGGCCACTATGAACAAACACAAATCTTCACTTCCCATCAGGAGACCAAAAGAGGGAATGGAAGAAGATCATGAGCCTCTAGGATGGGGTGCAGATGTCAGGCACTTCTGGGGGGGTACTCACAAGCCTGAGGAAATCCCTCCCTCCTAGGTCTCTAAGTAAGGACACCTGGGGGATGTGTCTTCAACTAGACTGTTCAAACTGACAGCCAGGAGAGCAGGAGGCAGGCTACAGAACACAGACAATCTCCTCTACCTCTAAAGCCACCCTTTGGATGAATGAAATGGCACTGCCAAGGCCAGCCTAGATTTTCACTGTGGTTTTATAATGTAAATAAATACAATGTAAACCATTTATAAACGTCTATCCTGCTAACCCTTATGTCGGTTACTGATGGCTTTCTATGATTTTTGCCCACTGCTTCCTCACAGTCTCACTCCTGCAGGCGCCTTCAAGGGTGACTTGGGTTGGACTTCCTCTCAGCCCTGAAAGAAGTTGAGCAAACCAGCACATTCCAATGCAGCGGCCACGGGGATTGGTTCAGGGTGGCCATGTGACCGAAGGGACCTAATCAGTGTGCCCTATAGGACTTACACTGGGCAATGCTGATGCAAACTTGAGGTTCCTTAGGGCCCAGAGTTGTTTGGGGATCTGATTCCAATCGTGCTGAATGGGTTCCTGGGGCAGACAATCTAAGGTCAATATGGAACACTATATTTGCATGGGTCTTTCTTTCTTTAAAGATTTATTTATTTATTTATTTATTTATTTTGTGTGAGTACATCGCTGTCTTTAGACACACCAGAAGAGGGCATCAGATCCCTTTATAGATAGATAGGTGGTCACGAGCCACCATGTGGTTGCTGGGAATTGAACTCAGGACCTCTGGAAGAGCAGTCAGTGCTCCTAACCGCTGAGCCATCTCTGCAGCCTCTCCGTGGGTCATTTTATTGCATTTTATTGTAGTTTTGAGAGCATGGTAGCTTGAAGTTCAGTAAGCTGCCTCAATGAACCAGAAGGGAGGGGAGGCCAGAACTGTTCGGAGCTATAGTAGAGAGAAAAACAGACGTCAGGCAGAGAGGCCGGAACAAGGTTTAGCCTAGCACTAGTCTTCCAGAAAACACATCCTTTTCCTTTCTTAACTGTGGCTCTGCGGGTTATGGGTTCTGTTCCTTATAAGAGAAAAAAAAATATCCCCCTCTGTGCCAGGTTGCTCTGGACCCTGACCTTGAACTACAGAATCACAGGTGAGTCTGATGAAGTACGGTAGCATCCCTGCTCTGCCCTCTAGAGGCAGACATAGTCATTGCCTTTGTGTCTGTGTTGGAAGACTGGGTCCAGGGGGCAACAGACACATTGGCTCTGGAAGAGTGGGACTGTCGCCTGACTATTAGCTTTCTCTTCCCCTTCGGTTCCAGCCTAGCCTCTGGGCTAGTGAATAGTGACACACCTACCTGGGCCTCCCTTCCCACTTGCTCTACCAGTCCTGTTTGGAAAGGCCCTCTCAGAGGTTAGCTCTGTGAATTCTAGGTTCTTGCCATCATCTTGGCCAGGTTGACTATCTAGATTAACCATCACAAGGGGAATGGGATGCGAAGTGACCTAAGGGGTCTGGGATCAGAGGACAGCAGAAGAGGACCAGGCCAAGGGCACTGTTGGAAGAGTTAGTGTGACTTTTAGAAAGGGGTTAAGAACTTGTGAAAACCCTCCACGGCCTTCACCACCGGAGCCTCAAAGCCCGTCGCCTGAACATTTCTCTTCCTGTTCACTGTGACATAGGAAGGAAATGAAGAGTCAAGGGAGCTCTGGGTTTGGAGGAAGACTCCAGCGAGGTCAGTCGACAGAGGGCTGCATAGCTAAAGATGAGCCACCCAGGAAGCTGAAGGGGTAGCCTGCCTCCACTGCTGTGGCCAGGGTACAACACTAATGGGAACTTTGGGCTCCAGTTTTCAAGTGGGGGTCTCTCCCATTGGCTCCAGGCTGAGGTGTAGCTGTCTTTGCTCGTATTTACGCCCCTGCAATGCAAAAGCAATGCCACCAGGTGGCAATGAGGAGTTACCTTGAGCGGTGTGTGTTATTCTAAGTGGGCATTTTGGATTTGCTCCCATGCAAATGCTTTTCGGTTTCAGCTCAAAGGGTACTTAGAATCTATAACTATGATCAATTTGAGTATCGCTTTAGTAGCGAGCCGCTGAATTATAATTGGGGTTTTTATACATGGTCCCCTCATCTCCTCTACACTAACCCTCCTCTCCCACTTCTGTGCTAGGGATTCATCCCAGGGAGATGCACGCGCTAGGTAAGAGCTCTACCACCAGGCTGCATCCTCGGTCCCCATCCTATGGCCATCTTTCTAACCCTGAGTGGCGAAGCTCTGCCAGATTCTAGCTGTGTGTCTGGAGCAAGTCACTTATCTCTGAGCTCAAAGCAAATCTCTGCACTGTGGGGGGTGGAGTAGGGAGATGGGGGTGTGTGTGTGCACGCACTCTGCACAGGGCTTTCTTGAGGCACACAGGACAGATTAATGCAAGTGGGTGCCTAGTGAAATACTCTATGTAACTTAGGAAGTACCCGACCAGTGACAGGTAAAGACAAAAGGAGCAGGAGATAAGGGGAGGCCAGAAATCACAGTTCACAGTGTATGGGTGGCTACCTATAGACACACCTCAGGAAACTAATCCTTTTCAATTGCAAGGCAAAGCCCTTCCTGCCAGGTATTTTAAGGCCAGAGCCCTTCTGGAATGCTCTTTACCTTGTGGTAAACTTTGCAAGAGCATTCCCACCAGGTGCCTTGCGGATCTCTTAAAAGGTAAAAGGGCCTCCCTCACCTGTGGGAAAGCCAGCCTTGAGAACACGATGCTAAAGTCTCAAGTTCTTTACCTGACACCACCCTCCAGTCTCACTGCCTCTGTCTCTTCTCTGTTCTCCACCAAGTGGCTTGGACAGGAGTGTCCCGCCAGGGGTGAAATCTTGAGTCTGCCCCTCCCCCTAGTAGAGCCACAAGGCCTTGGTCGAGAGCACAGCACTTCTGCAAGGGAGCACTGGTTCACTTCAGACTGTAGCGGTACAAATCATGTGACGCTTTATTTTCCTCAGCTTGCATGGGCAGAGCTAGCACCTCATAAAGTGACGGGGAAATATGTGGCTGGTTTCATAAACCAGGGCTACAAAGGCTCACTTGTGCTGGGCCAGCCACGCAGCCTGTGTAGGCTCCAAGGATGCCTCACAAGCCTGCCCAGGTCTGGGCAGTGAGGTCCGCAGACAGCATGGCCTGCTTGACACCGGCCACCTGTGTGCAGACCACGGGACCTGGCAGCATTTCAACTGTGCCACGCCGCCGTCACCTCTAACGGACCTGCAGATCCTCGGCTGCCAAAAGCAATAGCCACCAGGGGCCATGCCGAGGGGATCCTTGAGCTGGGCCTGGGAGGCCTCAAAGAGGCTTCTGTGGCCAGTCAGGGGGAACCACCCAGGAGCTGTCCACAGAGTGGCAGTGTCCGGGTCACTGGCTGGCTCCAGCAGGCTCCCCTCATAGAATCCACCTACAAGTTCCCTCCTGCCAGACTCTTGTCTTCCTCCCCCTCCCCCAAGAAGTGAGGACTGTCTGGCCTTCCGACCATTGCTCCTGTCTGGTGTGCCTGGAACATCTTTACCCCGGACCATTTTTGCCTGCACAAGGGCCGCCCCTGTAACGCTGCACCCATAGAGACTGGTCCTATCCACAAGCTGACAGCCCTCACTGCCTGTATCCCTCACTCAGCCCCTAATCATTCCCTTATGGGTGAGGCTTATTACTTAATGCCAGGATTATTTATTTCACCGACACCTCACTGACTGAAAGCTGCTGGAGAAAGAGCCCTTTCAACATCCGTGGATTTTCCTGATCAGCTCTCATCTTAAGCAACCAGTGTGTTTTTAGCTTGATCTCTTAGGGTGGGGATTTGCTAAAATGCCCGTGCCCTCGTCTTGAAAACAACCCCTCTAAATAATGGAATCCATTTTGGACGGCTCAGCATCAGAAGGGGAAAAGGTCACTTTTGGTACCGCGCCTTGCTCTGTGTGGCTTCTGAGGTTGGGGCTGCTTCTTCAGAGGGCCTTCCATGACTATTCCAAAAGGTTCTTGCTCTCTTCCTGGAGGCAGGTAGTCAGACTGCGGAGCAGCAGTGGGCTGGGGCCCCTCTGGCTTCACTGTCTCACGTTCTTGATGCTTTTTCTCTGACTGTAGCGGGAGGCAGCTAACCACAAGTGTCTACTTGAGCTGCTTGTCTGTGAACTTCAGAGAGCTTCTGGGGAGACTTAAACAGACTGCAAGCTCCTTCCAAGGCCCCGAGGAACTTTCCCAGCCACTCTAGCGGGCATGAGCAACTAAATCTGTTCCTGTGTCCACACTTGCTTAGTTAGGGCCCCGCTGTGGCCACCCGTGCCTGCCCTGAGTATCTCAGGAATCTGTCCTGAGTGACTTGCTCCGGGGGTGTGGCTTCTCTCCAGCCCTCCACTGTGGCATCCTGCTTAGGATTAATTGCATTTTGGAAGGGCAGACTGGACTAAGACCGGATGGGCTCAAAGCATGCATGACCTGGCACCATCTGCCAACTGCTGTCTTTAGAGGGATGCTGTTTGACACCTTCGGGGACTCTATAGCCTTGTAGCAAAGAGTGGTTGTAATCCCTGATCTTGGAAAGACAGAGATGTCAAAGAGATTTAAGTAACGCATAGGACAGGCACAGCCACTTGGGGATATTTCTGGCTTGTTGTTTTGTTTTGTTTTGTTTTGATCTGATATAGGCTGAGATGGAATCCTCCTTCCATGTCACAGTTCCAGTTGAGGAGCTAGCATTGAGCACAGGCTGACGGGATACAGGGGCTTTGGGCAGGAGGATTAGGGGAACCCTGGAGTCCAGCCAGCAGGGACAAGGATGAGCTGTGGCTGTCTAAACTCTCCTTGGTGACGCTGTCCTTGTGCAGCCATTCTGACCGCAAGGCATTCGGAGGTGCCGTGCCTGGTCCTGGGCAGTAATAATGAATACAATTCCACTCTTCCCCTGAAGTATCCTCATTGAAAACTCTTCCAAGTTGAAGGTTTTACTTCTTGTACGCTGGCTTTGGCATTCAGGGAGCAATGCTTGTCTCCACGGCCTTGCTTCCCACCATTCTCCCTGCATGCCACCCACCGCCACCGCCTCAGCCCTGTAATCTTACCTCAGGGCCTTTGCCCAAGCTCATCTTTCTAATGTGAATAATTTGTCTCTCCCCATCCCATTTAACAGACTCTTACTAGGTAAATCTGCCTCTGTATCTCACAAGGTCCCTCTGTTAGCCTTCCATGATCCCCAGGACAGACCAGGCTCCTGTTATACTCCTCTTCTGGACCACAATTTCTCCTATATGCTATCACCATAGAAGTAACTACATGATATTTTCTGCAATTGCTTGGGCTATTTGTCCTCCCTGCTAGGTGTCTTCCTTGGCTGGCATCCCCTCTCTCTGTCGCGTGCATCATCACAGGAGCCAGCATGAAGCATACACTCAGTGAAGTGCACTTTGGCAGGCAGTGACTGTGCCTTTCACTTGTCTGGGCCACTCCAACCTGCTACCTGTTCTCAAGCCCTGTCTGAACCCTGATCCCTTGGTCTTTCTACCCAGACACACCTTTTGCATTAGCCACTTTCCTATTTCTGTGATAAAAGACCATGACCAAGACAACTTAAGGAAGGGAGGGTTTATTTGGGGCTTACAGTCCCTGAGGGATAGGACAGGAGCCCATCACCACTATGGTGGAAAAGCATGGCAGGAAACAATGGCAACTAGAACAGTAAGCTTAGAGCTCACAGATTTTTTAAAAATTTAATTTATTTAATGTATATGAGAGCTCTGCTGCATATATACCAGCATGCCAGAAGAGGGCATCAGATCTCTTTATAGATAGGTGGTCATGAACCACCATGTGGGTGCTGGGAATTGGATCAGGACCTCTGGAAGAGCAGCCAGTGCCCTTAACCACCAGAGCTCACAGCTTGAACTGCAAGCAGGAAGCAGAGACACTGGGCAAAGCCCACCTCCAGTGGCATACTTCCTCCAACAAGGCCATGCCTCCTAAGCCTTCCCAAACATAGCCACTAACTGAAGACCAAGTGCCTGAGACTTGGGGTGTTGGGGGTGGGAGACAACATCTCATTCAAACTATTACACATTCCTTGCCCACTGCTTGCCGTTTGATGAAGGAATGAATGAGTCACGTGGGAGCAGGAGGAGCTGGAATGGCAGATAAGCCACACGAGAGCCCCAGGTGCTCCGCTGCCTGGCTGACATGTCTGGAGGATTATCTGTGGATCCCAGGACTCAGGGGTGAAATGGCAAGCGTCCTTCTAAGCATGAGGGAGACCCTGAAGTGTCTCCAGTGAGCCACAGCAGGTAGTGGGAATGAATAGTGGAGGGCCATGAGGACTGATTTAAGGCCCACAATGCACTATTGACATAGTTTGTGTTTAGCAAGAGGCTAGCTGTCTAGCTTTTTTAGAAAGGTAGAAAATATTCAGATGGTGGGAAGAGCTGATGTGTCCATCACTTAGGAGAAATAGCAAGTGAGTTACTCCAAGAGTCCTTAGCAGGGATCACCTCCTGAGGTCGCTAGCCCTGTGCTGGTAGTCTACCTGTTATGCTATTTGCACCTCAGATAACTATAGTAAGTGTGGGTTGTTATTTCCACTTTAGAACTGAGACAGGGGTCTGGGATGGCTGAGAAATTTGTCTGGGGTTCCAGAATTAACATGGCCCAGATAGACAGGTGGACTCTCAAGCCTTTGTCACAGCTACAGAATGAATGAGGTCAGGCTGGTATCCCCAAATCTAAAAGTGCACATGTGTTTAGGAAGACAAGTTCCTTGGATTATTTTTGGTCAAAATTTCCCCAATCTCGCCAGACTAAGGGCCTAGAATGCAGAGGAGAACCAAGGAAGGATGACCCCTTGGGTTGCTTGGCCCTGGGAATTATCGAACAGCCAGTAGGGGATGTAGCCATCTCCAAAGGTCTGGGCTATTGGGTTTCACTGCCCTTTCATATACTTCCGGGTAGTGTTTCTCTGAGTCAGTGCCCTTGACTTACAGCAAGCCATTATAGCTACAGGCCTTAGAGGAAGGTACTCTCTACCCCTTGTTTAGCTTAGCAGAGCAGCAGCTCCTTTGTGGGGTCCTGACCACTTCATTGGGACTCTCTGTTGGGTTTACACCATGCGTTCAGTAGCAGGCCGCTATGTGGTTGCTCTCCAAGTGCCATGAGTGCCCAGGGTTCTTTCCCCTCATCTCCTAGGCACTGGCCACACCCAGGGCTACCAGACCCCAGAACTTGAGGGACTCAGTCCAGAGACTCCCTTCCCTTTTCATCTCCACCCCACCCTGAGACTCACCTACTACTCCGGCCATCTCGCTCATGCACCTGGCCCCTTTGCTTAGAGAGGTTACACATAAACCCACGGGCTGGTTTCCTGATGGTGCCAAAGAATGTCACAGGTCGGTGCACAGAAACATTAAATATTAAACAACGGAGATGTGTTGTCACAGCTCTGGAGGCTCAAAGGTTAAAGTCAAGGCATGGCCAGGGTCACCATCTTCTAAGGCTGTGAGGGAGACTCTGCTGTGCCTAGTCCCTAGCTTCCAGTGGCTCGCCAACTGTATATGTTTAGTGTGACTGATGTACGCAACCTGCTGGTCTCTGGCCTATGCCTTCATGTTCCTATGATTGCCCATGTGCATTTCCCTGTCTCCTGAGAATACCAGTCACAGAAATTAATGCCTCCCAAGTGATCTCATCTTGATTCACTACAACTACAATCTGAGTAAGGTCTTGAAGGACTTCAGTTCACAGCCCCTCTGCCTATGTGAAGCAAGAGCTGATGAGGGTTATGAGGGAGAAGAAGTCATCCTGGAAGCATGGGCTAGGTTCATAAGATACTTACTTCCTGGGAAATCATGAAGGAAAGAGGGAGACATGAGTACAGCTCAGAGGTGGCCATAGGAGCCACTGCATGTGGTCAGCACAGCCGCTGCCGCAGATGGTGGCTTCTTGAGCCTGGGCTATCTAAGACAATGCTGGGTACATGTCTGATCACGTGTAGTTCACACCTGTCCCCGACAGAAGGAGACTCTTGGAAGGAGGCTGACCAGGGCAATGTGTTTTAGACCTCAGCTCAAGTGAAATCAGGGAACTAGACTTGAGCCAGCTCTGATGCCAAGTCTTGTTCTTTGCTAAATCTAAGTTCACGATAAAACCCTGTTCCAGCAATACAAGTAAGTGAACTTCATGGGTTATAAATTCTCCTCTAAGGAAGTGTTCCCCAGTCCTGAGATTCTGCAGGAGACGA
This sequence comes from Mus musculus, assembly GCF_000001635.26. Lineage (NCBI taxonomy): Eukaryota > Metazoa > Chordata > Mammalia > Rodentia > Muridae > Mus > Mus musculus. The sequence goes on from NC_000075.6 coordinate 96,967,504, forward strand.
ACTGCCATCAGATGCTAGGAAGTGCATACTTTAGATTAGAGGACAGAGAAATCTTTTCTGGAATATCAGGTAGCATTCAGTACTGACAATCTCAAGACAGTTGACTGTCTTTGGCTTAGTATCTTTTACTTCTAGGGAACTTACCATGCAGAAATGAATTCAGTGGTTGGAACGAGTGCAAGAAAAGCATTCTGTGCAATGTTATTTCTAAAGAGGCAAGTCAGCAATGACCTCAGTGTACAAAGTACAGGACACTGAAGTTACAGTACAACCAAATAGTGACCTATTAGTCATCAAAACCCAATATGATTTCTACAAACACTACCATTATCTAGTTCTGGTATCTAAGCAGTTAGGTAAGAGGAGGGAGACAAACTGTCATTATCTATAGGCAATACAACAGTATGCCTGGACCACCCTAGAGAACTCCAAGAGAGCTTAACTAAGGGAATAAGAACTCAGAGAGGCAGTTCATTACTGACTGGTAGGATCTGCTTCCTTCCGAGATAAACAACAGTTTAAGAAGTATAACAGAAAGTAGGAATCTTTTCGCAATAAAAACACAAAGATGAACCACCTAGGGATAAGCAGGACAAGAATTGACTATAAGAAGACTATTATAAGGACAAGAATTGACTAAGACTCATAAGAGTAACAATGTAGACAGGCTGAAGGCCAAAACTGAGAGCTTGAAAGAAGTGGTGTATTTTATGTTTGGATGGGCGTGTTCAATGACTGGATACGTCAACTACCCCCCTACCCCTGCCCAAGGATAATGTCTAAACACAGTGTGAGCTCAGAATACCAACAGGACTTCTGGAGACCTTAACCATAACTGATTAAAATTTATCTGGAAAAGTAAATACAAAAGAAGGAACGGAAAACAATGCTCTGAGAAATGACTTGGGTGTGGCCCTGCCAGCTCTTGACACATATAATCATGGCATTACAGTAATTAAAGCCATTTAGTACTGAGCTCAGGACAGGACTGGACAGACCCACCAATGAGACTTGGCCTTTCAACACAAATTAGTAAATATCTATTGGCTGATGTGGTAGTTTGCATGAAAATAACCCCCATGGGCTCATATATTTGAATGTTTGGTTCCCAGTTGGCAGACTGTTCAGGAAGAGTTAGGATGTCAGCCTTGTTAGAGGAGGTGTGTCACTGGGGGTGGGGTCTGAGGTTTCAAAAGCCCAGTCCAGACTCAGTCTGCTGTTTATGAATGGGATAGAAGCTCTCAGCTACCTCTCCAGTGCCATGCCTGCCAGCTGTCATGCTTCCCGCCACGATGATCAGAGATTAGCCCTCTGAAACTATAAGCAAGTCTCCAGTTAAATGCATCTTTTTAGACATTGCCTTGGTCATAGTGACTCTTCATAGCAATAGTAACTAAGGCGACTGGTAAGAAAATAGTCTAATGAGAAAGAATGGACCTGAGGCCAGCTCCCATGACCTGACATCTCTGGTATCTGCCCTGCGTCTGTTTTTGTTTTATGTATTATGAGGATTTCATAAGGGTCATGTATGTGACGTGCTCAGGAGTGAGCATTCGCCGACAGTCACTGTTAGCATCAGTGTGAACACTGAGAACCCCAGTGCATGCCTGAAGCCACAGGACAGAAACCATGTTAGTCACTTTTCTTGTTTCTGTCGAGGAAAAAAGGTTTGTTTCTGTCTTGCGGTCCAACATGGTGGGGCTCTGGTTGTGATGAGAGGCAGTTGGTCACGTTGTGTTTGTAGTCATAGAGACAAAGGAAGAAGTAGGGGCGAAGGGAGACAGGAGGGAGAGACGGAAAGAGACAGAGACAGAGACACACACAGAGGCAGAAACAGAGAGAGAAAGACACAGAGAGAGGAATGTTCCATTTGCTTTTTAAACCTTTTCATTCAGTACAGGATCCCAGCCCATGGGAGGATGTGACCCATATCTCTTCCTCAGATGAACCTCTCTGGGAACAATCTTACTCTAGACCAGACCAACGTTTTGTTCCTAGGTGATTCTAAACCTTGTTGAGTTGGTAATTCCGATCAGCTATCACAGAGCCCAGTGATCCAATACCTTTTCCACCTCAAATGTCCCAGACACTGTGGTTCTAACTTTTGGGGTCTGAGGTGTAGCAGCCAGGCTCACAGCAATTGCTTTCTTCTCTCTCACTATCCTACAGATTCATTCATACACCTTAGCAATCTCACTATATCCTTTGCTTTCCTTCCCTTAGTAAGTTGAGCCTGTTTGCTCAAAAGAAGGACTTAACACATTCTTTGTAGGAAGTCCAGATTGCTAGCATCCTTTTCCTGCCACTTTGGAGCCACTCTTCTGGAAAGTAAGCATTCCTTGAACAGGCACTAGGGTAGGTCCCTAACAGCTGATCCCATGATTTGACAGTTCCCGAGAGACTAGCAGGCAGGGAGGTACACAGCATAGAGATAGCAGACAAAGGGCTACCTCGGGTCCTGGGTAAGCTAGAGTGGACTGTGAGAGATTTCATCATGCTACTCAGAATGGCATGCAATTTAAAGCTTATGAATAATTTATTTCTTGAATCTTGCATTAAACACTTAGGTACCATGGGTTGTTTTTGTTTTTGTTTTCTCATTGAACATTGTAGAAGTCAGGGGCCTGGTTCTTCCTCCCATCCCCCCCCGTGCTCTCAGAAGTAAGACTCAGACTCAGAATACCTTGGCCACATAGCTAGGGTCTTCTCTGACTAGATCATAACTTAAGATAACCCATTTTGCCACTTGGCTGGCTACCTGTGCTCAAGTACCATACATCTGTCTTGTCTCCTTACATCTTCTGGGCGGATCTTCCTGTGCCTGGCTCTATCCCAGAATTCTTTCACCTCTTGGATGTCCCACCTTCCATTTCCTGCCAGCATGGGCCATAGGCTTTTTAATTGACAGGTGATGAATCCATACAATACACAAGATATTCTCTCTACGGAAGATGATCATTTTGCTACGTGGTTAGAAGCTTACTGACCTGCTCTATGGTACTAGGCATGTGTCGCCTGCTTGTCTGGCTCTCCCTCTCAGGTGCAGGGAACCTGCAGATCCTGTCCTGTGTCATGGGGGAGGTCAATCTGTCTCCTATGGACAAACAGCAGAATCCACTGTCCCTCGTGTAACAGGAGGAAGTCAAACTGTTTTCTATGCCCAACGTCAGAAGGGAACCAGAGCCTTTGGTGAGAAACATCATCTCCATACGCATCCTTCCTGAGGTTTCAGGCCATTGGTGGGCGTCTAGTCTAGTCTATAGTTCGGTTCCTTCTACCCTAGGCTCGTTAAAGACTAGAACAACTGTGAGAACGGAAACCCTCGAATGACAGGTCAACAGAGGCCAAGGCTGGCTGCAGTGATGGCCTCTGTAAGAACAGAAAGACAGTGGCTCACACAGGAGCTGAGAGCCCTGCAGGTAGCCTGGCTCCTGTCACTACCACAGACATCAGGGAGGTGGAAACAAAGAGAAATGGTATTTCAGGGTGATAAATTGGGAAGCCACTTACAGACCGCAAAAGGCTAAGTAAGCATGGGAGAAGTAGTCACAGAAAGATCAGTGGGGTACATTCAGCTGACCAGGAGTCAGGGGAAAGTGCTGCCCACCTTAGCTACAAGCCACTCCATGTAGACACAAGCCTTAAGTGTCGCTTTCCCAGGACCTTAAAACACAGTGAAACCTGGGGAGAACTGGTGGGTCCAAAGATAGAAAGTTGCAAAGTTAAAATAAATATACATTTAGTGGAATTATCTGTTGGGCACTTCCACACAACTCATGACTGGATCCACTGAGCTCACACCCACTGTGGCTAGATTTATATATTGTAACACACTTACGATGCTGTCCCCAAATGTGTGACATGTGACGAAGTGTCAGTCTCTGTCTGGCCTCCACCTTCATGATCACATGTAGTCTACATATTTGTCCAAGTCTCCCCATCTCCTAATGACATCAGTCAGAGAGATTAAGGCCCACCCAAGTGACCTCATCTTAACTCACCATATAACTACAATGACTTCATTTTTAAGTAAGGTCACTTTTTGAGACACTGGATATTAGGGCGTCCACATATGAATTCAGTGCAAGCTAGACTAGACAGAGGACACAGGAACAGAGAATCAGAACCCCGGTGGTCTCTGAACTGACCCTGGATACAATCTATTAGGGATTTCCAGGCCTTGACTCTGAGAGCAGGTTGGAGCAGTCCCCTGGCTTCCAACCAAGTAGACCCCAGATTTACACTAGGGCCACATCCTGGTCCCTCCCTCAGGGTAGAAGAGTGGCTCTCTGCCCTTAGGACTGTCTAGCCTCCATGCTCCTTGGACCTCCTAGAGAGCTTCGCATTCCAGGTCCTAGATGCTCTTAGGCAACTAGGGGAAGCCCCCCCTGGCATTGGTTAACAACCACCAACAAGCAGCCTACCTGCCCAGGGTCTGTTCCAACTGGCAACAGAGCCATCAGACACAGGAGCAACACAGGGGTTGATGGTGCACACTCTAGTGGAGCTGGGGGGTGGGGGGGAGAGGGGCAGGGAGCAGGTGGGCAGGCAGGCCTGTGTGAGTTCACTGGAGCTCCCGCCAGGCTCAGACTTTATGCGTTTGTATTCACCGTAGCCATGGCACTCCAGGCAGGGGTCCAAACAATACAGAGGACACAGCTGCAGAGGCGCTTAGAGCCTCACATTTTCCCCTCAGAGCAGCCCGGAAATCCCTTCCTGAACATGCCAGTGTGAAGACTCCCTCCCAGGGTGCAGGGCAGGTCTGATGGCATCCTCGTGACTAGTGTCAGGCATGTGCCATGCAGTGGCCCTGGGAGGGTCTCTGCTTTATCCTTCAACAGGCCTCACTCCACTGTCTTGCACCTCGGCCCTGGCCCTGGTCCAACCTGCCTAATTCCTCACCCTGTCCTCCATCTTAACCTTAACCTCTTTCCCTGCTGCAAAATCAAATAGAAACCATGTAGAGTTCAACCTACCAGGGGATAGAATCCCATCCTAGCTGGCCAGGCCTGGACTCCATACCATCCCTTCCCTGTGACTAAACACTTCCTTGTCTTCCCAGGCCAAGGCGAGACCCTTCAAAAGCTCCATATTTCCTATAGGACGACGGCGCCTCATATGAAGGCAGAAAGACAGACAAGCCCAGGCAGGGGCACTCTCAGGCTAGCTCATGCAAAGAGTACAAGGTCTGGGCTAGAAACCACTTAGGGTAATGCCCGGAAGAATAGGACCTGGGGGGTGTTTAGTCATGACAGTGAACAAGGGCTGCTCTCAGGGATAAAGAAAAATCTGGACAACCCTAGTCTGAGAAGTATGGCCACTAGAGTCTAGAGTGTGGCCACTGGCCAAGAAGGGGACAGCCAAGTCAGCATCAGGGGCCCCAAGGATAAAAGGGCCTCAACTAGCCTGTATCCCAGCTTGGCAGGTAACTAGCTTCCTCCTGGAATACAATCAAATGGTTGCTACTAAAAGCCTTTCCTTATAGCCCTTTGAGGGTAATTAAAAATCAAAAAGGCCTTGAAGCAAGCACAAGCTAAAACCTGCCCTCATCAAGGCCCTCTCAAGGATTGTCTTCCAGCAGCCTTCCGCTCACCAGCTGCCCTCTGAACGGGGATGGCTCTCCCAAGGAGATTGTGGGAGCCGGCACAGAGACGGACACAGCCAAGTTCATCATCAACGATGCATTCATTCCCAGCTTCCCACATGCTCCCTCTGCTTACCTCGTGCCGGAGCTCACAGAGGCAGCTCAGCAAAGCTCACCGACAAGGCACGGGAGTAACAGAACAGCAGTGGCCCATGGCAGGCAAGGAGGAAGAGGACACTGGCGGTGCCAGCCTCCAAGGGTGACCATGCCAACTGCTCCCAGGTGGTGAGGCTGTGGCAGGAGCTGCCATGAAGTACAGAGAACACATCCAGCTTCCAGCCAAGAGCTGGGCAAGCCAGGATGACACAGGTCACTTTCAACTGCCTGCTAAGTTCTGCCTGTATCTTTTACTGGCATCCCAGAGTAGAGTCCTGCTCATCTCTACCGCCTAGAGAAGAAACCAAGGTACAGAACAGGGCTGTGATCAGAAAGAGGAGCTGTCAGGAGACAATCATTTAGTCCAAGTTCAGCAAGGCATGGCTTGGGCTCTGGGTGGCAGGGGAAATGGGGGTATATACTCTGTGTCAGTTGACAAGGACATGCTGGCTTCTGGTTTGAGCCTCTTCTTGTAAAGCTACAGTCAGGTCTGAGGAGACACTGGCTCTGTCACTAGTGAAGGTTTCCACATAGCATGTTCTGATCAGTCCTTCTCGACTGGTCACCTGTCGCTGGTAGAGAATAACAGGCAGGTGAGTGGAGGAAAAGACGACAGAACTTAGACTGATTTCTCCCTGAAAGAATCTCTTCCCAGCGCTAATAATGTTAATACTGATGGCACTGGTGATAGCCACTATTTATCAGGTTCTGTCACTTTCCAGGTCTCAAGTTGTGCAAAAGAACCCAGTGTCACCCTGGCACATGCATAGAGGATGCCAAAGTGCATAGGGATACAATAACTTGTACCGGGTCTCTGACCTGGTGAGAAGGGACACTTAGGTTTGAACGCAACTCCATCTAGTTCAAAACTAATGTTCCGGCTTCCTGCAATCCCAGGCTTCACCTAACCCCATCCTGCTGGTTCTGGCTCCCTCAAGAATTCCGGAGTCATGGTCCTTAATGTTTGGCTCTCCATGGACTGAGTAGCCATGTGGGTGGAGCAGTCTGCAGGTCTGCGCTGGAAGAGGAAAGTGACGCAGAAGTTACAAATGTTGCACTGTCACCTTCTCCATGAGTCTCAGACTGGGTCCCTCAGCCACAGAGAATGACCCCGGCCCCTGTGCCACCTACAGTATTGCTGTTGGGCATAACCGTAAGCAAAGCTTAAATCCACCTTTTTTGCTGCTAAGTGGCACTTGTTATTCTTTAACGAAGCCACTGGTCAGTGTTAACAGGTAGTGCAGGGACCAGAGAAATAGAAGTCCTTGCTGAGACTATTATGGAGTGGACACTCAGCACCTCCCTCTGTCTTTGATCCTAAGCTTCTCGCTGATTTGATGTGGGAGACCTTTAAGTCCTATTGCTCCAGCAGTTTCGAAGGTTACCTGTGTGGCAAGTCCAGTGTGGCAAGTGGATCTCAAAGATGGAGAACTCAAAGGAGGCAGCACTGTGCTTTTGAGATGATTATTCCTCTCCTAATTGGCAACAAGCGCACATGTACAATTGCACAGGGCTACGGTGACACTGACGGGTGGTGCTGGGGCCTGACCCTGTTTTGCAGAAGGAGAAACCGAGGCTTGGGTTTTAAGCATTATAGCAGCTTCACTCCTACCTAGGTCTTCCAGCAGAGCTATGAAGCATCTTACACTGACCCTCTACCTACACAGCTCCGTTTGGGATGCCTGATGGCCTGACCCTCTTGTGTGGATGTCCAGCTCCGACAGCCACCCCCACCTGCAGTCCTCCAATGCAACTCCATCGTCTGGGTTGCTTGGACACAAGGTCTTGTCGTCAGCCTTGATTCTTCTCCCAGTTTCATATCAAATCCAGCATCCACATCCGGCCATTTCCCTGGGTCTCTTGACTAGCCGCCATGATTCTCACTGTATGAGTGCAGCCTCTGAGCAGGCCTCCCTGCTTCTACAATGATTCCCAGCACCATATAAGAGTGTTAAAGTGATTTCCTGCCCTCTACCCCTAGAAACTGAAAGCTTATTATGTCATTTCTTATCCCCAGAGTTTGCGGAGACCTCGAGTCCCACTCACAGACACTACACTTGGCCTTCCTGTCTCTGCGCCTGGCTCTTCTCTGGCCCCATACCTCATCTCATCCAGGTTCTTATGCCATGACAGCGTTTTTCCTGAGAGAACCATACGACTCATTTCCTCTCTTCGACTTGGGTTCTTTGCTCAATGTTACCTTCTCAATGAGGCTGTCTGTAACTACTTACACTGTCAGCTCCAGCAGCCCCTATATTCCGTTCTCTGACCTTTTGTCTAGAATGATTATCATTAGCTGAAGTTTTGTTGTGTGCTTACACCGACTGCCCATCTCTACCAGTGACGTAGAAGCTTCCCCAGGGCAGGTAGCTGTGGCTGGTTTGTTTGTCCCAGCTGGTCCACATCCTCAGTGCCCATCCTATACAGAAAGTACCCAGAAGATAGCTGCAGAACAAGCAGGCATTCATTCTGTCTTAATTTACAGAGTTAATGGCGATACCTATCAAAATTGCAACATTGCATTCAACATTCACATGAATTCACATGGAACCACAAGAGACCAGGGGTAGCCAGAACAGTCCTAAGGAGTAAGAACACTGCTGTAGGCACTACAAGGCCCAACATCAAATTACATTTCAGAGCTATAGTGATAAAGGCACCCTGGTACTGGCAGACAAGCAGACCAATGGGACACACTACAGGACCCAGAAATTAAAAACAACAACAAAAAGAATGCTGCTGGCCAATGGCATTTCTACCTGCAGAAGAATGAAATTAGACCTTTATCTTTCACCTGGTGCAAATGTCCATTCAAAATGGAAAAGACTTTAATTTGAAACTGTAAATACAGAAACATAGAAAACGTAGGGAGTACCCTCCCAAGATACTGGGGTAGGCAAGAATGCCAGCAGTCCGGCAACTAGCCCTGAGCAATCAACAGATGGAGCACTGGAAGATAAAATGTTTCTGCAAAGCAAAGGAAATGCTCAGCATTCAGATAGCCCACAGGATGGGAGAAAATCTCTATCAGCTACACACCAAACAAGGGGTAAATATCCAGAATTTACAAAGAACTCAGACATTAAACAGCAAAGAAATAAAACTGCCAATCAACAAAGGGGCAAATGAAGTAAACAGACAGTTTTCCAAAACAAAGAAACACAAATGGCCAATAACTGTTTTTACAAGTACTCAATATCCCTAGCCATCAGGGACACACCAATTAAAACTAAATGGTGGAGATGCTTCAGTCAGACGGCTTTCATCAACAAATCTGACAATAAATGTTGGAGAGGATGTGGACAGAAAGGGGTCCACTGTTAGTGGGGATTAAAAATTAATATAAGCACGGTGGAAATCAGTTTGGAGATTAAAAAAAATCAAAATAGAATTACGATATGTCCCAGCTACTTGACTCCTGGGCATCTACCCCAAGAACACTACACCTACCACAGAGCTATTTGCCTCCCACGCTTATTGCTGCTTTATTTACTAAAGCAAAGAACTGATCAACTTAGTTGTCCACCAATAGATGGGTGACTAATGAAAATTTAGCCCATATGTAAGTGGAATACTAGTTAGGGCTAAAATAAATAAATAGATAACAAAATCGCAAAAGTTTCAGAAACACTAACAGGCTTTTTAATGTATAGTATTGAGAGAAGTCACACAATCTCAGAAAGAAAAAAGCCCTCGTGTTCTCCCTCATTATGGGGATGTAGCCAACACTGCTTATAGAGACTTAAGCACAGTACGTGTGTAAAGAGAACAATAAAGGCTACCCGTAAAGGATGAGCAAAGACTGAGGGTAGGCACTGAAAACCAGTGTGAAAAGGGATATAAAGTGAATTGTGTTGGTACATGGTTTTATTTGCAATTTTTTCAATACATAAGAAAGTTTGTAAAATTAAAAAAACAAAAACAGGTAAAACCCAACCACACAGGAACTAGATGGTGGAGAGAGCTGGGGAGGGGTTAATTTGGGAAGACACACACATACACAGACACATACACAGACACACACACAGAGATACACACAGACACACACACAAACACACCACACACACAGGGCAGGGCAGTGAGGTAAGATGGGAATTCCTGCTCAGCTTCTTCAATCAGAAGCACTTGGCAGGGGGACAGGTCCAGTATCACTCACCCCCGCAGGCAGGGCGCATGCTCTGACCAGCCTGTGGCTTTGTAAGAAGCGAGAAGAGTGATCCTGCCACAGGCCTTGAAGGGACTCTCCCAAGGTCACAGAGCTGATTAACAGCAGAGCTGTCAACACCCACAGATTTTGGACTGATTCCCGTGAAATCCCTGAAAATTGGTTTTTCAACGATAACAAGCTTTTGACAAATTCCCCTGAAAATAAGGGATTGCTTGGTCCAAACGCATCCATCCCTCGTTGGGCGGCTGACCCTGAGGCTGCTGGCAGTCATCAGCCTGCAGCCAAGATATCCACTGACTATGAGTCTTTACTATAGGGCCGGGGTGTTGGGAAGGTCATGGCCCGGGTCACTGGCAGATTGCCTGGCTAGCATGTGAGTTCCATCAATCCCTCCATCCCTAGCATTGGGAAAGGGAAGGTGATATGGCTGTGGTCCAGGCAAAGGAGCCTCAAGACCTGTTCAGACTCACTCACGCCCCACCCTAGACTCTGGCTTCTGGTGCAGCCTCATCCTCCTGCCAGCCCAGGCTCCTCCCGACTCTGCCCCACTTGGCAGGATGGACAGTATCACCACCTCTGCCCACCCCAGGCCTCCTCCCGTTTCTAAGGTCAGTGGCACCTGGGATCCCTCTGGACTGTTTTGCTGGGCATGTGGGTTGGACCAGGTCTGGGGGTGGGGGGTGGTGCACTCTGTTCTTCTTCATAAAGGTGGGGGAAACTTGATCAATGCTGGGGCCAGATACTGACCTGTCAGAAGGGACAAGGATTCCTCAGATTTCCCCCCCCCTTGAGGGTCACCATCTAGCTGGACGAGTCTCAACCATGGTGTGGGAGGCTGAGGCTGTCAGAAAGGCCTGGGCACCAGCCTCCCAAACTCCTCCTACAGAGTCTCATTCAGTCACCAGGGAAGCAAGCTGTCTATGGGGGAGTCCAGCGCTATATGTGCCCTGAATACCAAGCACGTGTATGGGGACTGCCTCTGTGCAGCTCCATGGGAAACTGCTCCAGAAGGCCAGTCTTAGCTTGGATTACATCAAAGACGATCTAGGAAAAAGTAGCTTTGGGAGAGAACCTTTGGAAATAAAACTGAGTTGGGGAGACCAGGAAGGTAGGCAGGCAAGCAAGAAAGCAGCCCACAATGGCCCTCCCTTAGACGACGCCCTTTGAGCCCTGATATAGAATGCCTCTCAGAACTGCCGTACAAGGTCCCTTGTGTCCTGGGTTGGGGGAAGCACAGAGTGTTAACTTCTATAAATCTCGGCATCATCTTGTTGGCTAGACACTGTCTGAAGAAGGGCACAGCAGGCTGCGGCCACAGGGGTGAGGACACACAGAACACGCAGGGGGCATTAGACTTCTTGTCTTTGTACACATGGATTCAGAAAGCATTAAGAGGGCCTGGGAGGATGGTTGGTCATTCAGCTTCCATATGTATGTAAACATGTGCACATGTACACACACACACACACACACACACACACACACACACACACACTCAAAGTAAAGGCAGGGAAAAGCAGGAAAAAGCAGGAAAAGTCAACTTTCTTCTTGCTGCCAGAGACAACCTTGGCTAAACTGGTTGAAGTCAAACAGACCCCCTTACTCAGGGTTCCGTCTTCTTCAGGGCCGTGTCCTCTTTGGGTGAAGATTCCGTGGAAAACCCCAGCAGTAAGCTGTTCATACACGCTCACAAACGCAGAGACGTTTTCAACATTTACTATGGTGCCTCTCTATGTCACCGCTCATCTTGGTTGACATCTCGTTGTTCTTGTCATCTTTAGACTTAACTGTAGCGCAAGCCAGACTGGAACTTGGTGGTAATCCCACTGCCTCCGTCTCCCAAGTGTTGGAATTAACAGGTGTGGACTGCCACACCTGGGTCTGTTGTGTTGCTAATTTCTTATGGTGACTATGTTATAAATTAAATTCTGTCATGAGCTTGTCGGCCTGGGAAGGAACACAGAACACCCAGGGCCTGGTGTGGTCTGCAAATGTACGGATTCATCAATCTGGGGATGCAGCACCCCGTAAATGAGGGGGCTCCTAGATGGCCCAGTGGGCAGGATTTTCCATGATGTATGCTTTTGTGGTGCCTGTCACTCTGGGCTCTTTTGTGTCCCCTAATGACCGGGTGACAGCTTTCCTGGAAGCCAGTGCTAATAACAGGTCGTATCAGTGTGAAAGCCCCCTGACCTTCATCCATTTCCAAGAGAGGCCTCCGGGAGGGTTCTGGGTCCAGAGGGCCTGCGAGGTGGGGCACCACTGGCCACTCCCGCCGCCCAGCAGAAAGCAGATTCAGCACCCGGCCCCACCCTCTGCTGTAGCTCTGGCTCTTTGTCAGCAGACAGCACAGCTTTAAATCTCAGCTCTGGGGTCACTTCCATTTTCCTGCTCACTGGGCAGAACCAAACTTTTGCTTCTAAAGAAAAACCCATCATTCAGGGTTGTAAGTACAAAAGTGTCCTGTCCCACACCAGCCACCGACACGGCCAGAACCATCGCCCCAGTCAGTCTAAGCAGGTGCTAGAGACTGCCTTGCCTCCAGACTTCTCTTACGTGAAAGAAATGCAAACATCCCGTTTTTGTTTAAACCTAGGTATTAGTGGTTTGGATCACCAGCAACCAGACTCAGTAACCACCGGCACCCTTCAAAACTCCCACCGTAGGACATGTTTCCTGACTAGCTGATCCTGAACCCCACCAGGCTGCCTCCCCTGTGCCTGCGCCACCCCTACCCTCACCCCCTGAGCTGTTCCCGCTGTCAGAATGCCGCATCTCCTTAGCAAATACCAGCTTGTCCACCCAGGCCAGCTCCTGCAGTTAAGTAGTCAGCCCTGTTATGCCCACACTGGGGGTGGGGGTGGGGGGTGAGGTAAGAGGACTGCTCAGAGTTCTACAGTAGCCTGGACAGCCTGGGATATAAGTTTCGATCCTGTCACAAAACAAAACAAGATCCAGCCAGTCTGGGGAAAGCTGCCCTGGAGACAAAAGCTGTGGTACATCTTCAGAGTTCCCATATGCTCTGGGTCTTCAGGTACCCCAGCCCCGTTCCTATGGTTATCCAATGTAGAGCTTTCTATGGGAGTCCTAGTAACAAGCACACTGCCCTGCCCTCTCCTGAACCCTGGCAGAAAGTAGAAAGTAAATGTTTATAGAAAGAATGAAGCCTAAATGAAGACACACAAAGGGACCAGGAGAGTGTGTGGCCAAGGAGGGCTTCCAGAAAGAGGAGGGTGGCCTGAACATGGGCTGTGCCCATTTGGGCAATGAGCCAGGCTGCTAACTATGGCCTCGAAAGCACACATTGCAGACCCTCAGGAGATCTTTGTGTGACTTAATGAAGCATAGCCACAATGCCTTGGAGAACCTAAGAGTGGTCACAGCCCCCAGCTACAATCAGTGATTGACAGGGCAGCTGCCTGCAAAAGCCCCAAGCCCAGGGCAAGGAGGGGGCAGGGATGATGGCGAGCACTGGGGGCTGCTGAACACAGCTTAAAGGATTGCCATCTGGGGTAGGTCAAAGGTCTCCAGGGACTGTTTTGATTTATAGGCTGGGGCAGCCACCTAGGCGGCATGAGGGGCATGTGGAGAGAGCCTGTAAAGGGGAGGGGGAGGGGGAGAGAAGGGGCTATGGGGGTGGGGTGGGAGGCATAAGCTTGGGGCTGAACAACCACCTGCATCTGAGCCCAGCTTTTAGATGTTCTCAATACAGAACGTCGTAAAAGAAAGCGTGGGATTGAAAACGCAGAGAGGCATTGACTATGTGTCTGCTGTCTACCTGGGTGGGTACTGGTGTTCCCATGGGGGAGAAGCAAGCTACATGGGTTCTAGGTGGTGACACTTGGTCTTTGCCTCAGAACGGCTCAGCTTCCCCGCCATAATTATTATACTTGACAGATGATATCCTGTGGCTGAGTTCTACAGCTTACGATAGCAGAGCTGTATGCCTGGCCCAGACTTCCTACCCAGCTGTAGACCTTCCCTAAGCCCTGGCACTCGTCGGAAAGGGACACTGGCTACAGCCTAGTCCCACAAGGAGACTGTCAGCCCCCTTCTGTCAACTGCAAATGTGTTCCAGCAGCCAGACAGTATGGACTGGGTCATGAAAGAGAATTTTAAACATTATGGTATCATCTCAGAGCCTCGAGGGAGGATGGTTTTGAACAGATGGAGAAAAGGGGTGACATCCAGGCAGGGAGTAGAGAAACAGCAAGCGTGGAGGTCAGGTCTGGGAGGTCAAGCTCTCACGATGGAAGAAAGAGCTAGTGAAGTTGTTCTGGTGAGGCAGACCACTCAGCGCACCCATCTCCCAGGTCTTCTTGGAGGAAGAGGTTAAGCAATGGCCTCAGCCCCTAGCTACAGCCTTCTCCGGGCAAGAGGAGCTAAAGGCTCTAGCCTTTAGCATGTACCGTGCTGGACATGTCTAGGAACCATGAGGACTGTCCCAAGGCTTCTGGGATGGTAGAGTAGGAAGCATGGAAATAGCAGAGGTCTTCATGGACCTCTAAGCCAGCCTCGGGAGATCATGTGCCTTTCAAGCACTCTGGAGATGCAAAATAATCCAAACAATTCATTGTCCAGAAAGGTCCAGAGTCCCAAGCCCAGCTCCGTACACACAGGTTGCTAAACCCAGCTTAAAAGCCAAATCTGGAAAAGCCCCAATTACCGTTCTGAGGCCAAAGCCGGGACGGATACTGTGGAAGACACTGGGTGAGGAAGACTCATGGCCCAAAGGTAGGGTCAGATAGGCCAGAACCCAAATGTCAGTTCTGATCAAATAGGAACTAACATCTCACAGCCTGTGTGACTGACTGGTGACTCTAATTTACCTATGCCATAAGTTTCCCTGGCAAGAGTTAAACCCTCTCTGTTTTGCCTGTCTATGGCAGGGACTTCAAGAAAACCAGCTTTAGACCTGAGCAATAAACTCAGACCAGGGTTGAGGTGTAGCCCAGCACTTCAACAAATCAAGAAGAAAGGCTGCCTTCAGCAAGGCCTGTCTCAGCCTTGGGAGGGCAACAGTGAAACCTGATTCCAGACTGCTTTTCACCAAGACATCCCAGGGGGAAACGCTGTCAAGGCCCAGCTCTGGCCTCTGCCCTCTGACCTGGATTTGTTTATACATGGAAGGGTTGGGGGGAGGATCAGAGCTGAGGTGAGCCAGGGGTTCAGAGAATGACATCCAGACCCAGCCAGATGCTCAGATGTGTCGCAGACAAGGCAAGTGTTCAGCAAGTCTCAAGCATGAATCTGAGGCTGAAAGGCCACAGGGTCAGAGGGAAAGAAGAAAGGCGATATTCACCTCCCTGAGTGGCAGCCAGCAGTGCCATCTGTCATAGAGGGACTGCATGGACTGTGAGAGGCTGTTGGGTGTTCAGGGCTGTGGGGGACAAAGGAGGAATGTACTGTCTCCTTCTCCAAATACTCTTTGGCCCTATTGAGAAGTCAGGATAGACACCCTAAAGTCACAGAGGAGTGTGTATCTGCATGTGCGCGTGTGCCCGCACTCATACGCATGAATGTATGATCACAGAATGAAGTATGATGCTGTGTGGGTGGCCTACCCATGTACGCAGGACTCTTGAGTCTTATTTTACTTCATCCCCAGCACCCATCGTGCCTCTTCTTCACATCTCACCTACCAAGAGGCTCAGTGGGCTTATGGATTTGAGCAAATTACAGAGTGAGGTGCTGACAAAAGGCCTGGCTTCTGGGTAGTGGCAGACATTGCAGCTGGGGCCTCACTGCCCTGGCCACCTTGGAATTCCTGGCATTCCTCCTCCCCAAATAGTATGCTCTCTAAGGTTTCCTGTCCCTCCCACCCTCCCTGACTGGCTCCCAAGGCCTGAAAGAACTCACGAGTACACCTGAAGTCCACACTGCCTAGTAGTCCCAAGGAAAACCATATCCTTGCTCTGTCCATGAGCCCCCATAGTTGTCCCCAGAGTCTTGAAAGTCTCAATTCCTGAGTGGTGAGAATAGCCCTGTTCTCCACTCTCTAAAATGGTAGCTACTATCTATGCATGCTAGAGGGCATCTGAATGTGGGCAGGCCAGGCCAGGAACAGAAGACCTGCTTTATTTCACTGTAGAAGTCACCTGTAGCCACCTTGTCACAGCATGGGCGTGAAAACTATTTATTAAACAAGTCAGACGGTGCAGACAATCAACAGCAGAGATAACAGAATGGTAGAGACCCTTGAGATTTTCTTATCCAAACTTCTTTCCCGGGTGGGGAAACCAACACACACACAGAGACCATTTGCCCTATCTGAAACCAGCTGTCCAGTCTCTTGGATCCCAATCCCGGATGGTTCCCCAGGGCCTCTCTCACTTCTCCTCTTCACATCTAGCACAGACTCAGGGGATGTCAAGTTACTTCAACTCAAGAGTGCATTTTAACTTCCTTTCACACATCTGAACAATCCATTTTGGCTCAGTATTCAGCAGTCAAGGAGGGTTGCCTGTGTCAGCCAAACAGGAAATAGAGGCTCTCAATCCACCATACCACTCTGGGGAGTCTGAGGTGAAAGAGACTCAGACTGTCCGTGGGGCTCTCTCATCTTGGGAGACACAAGGTATAGGTAGAACATACCTGATGGAGCCTTGAACTGGCACCGCCTCCCCCAGAACTCTCCAAGGATAGAAAGGATTAGAAGCACTGTAGACCTAGTTGGCATATGCCCTGCATCACCTGCCCGCTGCTCCAGACGGGAGGAACTGAAATGCAAACACCTAGCCAGGGATCAGCTGGCCGAGGCTCATCCTGGGGATCCTCACTGCACAGAGGCGTCTGTGGGCCGGACCTCCTAGATGGTTCCGAGCAAACCTAATGAACTCTGTTCAAACCAAAGTGAACCCTGAATCTGGCTCGGAGCAGAAGCGAGATGAAAGACCAATCAGCAGAGTTCCAGCTCCACTCTGTGGCTCACTATAACCCTGACAGGTCTCTCAGCCACTGATTTCTCATCCAACTTGTGGGTAGAAGAGAAAATAATAAGGACTTTGACCAAGGTGCCTCTTCAACAGCTTTACCACAAGCCATTCTGTAGAATCAGGAGGCAAGTGCCGGCAGAAGAGAGAAGGGTGGCCCTGCTTTCAAATAAAGTTTGGAATACCTTTTCTTCCAACAGTGGACTGGTAGGAGCCGGACAGGCAATGCTGACCCTGAGTCTCATGGTACCCTCTTCCCAGGGTGCCCAGTGCTGTTGGCAAGAGGCTCATCCCTACCAAGCTACTCTCCCTACAACCTTCATTGGCCCACGGGTGTCATCGTCTAGGTTCCTCTCGGTCCCTCTCCCAAAGGAGTTCCCAGAGAACAGTTGCCAATCGCCCCTTCTTGATCTATTTTCCACATATATCAATATCCACATTGATCATAAACAGGCATTTATTTAAGCGCTGTTCCGTTTCTTGCTCAAACTGTCATCGAGTGGTCCCAGTGATGAACATACAACAGATAGTGGAGAAAAGAGTTATGTAGTAGTTCGCTGATAAAAATGACAGGAACAAAACCCGTCCTAATCCCGAGGGCAGGCTGGACAGCAGTGGAAACCAGGTCTCCAGAGCTCTCACTACAGCAGCCTGGCTCTGGCTTGTGTCAGGACAAACACCAGCACTGACTACTGGGTTGCAATGACTGCCCAGATCATGTCTTTGCACACACAGCAAGTAAGCAGCCAGGGGGCAGGGGGCACAATTACTGTACATTTAGAATTCTTCACTAACTGCCAACCTCTCCGCTTCCTCCCCAGAAGCATCAGTGAGGAGTGTGTGCGTTCCTGCTTCCTGCTTCCTGCTTCCTGCTTCCCGCAGGTGCTGGAGAAAGGGAGCAGTTTCCCAGGACCACGTGGTCATGGTTGCTATTCACACCACTGTCCTAACTCTCAGTTAGGTAGCCATTCATGCAATTAGCTCTTACTAAGACCCCACCAAGGCCCAGAAGCTGGGACACAGGGCAATGGATGACAAGGAGATGGAGAGACCTGAGAGCCTGAGAATATCCCCCACTGACCTAGAGGGTACAAAAGAACATACAAGAATGGGACTGGTTCTGGGGACCTGGCTTTGGGCAGGGTGTCCACACACTGCCCATCAACCTAGAGGTCTTGAGGCTATCCTGAGGAGATACTCATAGAGTATGGACACCTTTCCAAACAGTGGTACCCATCACTTAGGCACTATAGACATTTTCTCCCTTGTAGAAAGGAAAGCAGTTGAATTTCTGCTAAGCATCTTTGGTCTCAGAGACAAGGAGAAAGCTTTGGAAGGTAGATCTTCACTTTCGCCTTGGACAATGTTCCCCAGCCAGTTTCTAGAAACTCAGGATACCACTCCTGGCTCTGCTCTGTCCACACTCTCCCAGCAGGGCATCCCAGATGGCGTGCTTCAAGCCAGTGCCGGGTTCCTGACACAAACTGACTGGAAAGCTTGAAACACATGTTTCAGGGCCACCACCGGGGATTCTCCGTTTAGCAGGTGATACGTGGTACAGAATTTCAGCTGCTCCAAGAGAGGTGGGTACCAAGAGAGCACACTGAGGATGTCCACGTACTTCCACAGGTGACAGGCCAGCCAAGAGACCCTCCCAGAGGGAGACAATCAGAGGGCTACAGAGCCAGGACCAAGAACTTAAGATCAAGACCTGAGAAACAGAGTGTCACCTAGGACATATTCAGTACACAAAGGAAGGGGCAGGGCAAAGAGCAGCCAAGTAGCGCCCAAAATGATAAGAAAAGAGACTGGCAAGCTGGGCAGGGGGTTTGGGGGGATAGTCTGGGGCCAGTGTGTAGCCAAGGCACACATAGGATGTCAGAGCCCCTTCCGATCCTGTGCCCACCACCACCACCTGCAATTCTAATGTGATCTTACGCTCATATCCCTCCTAAGGAAACCGGGCTCTTCTGGGTTCTAGATTTCCAAAGAAGCCTTAACATAAACATCCCATCTGACTCGTAGCCGGTGGCCTAAGTTTCAATTCTAGCCTTTCACTTCTTGAGACAGCCACCCACACAGCACTGCTAGCAAGGCCCCAGCCTCAGGCAGAGGACTGCTATCCACCTCACTAAGCACCATGGGCAAATGTGTTTCTGCCCTGGGGCACCCCGCTGAAATAATGAGGGTGGGGCACCAACAGAGGGCAAGCACTGAAACTCAGTCTGGGTCCACATGTGGGTGCTGGAGAGATGACTCGGAAGTTAGGGGCATTTGTTACTTTTGCAGAGGTCCCAGCATCCACATGGCAGCTTACAACCCTCTTTAACTCCAGTTCCAGGGGGTCAGATGCACTCTTCTGAACTCTGTAGGCAGTAGACATGCAAATGATGCATACGCATATGTGCAGGCAACACATGCACATACAAATAATCTTTTTTTTTTTTTTTTAAAAAGCATGTCCTAAAAGGACTTTGAAATTGGGACAAAGCTAAGTCTTTTGCTAGTACCTCTGTCCCCCACTGTAACCCAGTGGAGCTCTAGGCTATGTTAGTGGAAGACAGAGACCACGTGCTGGCCAGGTGTGCTCTCAGGGGCCCATGGTAGGGCAGCCCTTGCCTATCAGGGCTCCCGGCAGGCAGGTCACGAAGCAGGTCTCACAGTTCTATTTATAGAAGATGGCCTCTCTGAACAGGATGGACTGGGAAAGCCAGAGAGGCAGTATTTTCCAAGCTCACACTACCTCGGCTTAATTTCATCCTAGGCAAATAAATCATTAAGGAGGCCCCAAGTCCCGGAAGATCTGACGAAGAAGGCCATTACACAGCACAGCCTTCCCTTGAATTATGGAAGGCCTCAGACAGCAGCCTTATTAGTGTCTGGGCCAGACTGTAACTCACGCTAACCACTCCCTTGCCTTAACCAAAGGACAAGACAGGACGAATCAGCTGGCTCCCTGATGGAAGGCAGATAAATGCTGCCGCCAGCCAGCCTTGCAGGCCACAGCTCTCCCCACTTACTGAAACAGCTCCTGTAAGCATGCTCATTCATTGCTTTCTGGGCACCTCCTACTCAGATTGGTCACCAGGGGCGTGGGATAAGAACGGGTGCAGTGGGCTGGCCTGGGATGGAGAGTACACAGGAGTGGTGACAGTGCAGGTTACTAATGCCAACTTCAGCAGCATCCTAAAGTATAGTATAGCAACGGGCTTGCTGTCGCCACACAAAACTGGACGTGACCCTCAGTGATCTAGTTTGTGAATTACCAGGTAAGTACTAGACAGCCGCCATGAGCTGGCTTTTCATCCTCCTAAGTCCCCAACATCCCATGCGCAAAATACGTTCCTTCCTGACAGAAGGCCTTGAGCAGCCATGGATGTGTCAGGGAGTCAAGCAGCTTCATTTGTAACCCTTTCCCAGTCATCTAACAACAAAACTCTGCCATAATCACGCGAATTTTTCCATGTGGTGGATGGGGAAGGGAACACAAGATGGTAGTGAGATGGATTGGAGAGGAGGAGATGCCGAGGGCCTCCAGGGACAAGGTGCAAGGTCAAGGACCTGTCCTGGTGTCAGCTGGCAGGTGAGACAATGGGTAGATGCAGACTGGGCAGCAACAGGCTTTGCTGTCATGGGCAAGCATGCATTTCTGTAGACCAGCCTAGCTGCGGGGTCACCTGGGAAGGAAGGGACAGGTGGGAGGTGAGGGTTTCCGGGCCAGGATGTGATGGTGAGGACCCCTGCTCTTTCTTTTCCACACCTTCAACCATTGGCATCAGCCCAGAGTTTGTTAGAAACACAGAATCTTGGGCTTCCACAGACCTATGAGGTCACACATAATCCGCACCGTGGAAGGATCCCCGGGACAAATGCCACCCTACGGTCACACCCTGGTGAGGATTCTGAGAAACACATCAATCAGAAAAGCTATACCCATGTGGCCCACACAGGACACAGCAAGGTTCTTTCCCCTACTGCTTAGACATCGGTTCCAGTGTCCAAGTATCTGATTCCAGCGTCTACAGAGGCTCTGGGCAGCATCTCTGACTGGAAGGGTCACCGGGAATCCAGCTTGGATCTCTCCCTGTGTGTATTCGTGGTCAGAAGAGCATGAAAGGAGAGATGCGGGTCGAATCCCTGTGCTAAAGGCCTTCCCCCAAAAGCCTTCCTGGTCCTTCTAGTCCTTGCTGACCTTGGCAATCCAACCTCTCATATCCATACCGCGCATGGGACACCAGCTTTCCAGTACAGAGCCACGAACCACAATGGTGAGTCTCTCTCTCTCTCTCTCTCTCTCTCTCTCTCTCTGGCTTTGGAGCCTGGGCTTTGACTGTGGTTCTGCTGCTAACTGGTAAGTCACCTTGGCATGTCCTCCTATTCCCTGGATCATTCCATAACAGCCTGTCCAATGTAGCTACCAATTGGCTACAGGATCCCACGTCTTCGCATCCTACTGCTTGGACACACTATGCCTCCTCCCTTTTCCCCTACCAATGTCCAACAGTAGCTGGGCAGTCCACCTATCACCTCCTCCCGATAGGTACACACATGGGCCACAGCAGGAGTGGTGGTGCCACTTGTCTGCATGTCCTTGGTACATGTTCACCAGACAAGACACCACTGGGAGCTATAACCTGACAGAGAAAGACTCGAGCAAGACACTCAGAGGGAGACCTTCCTGGAGAAGGTCGAACACATCCAACTCATCTGGGATGAAATCGCACACAATGGCGCCTCTGAACTGCTGGTACAGTTTCCACCACATATCCTAAAACCTCCAAACGCTAGCATAGTCCCTACTGTGAAATCCCTCTGATTTCAGTGTGGGCCAAACTTTACTAACAGCAAGTGTCCACAGTGATCCTTCAGGCCATGGAACACTAAAAGGCCAAATGAGTAGTTTTATGTCTACTATTTTGTGAGTCCCTACTGTGTGCCCGGAAATAGATGGGTCACTTTTGATACATCGCTTGCTGGCTCCAACACCTCACGGCAAAATAAATTTCTCTTTCTCAGATGAACAAACTGAGCTCAGAGTTAAAATGACTTCCTCAGGTGACAGCTAGGTAGAGAGACCTGGACCCCAGGGTGCCAGCAGATCCTGAGGCCAGACCTACCTCCAGACCATACTAGCCCACACTGACATTTAGAGTAGCAGTAGTCCCTCCCACACCTGATTTCAGATGCTGGCATCTACATGTCAAAGCCCTCGGTGACAGGCAGGGCTGTGTGGGATGGCTCATGACGATTAAACATGGAAATTCCCTCAAAGCAGGACAGTGGCAGCTGAGTAAGGCTCTTTCTCAGCCGAAAATCTGTTCCTTTTATGCAGAATAAAAGGTAGGGGTCCAGTTTCTGAATGGCAGGGTCCTGAATGGAACTGCCTGGCCTATCACACCGCCTCCAGCTGGCCTGAATGTGGGGACAGATGTGCTAGGCAAAGCACACAATGAGAAGCTGGGACGGGTCACGCACGGGTCACACTGCGAGAGGGCGGGCAGTGATCACAGGCAGCTCCTTCGACTCTGGCCAACTGTGACTTTCACAGTTGCCTGCTGTGAATGAAAAAAAGGAAAACTATTCAGGCCATGAGAGGCCAAAGCCTTCATGTGCATTTATGTGCACTTCCTAAGTAGCCTGGGCATGGGTGCTATGAGAGAGGCAACTATGAGAAGACTAAAATGCAGTTACCACTACGGAGCACCTACTGTGTGCTTTTCCATGGGGTGCTATAAGGAGGGGTAGACAGGAAGGCTAGATTAGATTAGTCTCCATTTCAGAATCAGCTGGTTCGGCTGCAGCGTTACCACAAAACACACAAACCATGGCCTATTTGGTGCAGGCAAGGATGCCAGGTTCTCATGGTGTCAATGTCCATCCTACATCCGGACTGGCTGGACTGGACAGCTGTGGCTAGCTCAGTGCAATAAGATGTCCACAGCCTTCTCAGAATCACAGCCATATAACCCTACTGTCCTGTCAGCTCGAAACCAAGTCACCCACAGTGCTCACTAGGTGCCTGAGAAGAGCTCAGTGGGACGATAGGAAATGCGAAAGTGTGGTGGCAGCTCCCATGGGGACATCTGCAGTGGGCCACCCATGTGCCGGGCCAGGCTTCACATTTGCATCATTTTTACAGCCCTTTGCATGGTCTTCTAACCATCCCACTGCATAGATGGCAAAACTGAGGCTTTGAGAACCTTAAACAGTGGGAAGGGAGGAAATAAATGAAATTTGAATGAAGATTAAAAGGTTTATTCTTACAGGAAACGGCCTGGCTGTACAAAAATAGGGATCTGAATAATTAAATTATGAGACAACCATACTATGAAAATACATGCAACTGTTAATAAGAAATGAGCCCGCTCTACCGTAACTGATACTTAAACAATTGCCAAGATCCATTAAGGTGGGGGAGGGAGCCATGAAACAGAGCCCTGCTTACAGTGTGGTCTAAAAATTCCCTGTCATAAATATTTCTGGAAGGATACGCCAGAAACTGCTGATGATGGCTGGTGGCAGGGATGAGAGGGGGCTGGGGACTGGAGGAGATGGTGGCAGTGCTTTAATACACGACTGTGTGTATTGTTAACAGCGGTTAACCAACCTACATCTTTACCTACTAAAAGGATCCATGCATGCATCAACTCCTGACGTTTTCCACTTGTCGCAAAGGTCTTCCTGTCATCATCCCTGCCTGAATACTTCTCCATCACTTGAGTGTCTCTCTGGTTAGTAATGAGCTGGGGTGACCAGCTGATAGAGGATGGGGAGGTCCGACACAGACCTTGTTGGAGCCACATTCGGTCATTAGGGAAGTTGGGAGGACCTCAGTGCCCACGCAAGACTCGTGAGTGTTGAACAGGGAGGCGGTAGGCTCGGCACGGAGCTGGAGCACAATCTGACAAGGGGAGGATGTCCTTGTAGTCACTCATTCTGTGGAAAACCTCTCTGGTCCCCATCAATACCAGAAGCTCTGGCCAGCTGCCAGCCTCCTCTGCCGCACTGTTGCACCAATAAATACTTGTTGGCAGATCGATTAAACCATCTAGGAATGGCGTCTGGAAACATAGCTCCTTCTGCTTGGCACGGGTGGAGGACGCCTCTCGGCCAGCTTCGTCCCTGGATGATGCCACACCTGAACTCCTACACTCCAGCCACAAGTCAGTCCTGAGCACCAGGGGGCCCTCTGGACAGAACACCCCTGAACCAGCACCAATCAAACACCCGAGTAAAACGTACTTCTGTTCTGGCACGTGGAAAGAGGAGCCTTCAGACTAGGGCGCAATTCCAGACAGTAGCCAGAGCACATCACAAGGCCAGTCTACCCGAAAGGTGAACATCAGAATAGCTGGGGCACCTTCCATGACACTGCCTGCTCAGGGGTGGGGCACCTGACTCCAGGGGCAGCAGAGGCATCCCCTGCATCTAGCCTAGCTGTTCAGCATACTCTCCAGAGTTCTTTGAGGGCTGGGAAGGTGGGAAGGAAGCAATTCAAAGAGAGAGAGAGAGAGCACCGGACAGGATGGCAGGATCTCATCTAAGTTCACCAGAGGGCACCCAGTCAGGTGGAGCCGACTGACTCTCCCCCTGCCTGTCTGCTAGAGTCCCCACAAGCATCGCACACAATTTGCTTCAGCATGCCTCCAGGTTCCTCAGCTGTGAGCTGTGTGATTTTGAGCAACCTGCTTAAGCTCTCTGCTTAAAGAGAATTTTAGTGATTAATTTTATAAAGGGCTTAGAAAAGAGCCCAGAAGGATGAGGTGTTTCTAGCTAGTATTATTATTGTTATAAATATAACTATATTTAAATACAAATATATATTTAAATTAAGTAAATGTTTAAATATATATAATAGCTAGTATTATTATTGCTGTTATTAGGCTGGCTCTAGACAACTGAGACAGACAGCCAGGGCATGTGCCTGGCTTTGGCTGTATTTATCTCATCAGCTACAACCCTTAGGCATCCTGTAGGTCTTTGCAGGAAACTCCCACACGCTAGGCTGTATATTCCATGGTGTAGCTATTCTACACCATGTACGATTCTATTCATCAGGGGTACCAGGGCATCAAGCATTTGCAAGAGGAAATTGCACGGTCAGGACGCTCTTCCTATCAGGACACATATCAAATATGTGCTTCAGGGTCCAGTGACTTTTTAAGGCTTGCTTTTATAGTCATAAAGAATCATACATTGAAAAACAGTTACCTATTAACAACTTCCATTGCAAGAGAGGAAAATGCTTTACAAAGGCCACTCTTTGTTCTATCCATGACCCCCCCCCCCCCCGGCCCTCCCTCAGCTCAACTGCTTAATTACAGCAATGGGCTTTAACTCCTGGGTGTCTGCTCAATGCTGGTGTGCCTGATTACCCCAAGCACAAGAGGGGACACTGAGGCTTTGAGAAAGGAGGACTTTCAGGGAGGTGACCTTAAGAGGCAGGTTTCTTTATTCCCAATGATGCTTTCAGTCCAACCCCCAACCCCAGTCAGGTTACCATGTCTACAATCAACAAAATCTCTGAATTCTTTCAACCTTGGGCCACCTATCCTACCTAGGGACTCTCTAGGGCCAAACTATTTCCCTCCCGGGGATCCACAGTGGAATTTGTCTCAGGTCACCTTCTACATACCACATAGCTCTTTTCCTATCATCACCCAGCCCCGAGGCGCTACCAGATGGAGCTATGTCCTACCGCTTTGTCCTACTTTTATGTCCTGTATGGCTGTGTCCTACCATAGTCAGAGCTGGTTCCAAGCACTGGATCAGACAAACTGACCCTGTCATCAAAAAGGAGATGCCACAGATGACATCATGACGTCCTACTCCACCATCGCAGTCACTCCTCCCACTCTCCTCCACTTCCTGAATCCTGCTTCAGATTCTGCCAACCCCAGCCATTCCAATGAGGAGGAAGATGAAACCACCCCAAGGACCCAGCACGCAACTACCTTTCCCACCCAGCCTCCTTCAGCAGTGCAGGAAATCCCTGACTCTAACAGCCACAGGGACAGCATGATAGAGCCTTGTTGTTGAAGACCAAGCAGTTAGATTGGAGCAGATCAATAACCCAAAGGAAGTGTTCTTTCTTTAGACTTTCACATCTGCATCTTCCCTGGTGGTCAATGTCAGACATTTAGTCCTGGCTACCACGTGGATGTTAACATTCAAACTAAGAAAGGGAGCTGATGTCCCACTTTATAGATGCAGTGTGGATCTTAGGGAATTAGAATGACTCTCTGGAGACACAGACCTGCTGTCCTGGCGATGTACAGAGGTGGGGGACACACCCTCCCGAGCTTGGTGCAAGCCCAAATTAATTCCAGCAGTAGATTTCCCGGCTGGACGGGAGTGCTTACTTATGCCCTTGTTTGCCTCACCATGTCTATCTAAGAGGATTCCAGACATCTCCCACAAGGCACCGTGATGATAGAATCACCCTGCTCAGGGCAGACTCATCTGCGCCAGGGTTTTACAGTTAAACAGAAAATGGAGCACCATTCCACCATTCATCTGAGTCAAACAACCACAGAAACAAATACCAGGAAAAATGCCACCAAGTATACCCTTGTCGGGAGCTCTAGCCATTTTTGTGTTTGCTTGGCACCCTTGAAAAAAACCATCAGCCCACATTTTGCTCAGGCAAACACAAATTTTTACACAAGTCAAACGTTGACTGCGGTTTCTTTTTTTTTTTTTTCTGGAGTGTTAGTTACTCTTGGGCTCTCAACTGAAGAGGGAAACATAAGAAAATGCTTGGTCTCAGAGGCAGACATGGGCGAGGGTGGGGGTGGGGCTGCTTATGGTTCTTGATCGCTACGCTTCAGGTTTTTGTTTATTGTTTCTGTTTTCTCTCTCTCAAAAGACAAATGGGATCTGTAATCAGCCACACTGGCTGGCAAGTATATCTCTCATTTAAAGTGAACCCCGGAATTGGGGCTGCAAACTCTCTGTAGGTTTGGGAAGGTGTGTTTGGGAGGGAGTCTTCAGATGGGGGCTGGTGGATGGGGACACTAGTGACTTTTCGCACTGCTGTGACCAAACACCTGGTTGGTCAAAAGGAACGTTAACGGTGGGCTCACCTTGGCTTAGGTTTAGAGAAGGGAGAGAAGGGATATTGTCCCCATGACAAGGAATGTAAAATTAGCAGCAGAAGTGGGAAGCGGGTGGTCACATGATATCTACAATCAGAAAGCAGAGAAATAGCTGACCTGAAGTGAAGCCAGGCTATCAAAACTCAGGATCCAGCCAGCCAGTGAATCCACTTCCCTCTCCAAGGCCCCGCTTCCTAAAGATTCTGTAACTTCCCATAACCACCATCAACTATGGACCACGTGTTCAAACATATGAGCCTGTGGAGGACATTTCCTGTGCAAACCCCAATAGCTGGAATGTGCGAGCGAGCAAACAGGACATAGGGTTGGGATTCAAGTTCAGCCATGGGGCCATGCGTGCCTTTCCTGGAGGCTACCGGGCCTCCTCTGGCAACCGTTTGTTACTGTGACTTTTAAATTGCCTCAGAGCTTATGCATTTTGAATAAAGAAGGACTTCATTGTTGCTGAGGAAACCCAACAGCCCACTGAGGAGTTTGACTTAACCACACAGTCTTTAGCAACTGCTGGGACAGTTCACACAATCTAGATTTCTGGTTTCCTGGGGGTGGGGGTGGGGCGGCAAAATCCCATAGCCAGGGCTTCATTTTCCCGCGGTTCCAGTCAGCTAGAGGTAAGAAGTGGTTTACCTCCTTTGACAGCTTCCGGAAGGAGCTGGAATTTGGGTGTTCAGACCTGCATGCAGTAGGTGGCAATAAATGACAACTGCTAATACTACATCTTTTTTGATAGCTGGTCTCCCACCTAGGGTCTGGGCAAGGGGGACACTCTCTAGCTGTGACCAGGTTGGGTCGGTTCATAAATCACTTCAGCACTCAGAGCCGTTATCAAAGTGCCCTTACTGTTCTAAGCACACATATTATCCTACATGACCCCCCTAAGTGCCCTGAGTTAGGTTATGACCATCATGCCACTTGTAGATATGATAACTGAGGCACAGTCCCCAAACGTCAAACCTTCAAAGAAGTCAGAATTCAAAACCACGCCCTGACCCCTGCTGCAAACTTTAGGATTCCCCAACTGTTACTTGTTTTACTTGCTCCGCTCCCCCTCTCCCCAGCTCTCCCCGGGCAGGACGTCTTGGCACCCCTGGCCACCTAGACTAGGACACTTACGGTCAAGGCCGTTGATGTAGCGCATGGTGACTTCGCAGTGACCCCACACAGCACTCACCACCGGGTATAGTTTCTTGCCCTTGAGGCCACGGAAGGCCACGCCCAGGTACTGGCCATCCACGATGAAGCTGAGCGTGCCCTCGTCCATGTCCAGTACGACCAATAAGGAATCTGGCAGAGCAAAGGCTTCATCTGGCCCCAGGAAGGCTGGGTATGCCACCCCAGGCCGGTTCTTGCCGTCGTGGTAGAGGCGGCTGCGACCCAGGTCCCAGCCCCACGACTCGGAGTCACTGCCCACCAGTGCGGTGTAACCCACAGAGTGCAAAGGGGCTCGGGCCGTGGCCACGCCCACCACAGCGTGGGTGCCCCGCTGCCTAGCGGGCCAATGGATCTGCCATGCGTGCAGACCCCGGGCATGGCCCACCTTGCCACGGATGCCATCTGTGCTCTGGGCTACTGGGTGCCGGTGGAAGGTGAGGCGGTCGTCATCCTTGACAAAGACATTGAGGGAGCGGTCCTCGGGGTTCCACGCGTGTCTCAGCTGTACTGCCAACCCTGCCGCAGGCATGTCCAGCAGCTGGTCTAGACGTGCCGGTCGCCCAGGTTCTAAGCCGCGGAGCTCCCGCTTAGCTGGCCGAAGCGCTGGCTCTCGCACCTCCACAGACTTGAGGCTCCCAGAGAGCTTCTGACCCATGGTTCACTATGGGGAAGGGACCACTGCTGGCCACTGCTACCTCGCAGATGCCTCCAATCCTGGTATCCAAGGATGGACCCTGAGGCTGGGAACCAGGCTTCTTGATGGATGACCTCCACAGCCTCTGCTGGGCTGTGGCAGGGACCCAAGCTCCTAGAAGGAAGCAAAGGGCATGGGTTATGATACTACTCATCCCTTCATTTATGCCCAGGCCTTGGTAGGGCCCTTTTGCAAGTATAATAATTAATGTGCATAATAATTAACGATACTCTGGATCTCACAGTTTCCAAGTATATGAGATATGGCAGACACTGTCTTCAATGATTAAGGTTTCCCTGTTCATCTACATCTTACGGAGGCCAGTGATTAGCTAGTCTTACAGGTAATAAGTGATGAGCTACAGTCAAACCAAGGTCCTCTGCTCTCAGTCTGTTCTTGGCACCAGAGCAACCACTGGAAATCACTGTTCCAAAGGAACTGACCCCCAAGCAATGGCAGGGCTAAGGCATGATGCCATACAATTTAGGGTGTGGCTCATGGGTTTGGAGCTCCAGTTGTCTTGAACTTAAAAAAAAAAAAAAAGTCTTAAAATGTAACCAGGCTTGGGAAACAAGACATAGAGCAAGTATTTAGCAGGGTCACCCAGGGACAAAGATGCCAGCATCCTTTCATCCTTTCCCATGTTGCTGCCACAGGAAAATGAATGGCAGAGAAAGAGGGAACAAGAATGGGCCATTCCAAACTGTGAAGCCAGACAGCACTGTTCCAAACCCCTCATTACTTTAAACCTCGCTTGGACTCCACTTTCCTCCTCTGTAAGATGGGATAAAACAGCTCCCTCCAGGTGGTATGAGAATCTGAAAGAGGGTATGATTAAAACTCAGATCTAGGACGCTGGAGACAGGCATCCTCTTGCCTTTGTTCTCTGGACATCCCACAGGGAATTATTTCCCTTGGTTACATCAGTGTTTCCCCTAAGTATAAAAACATCATTTATAACATTTATTCCAGTGGGCATCCCTTAATGCACGATGGCAGTTTCCCAGGAGGTTGAGGAAGGCTACCGGAAGGTCAGGCAGACTCCAGGGAGCTTAGGGTGCTCAGATGGCCCTCAGTATGGGGAGAAAGAAAGGTTGGGGTTTGCCTCGACTCCCACTGCTTGGCAGAGAACAAGCATGAGCCTTCTTCCTCCCAAGTGTGTGCCTTCCTCCTCCCTAGTCTGAGAGTAGCTCAGCTCCGAACAACTTCCCCAAGACAACTGTCATGCTCTGTCCTGCCAATCCATAACTTCCTGTTGGTGATGGCTAATCTTATCAACTTAAGAAGCACCTATGAGACCAATACGACTTACCTCTAGGTATATCTGCCAGGACAGATAGGGAGAAAGCTCCCTACTGTAGTGTAATGGTTTGTATATGCTCGGCTCAGGGAGTGGCACTTTTAGAAAGTGTGGCCCTGTTGGAGTAGGTTTGTCACTGTGGGCTTGGGCTTTAAGATCCTCATCTTAGCTGCCTGGAAGCCAGTATTCTGCCAGCAGCCTTCGGATGAAGATATAGCACTCTCAGCTCCTCCTGCACCATGACTGCCTGGATGCTGCCATGTTCCCGCCTTGATGATAATGGACTGAACCTCTGAACCTGTAAGTCAGCCCCAATTAAATGTCCTTATAAGAGTTGATGGTCACTGTGTCTGTTCACAGCAGTAAAACCCTAACTAAGATATGTAGGCATGTTATATTCCCCCAGACCTTCCTGGCCACCATCACCAAGATGTGAGCTGCCATGCTAGGTCATGCTCTCTTAGACATGATGATCAGAAATCTCTGCAAGGAAAATAAATCTTTTTCTTCAGGTCATTTTGCCAGGCATTTTGTCACAGCACAAAAGGCACAAACACAGCAACTGATACTGGGATGCAGCTTGTGCCGTGACTCTACCTGAGCACACGGTACAGAAGCCCGTGGCACTGGTTTGTAGGAAGAACTCAGAAAGGCTTGGAGAAGCCAGCTAGAGAAATTCTAGAATGCTGTAAGCACAGCTTAATGGGTGATTCTGAGGAGACCATAGGAGACTAGGACACTCATAGGAAGGCCACCGAACAGTCCAGGCAGAAGCAATGTCTCATGGGAACTCAACCAAGGTCATTTGTGTTCATCTCTGGAAAAGAAGCTGTACACATTTTTTGTCCATGTCCTGAGACTTCACAGAGACTGAATTTAAAGCTGAAGAAAGAATTAATGTGAGGGAGGGCTTCTCAGGGCAGCCCAGTGTTGAGGCTGCAGCTTAGATCTTTCAGCCATATTTACAGTGAGTTCTGGGGGCAAAATACACAATGGGGTGATTCAAACACTTCTAGTTTGTCCAAAAAAGAAACTTCCAGAGGCCACCTCCTGTAGCCAGGCAGGACTCCTCAGTGGAAGGATAAGGATATTAACCAACCTACAAAACTTTTGACCGAAAATTTGTGCTAAAAGAAATGCAGTGACAAAGATGGAGCAGAGACTGAAGAAATGGCCAACCAATGACCAGCCCATCCCATGGGCAAGCACCAATCCCTGACACTGTTAATGATGCTCTGTTAATACTTACAGACAGAAGCCTAGCATAACTGCTCTCTGAGAGGCTCTGTCCAGCAGCTGACTGAAACAGATGTAGATACTTACAGCCAAACATTGGATGGAATTGGGGGACCCTTATGGAAGAGTTGGGGAGAAAGATTGAGGGCCCTGAGGGGGCTAGAACCCCACAGGAAGACCAACAGTGTCAACTAACCTGGACCCCTGGGAGCTCCCAGAGACTGAGCCACCAACCAAAGGGCAAACATGGGTTGAACCAAGACCCCCAGCACATAAGTAACAGAGGATTGCCTTGCCTTGCCTTGCCTCAGTAGTAGAGACCTAATGTGTCAGGGTTGGAGGACACCTAGGGGCACCAATCTCTCAAAGTCCAAGGGGAGGGAGCATGGGGGAGGGACTCTGTGGGGGAACCATGAGGGTGGGCAACTTTTGAGATGTAAATTATATATATATTAATTAAAAAAAGAAGCTTCTATAGTTAATACTGATTGTCAACTTGGCAAGATCTAGAATTGCCTAGGAGACCAACCTCTGTTTATGCTGGAGGGGGCAGTTTCTGGGCTGGCCTGGGGTAGTAAGACTCACTCTAGAATGTGGTCAGCCATGAGCTGGGGTCCTGCACTGTCTACAAAGGCGAAGGTGAGCTGGGGCGGTACTCACCCCTCACTCACTCATCTCTCACCCCTCACTCATCTCTCACCTCTCACTCATCTCTCACCCCTCACTCACTCATCTCTCACCCCTCACTCATCTCTCACCCCTCACTCACTCATCTCTCACCCCTCACTCATCTCTCACCCCTCACTCACTCATCTCTCACCCCTCACTCATCTCTCACCCCTCACTCACTCATCTCTCACCCCTCACTCATCTCTCACCTCTCACTCATCTCTCACCCCTCACTCACTCATCTCTCACCCCTCACTCATCTCTCACCTCTCACTCATCTCTCACCCCTCACTCATCTCTCACCCCTCACTCATCTCTCTCTCACCTTGGCCACCCTGCCCCACAGTCCTGCCTTGGGCTGTCTCCGAAGAGATGAGCAGGATGTAGCTAAAGCAAAGCCTCACCTTCCTTAGGTTGCTTTTGTCAGGGTTGCCACAGCAACAAGAAAAGTAACAAATACAACACCATGGAAGGATGGCCTCCAAAGAGACTAGAGCAATGTTTCTCAACCTTCCTGACACTGAGACCTTTCATACAGTTCCTTATATTGTGGTGATGCCCAATCATAAAATTATTCTCATTGCTACTTTATAGCTATAATTTTGCTACTATTATGAATCATAGTGCAAATATCTGATATGCAGGATATCAGAGACTCAACCTCTGTGAAAAGGTCATTCGACCACCACAGGGGTCGCAACCCACAAGGTGAGAGCCACTGGATTAGAGCCATCGTAGAAGGACATCAGCAGAACGGGAGAGATGTCTCAAAAGCATTTTGGGAACTGGCTCAAGAGTGTGGAGGTTTTCACTTATTTGAAAGACCGTCCTAAGAGGATAACTCCAGGATACCCTTGCCTGCATCAGGTACCTAGGAAATATTCCCTGCTTTCAACCATCAAGGCACTCAGAGACCATTTCATCCATGGTCCAAGATGCTCTAGCTGTTGCTTAAGGAGGTAGCAAATACTAGCATTATGCTGGTTTTACTGGCATGCAGAATGCAAGAACTATTGGACCGTGGAGGCTTAAACCTAGATTACAAAGGAAGGCCTAGGTGGCTAGACAGCCTGGACAGATGTGGTTTCCCTGCAGGCAAGGGATTCCTAGAAGCCAAGGGACTCTTGGACCGTGGAGGCTTAAACCTAGATTACAAAGGAAGGCCTAGGTGGCTAGACAGCCTGGACAGATGTGGTTTCCCTGCAGGCAAGGGATTCCTAGGAGAAGCCAAGGGACTCCTCCCATTGGGTGATGCATGAAACTGTGAAGGTGAAATCAAAGATGGCGGGAAGGTAGGATGTCTGCTGAA
The DNA here is from genome assembly GCF_000001635.26 of Mus musculus. Lineage (NCBI taxonomy): Eukaryota > Metazoa > Chordata > Mammalia > Rodentia > Muridae > Mus > Mus musculus. The sequence goes on from NC_000075.6 coordinate 97,000,822, forward strand.
GAAGACAGGAGTGTGAGCACAAACAGGCATCCCAGAGGTGAGGTGATCTGCAAACAACAAGGTCATAAGGGCTGTTCAGAGCTGACACCTTGTGCCCTGTGTTTTCCCCTAAGAGGTTCCAGTCTTCATTTGGTTCAGTTTTTTCTACCCCCCCCCCCCCGCCATCTGTTGAAGTGGGGGATGTTTAGTCTGTGTTGTCTTATCTTCGAGGCATGTGACTTGTTTTTGATTTTGCCGAGGCTCATGGCTGAATGTGGGAATGGAGGTTCAGAGGATAATTTGGATTTGAATGGTTCTGCCGCTGTTGAGACTTTGGGGATACACAAGATGGACTGAACACATTTTAAGACATTATAAGAAAGAACTGAGCCTTTTGGGCACCAGAGATGAAATGTAGCTTGCCCTATTAATTGATATGAGGTGAACTTTTGATAATTTCTTTTTCAGGTCTGTGTGTAGGTAAGTAAGCCAGAGGTCAACCCTGACTATGTTCCTCAGATGCTGTCTGTCTGATTTGTTTGTTTGTTTGTTTGTTTGTTTGTTTGTTTTTTGTTAAGGGTCTCTCACTGACCTGGAACGCACTGATCAGGCTAACCCAGCTGATCAGCAAACCCCAGGCATCCATCTTCTGTTCTCACTTCCCCAGGGCAAACCACCGTGCCTGGCTTTTCCACATACCTTCAGGGAATCAAACTCAGGCCCAGCAAACACGTTGCCACCTGAACCATCTCCCCAGCCCCATGATAATCTTGAGCGTCAACCTAATTGGACTCAGAAATGCCCCGGAGGATGGTCAGGTGCACATCCGGTGCTACCGTGGGCGTTCCCATGGTGCCTCTGGCCTCCGGAGATGAGATCCGATCTCTGGCACTTCTCTGCCACAATGAACTGAAACTCTGGGACTGTGAGCCAAAACAAACCCTTCTCTCTTAGGTTGTTTTCTCAGGTGTTTTATCAGACAGGAAAGTCTGACAATGCACCACCCTGACAGTAGCACACCCCAACCAAAGTCCAGAAGGCAAGGAAGGACCCCCGCTGCCGCGCAGCGTGGATACATTCTTTTGTGCCCTCCGGTCTTCAGCTCTGGTTCTCCGCTTTCTATAGTCAAGACTCTGCTTCAGCCGGAAAGTTCTGGGTGATGTTTGATCTGAGAGAATATTAGATCACAAAAACCCCCACACTAGACAGCTTAAAAGGTGGCAGAATAAAAGTTACTTCGAGTTCTTATTTGAAAATCACCCAAAATCAAGGAGAAAAAGAACTAGAAATGCGAACGCCCTCTTCAGCAAAACTGGACACATTTGTAACCCAAACCACAGCTTACAAGGGAAATCTGCCAAACACAGCCTGAGGCAGCCCAGAGCAGCAAAGATCAAAGCCAGTCCAAAAACACCTCGAGAAGGCACCTAGCAGGTCAGGGCTTGGGGAAAGCCTGCAGAGCGGGCCAGCAGCTGGGATTCTTGAAGGAAGAATCCAACGGTCTAATCAACAGCACTGGGCAGACGATATGCAGTCTGGTGTCTGCCTTTGGCTTCTCAGGGAATGGGAAAGCAGGGCAACAGGAAAGCAAAACTAGCCTTCTTCACAGTCAGCAGTGTCCAGGAGGCCAGGAAGGAGGAGGGCATGGAGCAGAGAGAGAGACAGAGACAGAGACAGAGAGAGACAGAGAGAGAGAGACAAAGAGAGAGAGAGACAAAGAGAGAGAGAGACAAAGAGAGAGAGAGAAACAGAGACAGAGAGACAGAGACAGAGAGAGAGAGACAGAGAGAGAGACAGAGACAGAGAGACAGAGAGACAAAGAGACAGAGACAAACTACAGCTACAGTTTCTGTTGACTGAAAAGAAGCGACTGCTAAAAGAAATTACTGCCCGAGTCCCAGAACCTCGTTTCTTGTGAGCCACAGAGCAATCCTGTGCCCCTTGTGTAATTTCCAGCACTCCTTGCACATACTGTCTGCAAAATCCTGATCCAAGGCTGCGTACTGTGATCCGCAAGGAGCCATTCCTAGGTCTAGATAAGGAGCTGCCAGCCCGGGTGGCTCAGGTAGTCAGGTGCTTTGCGCCAAGTCTGCAGACCTGAGTTTGAGCTCAGGACGCAGGAGATGGAAGGAGGGAACCAATTTCCAAGTTGTTCTCTGACCTACACACACACACACACACACACACACACACACACACCACAGCATACTCACACCCCTCCCCCCACCCCACAAACACAAAATAAGTAAATGTCATTTAAAAATTTTAAGATGCTATCAGAGAGACAAAGGAGGTAAAAAAGAGAGAGAGAGAAAAAAAAGGTAAATCAAGAAAAGCTGCCATTTAAAACAGCTGCTATAAAGCAGCTAGAACCCGTGATGGAATCGGTAAACAATCTTTGCAGTTACTCATTTTAGAAGGCAGACAGTCTAAACAAAAGATTAAATTCATTCTACATAGTTATTCTAAAGATAACTTCCACAACCAACAATAAAATACAAACCTTCTAAACTGTCAGAAGGAAGGCAGCCCAAAGTAAAACAGACCCCGTCCCTGAGGGCTTTGTTTTAAGAAGCAAGAAGACATCAAGACCTAAGACCGGATAGTAAAACCAAGACCAAAGTAGTAGCCATAACAATGTGCTTGCTCATAAGCAAAGACTGAAAAAAAAAAAAAAAAAAAAAAACGAGGAACAAGTCAAAAATCCCCAACCACATACAACACATGAGAACCATACCATAGCAAAATGAGCCAGAGCTGGGAACAATGAGGGACAGACACACAGCCAAAGCCGTGTGTAAATTCACACCTAACAACCTTAGCATGAGAAGAGTAAAGTGGAGTTCAAGGCAGAAGTCTTACATGAAGTAAAGGAGTCTACTTTGCTGTAATAAAAAACACGATCCACAGCTGAAGATCAAACGCATCAGATGGAGCCCATAATTGAGAGCGGAAAAAACTTGGGGGTGGGGTGGGGGGGGGCTGCAGGACAGGTGACTGTGATTCTCAGCCTCCAGCTCACAAGGGATCAGCTGACCAAGTAGAACACAGCCAATGAAAAGACACAGCGTACATAATTAAGATGCCAGATCTAACCGATGTGTGCACTGGGGTCTGTGCCGCAACGGTGAAAATGCTGTTGCTCTTCCTGGTCTTTTGGGAGCCACCAAGAACCTCTCCTGCATCCTAGGCTACAAATAAAGGCTCAGAGTGACCATAACACAGGATCTGGGAATGAGGAGGAGGGGCAAATCACTCAAACAGACATCACAACATCTGATCCCTGAGCAGTTTTTACATTTTCTCAGATTTTAAATGTTCGTAGGCAGAGATGCCTGCTATCTAGAAAGTAACAAAAGTCCATCTATTAAATCTGTGGGCTGCCGGGCGTGGTGGCGCACGCCTTTAATCCCAGCACTCGGGAGGCAGAGGCAGGCGGATTTCTGAGTTCCAGGCCAGCCTGGTCTACAGAGTGAGTTCCAGGACAGCCAGGGCTACACAGAGAAACCCTGTCTTTAAAAACCAAAAAAAAAAAAAAAAAAAAAAAAAAAAAAATCCGTGGGCTAAGAGGAAACCACAGGTAATATGCTCACACGGACAATGTTTTAAACATTTGCTGATTTATTCGGGGGTGAGGGGCATGCACCAAGGTGAGCGGGTAGAGATCAGAGGGCAACTTAGGGGGATCAATTCTCTCCTTCTACCACCGGCGGCCTGGGATTGAACTCAGGTCGTCAGGCATTGTGGCATGTACCTCTCCGTCCTGGGTGACCTATCTTACTAGACCCCCATACTGGTGACGTTCTTCAAATGAAAATACATAAACTAAGCATAATTAGGTAGAAAGCCAGCCTATATAAGAGAAAATCCAAGCCCTGGTTCTTTTTTGTGAAGAGGGTGACTAGCTGTCACGAAACTAAAAGTAAGCCAATAACACATATCACTAACACAACTTAATCAATCATACTATGCTTTCTAGTAGCTATAGCTACCTGCTATGCAAGCCTATCACCGTGGCCTCCTTCTTTCCCAGACACTGGAAGAAGCACACACTCTAATCGTAAGGATAACAGAGCAAATTCCAGTTGGGAGGTTGGGGGACCAGAAACACCCAGCCAGCACTCCTTCCAGATGTCAAGGTCACTAACAACAAGAAAAGGTCAAGAGACTGTGACAGTTCAAAGGAGCCCAAGGAGACATAAGGACCGAATAGAGCATGGGTTCCCTAGCCAAGATACTGGAACAAAAAAAGAACTGTAGGCAAAAACATTTGAACAATAATGTAGCAATATTGGATGGTTAATTTTACTAAATATGTAATATTAGTGTAAGAGGTAACTGTAGAGGAAGGGTATGTATGGGGGGGTCAATAAATGAGATCTCTCTCTATGTTGGTTTGGTCCTCTCCCCCACCCTCCCACTTTCTCTCTCTTTTCCTCCCATACTGGAGATTGAACCCAGGGCCTCATGGAGACGATGTAAGTGCTGAGTTTTTCTCTAAGTCTAAAAGTATTCAAAATGTAAAACTTGCAATTAAATCTTAAATCAGTTTCTCAGTTTGAGAAAATACCAAAAAGTGTATACTAACCAAATGTCACCGTGCACAGGTGGCGCACACCTTTAATCCCAGCACTTGGGAGGCAGAGGCAGGCGGATTTCTGAGTTTGAGGCCAGCCTGGTCTACAGAGTGAGTTCCAGGACATCCAGGGCTACACAGAGAAACCCTGTCTCGAAAAAACACCCCCAAAAAAAGAAAAAAAAAAGAATTCCTAATCTAAAAGATTTAGATGCATTTTTTTTGGTATTGTCTGTAAAATATTGAAATATAGTCTGCAAGATTTCTTTTTAAAACCTTCCCAGACCTTTATTCAGGTCCTTTTACCTAACACTAATTAACATCTTCATGTTTTACAAGGTATACTTTAGATGAATGTCTTCAATGACCAACTTTTAAAATGAAAAATAAAACATTAACCATTCAACCTAACTTTAAATTCAAGAAATAGAAGACATACTATAGAAAACAAGAACCAAAGGTGGGAAGCTGGGTGTGGTGGCGCACGCCTTAAATCCCAGCATTGAGAAGGCAGAGGCAGGTGAATCTCTGTGATCAAGGCCAGCCTGGCCTACACGAAGAGTTCCATGACAGCCAGGGCTATGTAGAGAGATCCATCTCAAGAAAGAAAGAGTTGGGGGGCGGGGGGGGGGGGGGGGAACCAGAACTGACAATGACAGCTAGGAATGGGGGTGAAGGTTTGTTGACTGAGAACTCAGTAGTCTGAGGTAACAGGATCAGAGATCTGAGGGAAGGCAGGGCTATATAGAGAGAGATCCTGTTTCAGTAAAAAAAAAAGGATGGGGCAGTTAACAAATTGGTCTTGCAAAAAACACTCACTCATGAAGAAGTTAGACATTGTTGTTTTAATATGGGGAAAATCAAAGTGATTTGAAACCCGAAGTAGGTTTTAGAGACCAAAGAGGACCAGTGAGAGGTGGGTAGAAAGAATGGGAGAGGGTAGGAGGGAGGGGACTAGGAGAAACATACAATGATACATATGTATGGAGATGTTTATGAAACATACTATTTTGAGTTCTAACCAAAAATAAATAAGCAAATAGAAAGAAATGCTCTCTGTGAAAGACAGTGTGAAGAAGAAACAACTTGTTTCTGCAGTGAAATGTATTTTCCTTCCTTCCTTCCTTCCTTCCTTCCTTCCTTCCTTCCTTCCTTCCTTCCTTCCTCTCTCTCTCTCTTCTTTCTTTCTTTCTTTCTTTCTTTCTTTCTTTCTTTCTTTCTTTCTTTCTTTCTTTCCTTCTTTTTGTCTTTCAGATTAGTAAAGATCCAAAGTCAAATGTTTTGTTTTTCAGGAGGTATAGAAAAGCTGCCAGTCTTGTACACCATGGAACTGAATGGAACTGAATGCATTCTGGTCAACTCAGTGGATGGTAAAGTAACTCCATCTTTCAAAATGACAAATGTACTTCATCTAGCAATTCCACTTTCCCCATTTATTTACCTGCATCCCCAGTTGTGCACAGCATTTTACATCCTGTGCACACTCAGCACTGTTTCGGTAGTAAAATATTGAGGAAAAGCAAATAGGAGACAGATTAAGATAACAATCAACTTACCTGCTGTGTCCTCCATGGTGTGTGTGTGTGTGTGTGTGTGTGTGTGTGTGTGTGTGTGTGAATGCTTGTTCCCCAGGTGATATCACTGTTTGGTAAGGCTGTGGAATCTTTAGGAGGAAGAATCCTTTGGAGGAAATGGGTCTGGGAGTAGGGGGCGGGGGTGGGGGGTGGGGGTGTTCTTGAAGTTTCACAGCCAGATCCACTTCCTATTCACTCTCCTTCCTGACTGCAGATGCAATGTGACCTGCTGGCTTCCTGTTCCTTCCACCATGCCATTTCCAGAGTGATGGACTGTATCCTTATTGAGTCTGAGCCAAAATGAACTCTTTCTCCCTTTAGTCACCACAGCAACAACAAAGAATAACTAATACAGAACGCTAGTAATGAAAAGTGAGGCCATCGATAAATCTGGCCATGTGGTCCTTAGGCTTTTGGAATTTTTCCAGAGGAGAAATGTGGAAGAGTTTGGAACAGTGTGTAGCAAGTATTTTGGCTCCTTAAAAAACCCAGTTATGTTATGCGAATATGTTTTTAATCCCAGGTGTGGGATGGGGGGCTGCTTCAGATTGTCCACGGAAGCTGAGTCTGATTGTCTTGTATTCTAGGAGGGGTGTGGTCTTCACCAGCTCCAGATAGTTTATGCTTGGAATTCCGGGAACTCCTGAGAGGGTATAAATGTGAGAACCCTGAGAGGGCCAGTGGCGGTGGCTGCTCTCCTGCTGCTGCCTTTGCGATTACTGGATTGTTGGATTGCTGGTTGGAGATACTCTGACAACAGGCAGATTGAATTTGCCCCAAGTAAACTGACTCCCCTAATGAGCAGTCTAAAAAGGTCTACAACCCTTTCCTTATACGCTTTCTTTTCTATCTAGTATTGGATGGGGGTGGGGTGGAGTATGGGTTGATGACAATAGAACCCAATAAAGCAGCCCAAATAGTATACCAACAACACTGGATTACAAAAAAACTAACAAAGAACTTAACTCTGGTGAGGGTCTGGAAGACCAGATCCTGAGAGAAATGCGGGTAGTGAAGGCCTCAGCTCACAAGGTTGCAGGGCAGAACCCTATAAGATCTGAGCTAGAGGCCGCATGTGTGCTACTCTAACAAACAATATGGTTTCACCCAGCCCCTGTCTTGAGAACTTGAGTGAGGCTAAATTGAAAAGTAACAAACTAATGTGTTTAACGGAGGAAATTTTGAGGGAAGGTAACTTCGGGGTGGTGGAACCATCACTACCAACCAGTCTTACCCAGGTCTACAGTGAAAATTAGCAACAATGGGGCAGAAGGATACTTTTTTAAATATGTAATTTGGCAAGAAAGCAAATGAGTGTGCTGGTTTGAATGAGAACAGCTTCCCTAGGCCCATTGGCATGCTTTGCCCCCAGTTGGTGGAACTGTTTAGGAAGGACTAGGAAGTGCTGCCTTGTAGAAGGAAGTGTGTCACTGGGGGAAGGCTTTGAGGTTTCAAAAGCCCATGCTATTCCTAGTCTCCTCCCACCTTCTGCTACTTATGGATGAGGTGTAAGCATTCATCTACTACTCCAGTGCCAAGACTGCCAGCCTGTTGCTATGTTCCCTGACATAATTAGCATGGACTCTAATCTGTAACCATAACCACCCCCTCCAAATTGAATACTTTCTCTTATAAGTGGCTTTGGTCATAGTGTTTGGTCACTGCAATAGAAAAGAAACTAAGACAGTGAGTAAGTTTAAAGTTGCAGATACAGAAGGAGAGTCTCTAATGGTTTTATGACTCCCCACCAGGGAGAAATCTCCTGCTCTATACTAGGACAATAGGACAGGTCCATACACCTCAACTTTAATTGAAAGGAGAGAACCTGAACCAAGAAAGCATTTAAAGTGATTCCCTGATCCAAAACAACTTCCTAGAAATTTCAGAACTAACAACAAAACATTACAGAGACCACTATCGCTGTGACTAATGTAAGCAGGCTATATCTCGAGTTGGAAGTATTATTTTGTTTATAAGGTACTAGTTTTATAGGCATTAAAAATGATAGAGGCTTCCTCCATGGTTCTAGAGAGCCACTGAAACCAGGCAATGCGTGGCAAGGTCAGAGTTCCCAGAGAAGCCACTGCTATGAGGCTTTGAAGGGAAAAGAGTTTATGCTGCAATGGAGAAACCAGGATGCTAGAGATGTCAAAAGTATGGGACATGTACTGAGGAAAACTATATGTATACAATAGATCTAGCCCAAGAGAGAGGCTATATGTCTTGAAGGTGGAAGTTCTGATGGGCTGGGCTACCTAAGCTCTTTGGAGCCCAGATGATTTCAACAAGAGTCCCAGGTGCTGGATATGGAGATCCAAGCTCTGATGTTTTCCTTGCTCTTCCCTTGATAATTCTCTCTGTTGTCTCTACTTCCTGCCTGAAAGTAACCGGCCCCTTTGCATTCCTACAGCCTACTCTTTCCCACTAGGACATGCTGTGTCCTCTTGAACTATAACTTCACATACACTCTTCCTCAAATTTCTTCTTGCCAAGTATTCTCTGTCAGAGCACTGAAAAAAAAAGTACCTAATATATATTTTACAGAATACTATGAGGAAGAAAATATACTGATATTGGAAGACTTTAGAGGCTGACAAAATCTAACAAACAAGGATCAGAGTGACCTGTGTGTTATGCTGTTATTATTGTGGAGGGAAGAGTTCAGGGAGGGAGGATGGGATAAAAGCTGGGCTTCCGAAGTAGCAAAAGTTGATGTCCTGGTACAGTTTTAGAAGACAACTTGGTTTTGTCCTCCTGCTCTTCCTATTGATTTTATCCAACCCCAGAGCCTCAACCATGTTGGAAAAGATGCACAGATTTTTGTGTGTGAAGCACAGCACCTGAACACAGGAAGCAATCGCTAAACCCAGCACGGGTCCAGGACTCACCTGTGAGTCTCTATAGACTGCCCAAGGGTGTAAACTGGGAGGCACCAGGCAGTGTGCAGCAGGGTCAGAGTTCCCACAATGAAGCCCTGAGAAGCCACTGAAAGAAGCCATGAAGGTAAAGACTATGAATGCAGAAAAAAAAAACAAAAAAAAAAAAAAACAAAAAAAACAGGATGTTAGAGATGCCAGTCAGCCTGGCAGCTTTCCCACAGGCACTGTGAGGCAGACCGCATGCTCCTTCATTCAAAGGACATAGCTTCAGAGACACAGCATAACGTGACCCAAAGTCACCTAACTAGTTAAACAGCAGACCTCGAGTAGCTGGGTGGGCAATCCTGGACTCTTACATCTTCCTCCATACCATTTAGCACAGGTCCCACCAGGGCACTGTCATCACTCTATGTGACTCCCCTCCCCCACACTACCTACTTGATCCATTTCCACAGCATGACAACTTTGCAGGTGCTGTGGTTTGGGGATTCCCTGGGGCAGCTCCTGACCAGCTCTTGACTGTCTCTCGCTGGGTCATCGTGGCAGTCTCCCACCGCGTCTTTATTCCTCTAAGGGGCAGGCAAGGCTCCTGAAGGGTGTTCAGGATGTTCAGCATATGACAAGATGGGCATATAAATAGACTGTCCTTTTGCTGTTCCCCAGTGCAGGGTCTGTATGTGTGTTAGTGCTGAGCCACTAAAGAAAACCAGCATCCGTACTACAGAACACAAGCCAGGGACCTACGTTGGTCTGCTGGGCCCTGGGTGAGGATTTAACTCCTGAGACTCAGCACTAAGGCGCTGTTGATTCCTTGCTTGCCTTTCCTGCCTTCACAATGGGTGGAGCAGTTATCAGTAACATCCCAATCAGGAATCCAGGGAACGACATCCGTGTGAGGTACGTGTGTCTTCTGTCCCTATGGTAGCATTCTGCTATGAAGTGAATATCTGTGCAAAATGCCCAGAGCTCACTGTGTGGAGGTGTTCAAAGGCAGGGTCCCTGGGTGGTGACTTCTTCCACCTCTTTCAGGAAACCTGCCCTGGTTCCCCTTTAGTCTCTAGAGACCTACTCCCAACTTCAGTACATCCCAGAGTAGTCAGGAGGGTCATCTTTCTAGACCTTGTCACCAGCTCTTTGCTGAGGCCACCTACCCAGAAACAACTTACACTTCTTTTGTGTTTGTTTGTTTGGTTTGGTTTTTTGTTTTTTGTTTTCCGAGACAGGGTTTTTCTGTATAGCCCTGGCTGTCCTGGAACTCACTTTGTAGACCAAGCTGGACTCGAACTCAGAAATCTGCCCCCCTCTGCCTCCTGAGTGCTGGGATTAAAGGCATGCGCCACCACACCCGGCAACTCTTACACTTCTGTGTCTCCCAGGAAATGCTTCCTGTCTTCAGGAAGGGCCACAGGGACTGCACACAAGGCAAGCACACAGGTAGGCCGTTGAAAGGAGGCACCCAGCTCAAGGAGGCTCTCTGCGGGCTCGTCCAGAGAACGGAGCAAGGAAAGAACCAGGACTTTTGTGAGGCAGGGAGGACACAGAGCCCTGCCCGTGTCATACTCTCTCAGCAGCTGGCCGTTAACTGTAACGTGCTGGTCTCTTCCACACAGACTGCTCTGCACCTCCTCCGCTTCATTTATTCATTCAACAAACACTTAGGAAATATCCAGTGTATGCCAATGCCAAGCAATACGTAGGCGAGAGCTAAGGACACAGCAATGACACTACCAGCCTTAGTCCCTACCTCCTTCCTCTAACTAGCCACATTTCTTCTCCGGTTTCTACTGCAGCATGTGGCACCCGGCCAGGCACACAAGGACGCACAATAGAATCTAACTTCCAGATGGGAATAAACCCAAGAAGCAGCAGTCACCCTGAAGCATGCCAAAGAGTTCCGAATCCACTCCCCAAACTGAACCGAGAATGTTTATGCCACGCTCTGGTGGCAACGCTTAATGACATTATCCTGCCGCATCTGCCTCATTCTGAGGCTCCAATCATGACCGAATAGGAAGACAGAAAACTCAAATTGTTGATGGCCTTCCCCGGGACACTCAGCAGGGCAAGGAGGCAGCACAAAGCAGCCTTGCCACAGTTTAAAAAGCCACAGGGTTTTCTTTGCACATTTGAACACACAGTCCACAGTCAAACGGTCTTAGAGGTCTGGCTGGCTCAACAGGGGAGGGGGTCTGTCTGCAAGGGGCCTGATGACTATAGGCATTTGGTGATGGCTGAGTGATGTCCCTTCCTTTCAGTGTGGCCTCAGGGTTTAGCCTTACTGGGGTCAGGGACCAGGGCAAGTTTCATACCTTTTTTAAACTCTCGGTAATGATGTCCCCCCTGAGGATCCACAGCTACAGGAAAAGTATGAAATCCAATTACTTCCCTCTAGGGACGTGCACCGCAGAGGGTCAGAACTGGTGATGGCTGTGAATGATGACAGGGACTGCCAACAGCAAGGGGTTTGACACCAGTGAACTTCCTCTAGGAGATGGTAACGTACTTTTATAAGAACACACACCTGGCCAGACCATGCTCTCTGCTTGCGCCTTGTTTGGTTTTTTGCTGTTGGTGGTGGTGTTGGTTTGGTTTTGGTTTTTGAAAACTGGGTCTTTTGGTATAGCCCTGGCTGTCCTGGAAATCGGAGTTCTGCTTGCCTCTGCCTTCCAAGTGCTGGGATCAAAGGCATGTGCCGGGTTCACTTCTAAGTTAAACTTGAACCCTCTCAGGATTCCCCAGCCCACTACCCTCCGTGAAGCCCTTCTCTGTCTCTCCCATGGACTGCCCCCTCCCAGTCTCCCACCTCCATCCTTGCACACCTTCCCACATGTGCTATCTGTGTAACTCGGTTTGGCCATCAGGCACCACCCCTGCCTGGCTCCAATCTCGCAGAGGCCCGTGCTTGTCCTCCCTGCAGCACCTGTCCTGAAGAGTGGGACTGGGACTCCTCTGAACAGGAGCTGAGCTTCCCTGCTTGAGTTCCCAGGACCTCACCCACAGGGTCTGGCATAGAGAGAATGGTGGGTGAATATCTTGGGAACTGCAGTGTGGACTCATGAGTAAAGTACCATGCTATCCCTTGCTCTTCCAGATAGCCACCTCAGGGCTAAGGAGGCCCACCTGGTTAGAAGGCCGATGGACCATTCGTAAGCTTTTCTTGCTACAAACACTAAATTGGATGGGTATTTTACTAAAAGATGGTCGCTCAGAATGAACCCACTAACAGTGAATAAACTCTGGAACCCCCAGGGCTTTAATCACAGATGTCCATTAGATTTTCCCATAATGCACACAGGGAGCTCATGCTACAACTGGTCCACCTCTTTCTCTCCCAGCACTCTTAAAAGCAGCCATCTGTCCAGCCCAGGTGGGGCCGACTCCTGCCTCCTGCCGGGCCCCATCTTCCTAGGGCTCAATCAATGAGGCTTCCCCAGCCTCGCCTCCTCCTGGGGTTTCCATGGGAATCCTCCTCCCACACAGAGTCCAAGGCTCCAGGGATAAAAGCTCAGCTGTCAGCCAGCAAGAGCAGGAGCTGAGAGGGAGGAGGCTCGCTGGGTGGTAACCAGGCCCGCCTGCTTGCCAAGGTCATTTGAAAGAGACCTAGGACAAATCCAGTGGGGCAGTGAGCAGTCCTGGTCAATGGTGTGGCTGCCCCAGGTGCCTGTGGCTCGTTTCCTTGCAGGACAGCTGTCCTCTGTGAGGCCCAGCATTGGTTCAAGCTGAGGCAAAGCACGGAAACACAATCTGAGGAGTGTACTGCCAGTGGGACCCTCTAAGAAAATGTCTACTAAAAGAACCCACTAGTCTGCAGGTCCAACCTGTCTTTTATCTCCCAAGATGAGCATAACTCACTGGTTGTAATGGCTTGCTTGAAAACAGGTTTTCTGGAAAAGCAGGACCATTCAGGCATCATGGTTAAATCCAGAGGACTGCAATGCGGACTCATGAATATCTCTGGTAAACTTGAGGTATCTTTGTGGGTGTGTGTTGAATACTAGACCTGGAAAGGGGAAGGAGAAAGGAAGATGCAGGAAGGGGGAGGGGCCCATGCGAGGTGGGAGGGGCCCCGCATGTGAGGGGGAAGTGCTTCATCCTTAGGACTCAATCACTCCCTCACTTACAGACCTTGGCTCACAGGTGGGATGTCTTTATGGGCCAGCGAACTGGGCCAAGTTCACTCATTCTTGGAAAAGGCAGAGATTGCGGTTCACCATAAACACAGTTCACCGGATCACAACCCAGATAGACGCCGCTGCCGCTGCCCTGCCCTTGGGAAAGTAGAGTGTCTATACCAACTTTCCTACCCGTACCATTAGTACAACACCACCACAAGGCTACATCTTGGGCTCTGCCTCTTCCTTCCTTTCTGTGTATCCTTTCTTAAAACTTGCCCTACTAGCCTTCTGAGGATGTCTCCTGACCAGCCCGCCCTCCCTCACTTAGCCTCTGGCCACTCTAGATGCTCTTTAAATGACTTTGTAGTGTTTTCTTTCCATCCTAAGCTTCCCACTGAACACCTGTCTACCTTCTCAACGCTGTGGCACATCTGGGGTCCACTAGAACGTGAAAACCATGTGTCCTGGGCTGAGCTCAGCCTCTGCCATCTCCATGATCCAGGTTCCACTCTATCTATGGCTTCTTCTCAGTAATATCTACCTCCTCTTACTTTACACCTTAGCACAGGGGTTCTCAACCTGTGGGTCATGACCTCTTTGGTGGGGGGGTCTCATGACCCTTTCACAGGGGTCTCATATCAGCAGCCCTCCATATCAGATATTGACATTTTGATTCATAACACTAGCAAAATTACAGTTATGAAGTAGCAACTCAAATAATTTTACGGTTGGAAGTCACCATACCGCGAGGAACTGTATTAAAAGTCCCTGAAGCAGCAGGATGAAGGTTGAGAACCACACTGCTTTAGCAGGATTACTAAAGCAGTCTCCTAGTGAGGGCCTGTGATTTCCTAACCCACCCACCTTGCCGCCTGCTCACTCAAACAAGCATCCTTTGAGCTGACACCCAAGGGTGTCACAGTCAACCTCTTCTTGTAGTCTTTCTCCAACCAGTGACACCAGACTCTCAAGTCAGCTCACCTTCTTCTACCCCAAGCTTCTGTCTGGGACCTGTTCACTTTCACTGCCTACATCTCTCACTCTTGTGTGCCCACCTCGGCATCCTCCCTCCATCTTTCTGCCCCACGATGTCATTCTAAAAGTTTTAGTCCCACTGACGCCTCCTGCATCACGTGCTATTCCTAGAAGCCAATGCCCCACTAATTGCCACCCGTCTTTTAAATCAGTCCTGGACACACTACCTGTCTGCAGCAACATACTTGCCAGAGCCAGGTACTGCAGTCCTAACACTTGGGAGGAGGGTCTGGAAGATTAAGAGTTTGGGGCCAGTCTGAGCTACCCTGTGAGGTCTAGTCCTGCATGGGCTGCAAGGTGAGAGCCATCTCCAAAAAAAAAAGGTTGTTGGACTGAATAATTTGTGTTTTTACCATCAAGGTTTTTGTTTTTGTTTTGTTTTTTCACAATTGAAGTATACATTTGAAACGTGGATTAAGTTCCAAATTCAATGTGCAAAGCAAGATTCCCATGCAATCAACACTCCACAAAGTTTATGACAGCTCAGCTGGGGTCTTTCCCAAAGGATAGGCCTAACTGATGCTTTCTGCAACTTCAGAACCGATGCCTGTTTCTGAGCAGCAGCAGGAAAGAAAGGCAGCCCCCCACATGGAGGGACCATGTTTTATTCAAATGTGCTGCTAGATTCTTAATTTTTTATTATTGATCTTTTTGCCAAGTATGAGTGATCATGTTCACACAAGTTAAGTGCAGACATTAAGTACTTTTTTTTTTTTGAAAAAAAAAAAAATGATTACCAGGAAAGACTTCTAATGGACCTAGCTAGGTCCCTCTAACCTCCTGATTTTCCACATCCAGTTTCTTGTTCTATCTAGGGAGCTCCTGGAGATCTTTTGTTACCGTGCCAACAGAGGAGGGCCCTTTCAGGAGCACCGATGTGTGGCGGCGAGCCAGCTGAGCCAGCCGGCTTAGAAAAAAATTAACTGGAGCATGGGGGTGTTGACTGGGTCTTTCTCTCAAAGGGCAAAGACCTTGCCTCAGGCCTGAGCCTTAGCCACATCCTGGGACATGCTTCCATGACAAGGTTCCGATCCTGTGACCAACTTGGGGTAGGAATGGAAGTCAGGAAAGGAATAAGCCCTGGAGTGTTGGAGCAAAACCAAGATCTTAGGCCAGGGTTTCAGGGGTGGGGAAGGGGGAAGTGACAGAAAAGAAGGTGGGGTCAGTGAAAGCCAGGCCTAGAGGGCAGGCCCAGTCTTCACTCCTAGTAGTCTCGAGGAAGTTCTAGCTTTAGAAAGGAATTTGGACTATTTACATTTTTGAGGATAAATCCTTCTTGCTAGTGAATGGCCATTACTATTTGCCAATCTGATATCTGAAAAACTGAATCTTCTGGCTTTAGCACACGTTTTTCTTATTGAGGTAAGGCGCATATGTGTTATTTCTGTTTCACTCTCTCTGGGTAAATTGTCTGTAGTCTTTGTCCTTTGGGGCTCTTCCTTGTCTTGATTCTTTATACATTTTAAGCTGAGGCTAGAGCTTAGGGGTGGAGTGCTTATCTTGTATGCACAGAGCCCTAGGTTCCACTCCCAGCACACAGACACCCCAAATCGGTTCCCAATTGGAAGCTACGAAGCCACTGCAGTAAGTAGCATTTCTTTCCCAGCTCTGCCGTGACTTTTGACTTCTTCTGGTTTTTCCTTGCAGATTTTATTTCTATGTCACTGAATATCCTTAAAGTCGAAGAGAAATGAAAACTGAAGAGATATTTGCATGGCATAGCTGGTGAATCTAATTTTGTTCGCAGCTTGCCAGAAGTGGCTTAAATTCTTTTTACCGTCCTTGCTGTGGAAATCTGAAACATGGATTCAGGGTGTGTGTCTCAAAAACTGTGGCCGTCTGTAAAGGATGTCTATACCACACTTTTGACATTTTGTTGTTCTGCATAGAGGGTTTATCGGGCAGCCCAAAACCAATTGGGAGAGCGAGTGGAGCAGCGAGGTTGAAAGATCCTCCATCACCCTGAGCAATAGAAACTGCAGGCTTTAGTTGAAAGACAGAGGTGCCAAAGTGAGGAAACAGACAGGAAGCCTCAGGGGTTAGTCGCTTTCCACAGGGCACAGTGGGAAGTGAACTTTCCCCTTATCTCTTCTAAATCTAGATAGGCTCAACAACTGTTAGGGGCAGATGAATGGAAGGATAAGAGATGTTCACACCAATTCCTGGAGTAGGGAGGGAGAGGAACCAGGAGAAGGGGAAGAAAGGGGGAGGGGAGGAGGGCGAGGGGAAGCACAGAGCAGCGGACCTTAGAAGAATCGCTCAAGGTCACACCGCGGGATGGAGCTGAAAGCCGAATTCAAATCCAAGCCCGGGACTGCAGGACTGAAAGTTCTAGATAGAGCCACACAAACGTGCTCTCTTCTCTCTTCTTGACTCAGCAGCTCTCGCTTGGCCACGGGGCGGTGGGAATCACACTTCCTGGGCCTTTCTAGCCGGGAGTTTGGGGTCCCTTGTTTTTCCTGGACTTATTTGCCGCACTCCGGGCTTTGGCTTCCTCCTCCCTGCTTCCCAGAGCAGAATCCGGAGCCACCTATTCTCTCCAAGTTTGTCTCGCAGCCAGGCTGGGAACCGTGCGCGAGCGACTCCCGGACCCGGCAATCAGTCTTCCCTGCCCCAGCGTCGGAGACGAACAATCACCACCAGCGGCTGCTGAGTGCTAGACGCTTTACTCCCACAGCTCCAAAAGCCACAGACGAGCAGACCCCCAGAAATTAGTCCTCGCCACTCAGATGAGGCAGCTCTGCGAAATTGGATGATGTGCTTGGACTCACAAGGCTAATAACGCTAGTTAGTATCTAAGTGCTTTCTGAATGCCAGACGCGGGTCTCCGCACCACCCCAGCAGTTCCTCCAACACTCTAGTAAAAAAGGGCACACTATCACCCCCATCTTATGGATGAGGAAACCGTGGTTGTGGCACCTGGCCCAAGGTCACCCCAGAGAGTGACGGATATACGACCGGAACATAGTCGGTTGAGTCTGGGTTCAATTTGTGTGTGTTGTCTCCACTACAGGGAGAGCAGCGGTTTCAAACCTACAGTACCAGAGGCTGACCTCAACGCAACGCCCGAGGCTGGGCGCAAACCAACCAGTTCGGAATGCCATAATTCACAGAGACATTCCCACGGACCGGAACCAGAGAGTCCCCCAAGAGCACCGAGTGTGACCGGTACTGGCGGACGATCACCCCTTAGCAGGAGCTGGAGAACACTTACCATAAAAGAGAGGGCGAGCGCCTGCCTGGGAGGAATCCCCAGCGCTGGCAGGTCCGGGACTCCCGGGAGAGAGGTCTGCTGCCACTGCCGCCCACGCAGGGGCGCCCGAGCGACCCCGCGGATGCTGGCTGCTGCTTCTCAACCAGCGGCGCGTCCTCTCGACTTGTATCCGGCGGCAGCGCCCTCTCGCTCCGCAGGGTGCCCTGGAGTTAGGGACGTTCTTGGAGAAGTTGACGCTCGGGAGAGGCCGCCGAGGTCCGGTCCCGAGTAGTGAAGTGCCCCACTGCGCTGATCTCAGCGAGATGCGGAAGCCCTTGCCCTGATGGCCCTAAAGCTTGGCGCCTGACCTGGAGAGCGACGAGTCCCGCGCTCAGGGCACACGGGCCGCACCTCGGCCGCCCGTCCCCGGAGCACCGGGTTTCTTCCCTAGAGCACTGAGCACACGCCGCGAGGGCTGCAGTGGTGGCCAGGGCCCGGGCAGCTGTGCGCTCATTGCCTTCCCCAGGGGCTGAGCGCCTTTGTGCGCCGGGCGCGCCGACCGCCAGGGCCAGCTCTGGATGCTGCAGCCGCCGCCTCCCCCTCCTCCTCCACGGCCGCTCGCTCCCCGCCTTCCCGGCCGGCCCGGAGGCTGCAGCTGAAAGCCGATCCGGCTGAGCTCATCCCTGAAGGCCACTAATCCAATAGCCGCGGAAGGCGCGGCCGCCGGGAACGCCCCTTCCCCCACCATCCCGCGCCCCGGCCGTCCCAGCTCGGGCCGCTGCCGGCTCTGCCACCTTCTGGAGGCCACCAGCTGGCGGGAAAGGGAAGTGGAACCCTCGCCCGCGCCCCTGGGCCGAAGTGGCGCGGACGCCATTCACTCATCTGCGGACTGGCTAGCCTAGACACTCGCTCACACACGCGCTCATTCATGCGCATGGGTCCTCCCCCATTCATTCAAGCGTGCCTAGAGAGCCACGGTGGGTGTCCCTAGGGGCGGGGATGAAGAGAGGAGACATCACGGTCGCCAGATAGCTTTGGAGCCTGTATTGAAGGCCTGCGGGAAACAACGACTGGGAAAGAGAATGCTTTAATATACCCCCTTGCCTTAGGCACACACATGTCCACACTTTATTTCTGAGGCCAGACTCCAACTCATCTTTCAGAATCCAATTTCACGCAGCACCTGCTCCATGGTGCTTTTCCCCTGACCACCTGAGGCCCGAGAGAAGGATCATCGATCAGAGGGCTACCGAGAGCGCTGAAGGATGGCGGCTCCCTCGGTAACCAGAGCGCAGAGATAAGAGGGCGTGGCCAGAGCGAGGGATGCTCTGTACCTCCAAGTTGGCTTCCTTCCAGGCCAGGGCATCCTGCTTTCCATGCCAGAGTTGACATTAGGTCCATTCCATAGTCTTAACTGACCTCACCCCTCAGAAAGTGTCCTTTTTTTTCCCCCCATGTACACAGAAGATAAGCACCTGTAATTCAGCCCTGTGAGGGAAATGTGTTGACCAAGGCTCCAGGGTACCTCTCCCAGACTGGGGAGGGCAATTTGAGAATGTTTCCTTGTGGAAGTGTCTGCATGAATGAGCTGCTAGATGCAGAGACATCATAGTCTCATGGTAGGTACCTGTAACAGCCTGTGGTATGACTGGAGCCAAAACAGGAGGTAAGATGAAACGAGAGTAGGTACTTAGGGTCTTGGAGAGCATCCAAAGGGCTTGGCTTTTCCCCAAGATCAGTTTGGCAGGCCTCTTGACCTTCACAGATTTGCTGTCCAGAAAGATAATCCAGTGGCAGGATGGATAGATGGATGAATAGCACTGGCCAGCTTGGAAGCTGCTTCAGAGATCCAGGCAGTCAATGATGCTTTGTCGATTAGGACAGCTCAGTGGTGTGGCAGAGGGGTATTCTGAGCAAGTATTTGTGGCGCTCTTGGTTTTATTTGGGCTGCTTCATCTATATCTGCATGTCTGTCTCTCCGTACCTGTGTGTCTCTGCTCTTGGGACTGCACAGAAGAGCTGCTGAAGGGAATGTGACCCATGCACACATTTCCTTGTCCCCCCGAGTCCCCTCCCTCCCCAGGACATTTCTGGAGTACGTGCTCTGACCACGGCTGTGGTGCTAACAGAGCTGGACATCGTGAAATGAGAACCGAGGAAAACTCAGCAAACAGGAACTTAAGCAAGACTTTTCAAGGACTGGAGAGATGACTCAGACGGTTAAACCAGGCAGTGGGTGGTGCACGCCTTTAACCCCAGCATTCACTAGGCAGAGGCAGTCAGATCTTTTAGTTCAAGGCCAGCCTAGTCTACAGAATGAGTTCCAGGACAGCTATGGCTACCTAGAGAAACCCTGTGTCAAACAAACAAACAAACAAACAAACAAACAAACAAACAAAGTACTTGCTGCTCTTGCAGAGGACCAGGGTTCAGTTCCCAGCACTCACATGGTGGGTCACAGCTGTCCAGAATATCAGTTCCAGGGCATCAGATGCCTTCCTCTGACTTCCATCAGCACCAGGCATGTAAATAACACACATACATTCACACAGGCAAAGTACTCATACACTTAAAATAAACCCTGAAAAAAAAATACCATCCCCGGCTGATGGTTTTTCTACCTGGACCCCAATACAACTGCCAACACTCATTTCTTCCTTCTTTCTGGAAGACTTCACAATAGCTCTAGAACAAGGTGAGGAAGGGTCAAGGGTCACATTTTGAGAAACTGCTCCCCCAAATACATACCTGTGTGCCAGATAAGTTCTCTACACAAGCCTTTGTGACTTGCCTTGGGTATCAAGAAATGGGCACAATGGCACCCCCAAATATCACTAAAGTTCCCCCAAATCTTCCACCCCCTGAATAGCATAGGTATGGTGTGTCCCCAAGTTTGAAATGTGAACAAGTATCTGTTCATTCCACATAGGGTATCTATGGTGGAAATAATTCCACCCAAGCCTATTTTGGTGATCCATTAGTGTTACTTATAGAAGCACGGGAGGCACAGAGATATCACTAAAAAGCCCATCCCGGGATGGAGAGCAAGTGGAGCTCTGTGCACAGCTAGCGATCAGAAGAGCCTGCATGCTCCAGCTTTTACAAGCTCGAGAAGGAGCCTTGTGAATCTTGTAACTTTCATGAGCTTTCCGAGCCTTCTAAGTTTTATTAGCTTCCTGAGTTTTAGTTTAAAAAAAAAGAAGAAAAAGAAAAAGTCTTAGTAAACCTCTCTGAGAGAATGTTTCAATTCAGAGGAAACAACCGCACAAGAAGAAGGAACAATTGCCATTTGAGGAATGGCCTGGATCACCTGACCAAATGTTCTTTAAACTGAAGCTCGAAGCCTATAAACTGGCCTCTGATAATCTTTGACCCTGGATTGCCACATTCTGTCTCCCTTCCTCGGAAATGCAGGCTAGACTGCCTTGCTTTTCACAAATAGAACACAGTAAGACAGACATGCTGTCTTTCCCTCCTGGGATTGGATAAGGAAAAGGCTCCAGGCTCTGGGCACACATCATCTCTCTTGCTCTTTTGCCTTTTGCCCCCCACAAAGGAAGTCAGGTATTGTGTGGGGAAACTTGGTGAAGGATTGAGGCCTGCAGCCATGGAACTGAGCTAGGTAGCACATCCCCTTCCTTGGCTGAGACTTCCAGTCAGGCTTCGATCCTTTTGATGTCTTGAATACATTCAAGACACCTGAATCAGAGACATAAACTAAGCCACACTGATTCTCTCAACTGTGGAAATGCTAAGAAAATGATTGTGATTTTTAAGCTTCTGAATCTTGGGATTTTGCTAATCGGCATCATATATACAAGAAATTCTTAACTGCCAAGGAGTGGATCTAAAATAAATCCCTGATGAACTCAGTATAGTCTTATTCCAAAGAACACACAACATCTCATGGACATATAGCTGTTGTTTGGCTATAGCTTTAAATCTCAGTTTTAATCTCATGTTTCCTTTTTAGCCTTCTCGGTCTTTTTTTTTCTTCAATGTGTTAGTTTATTCTTGGAGTAAACACTTCTTTTTTTTAAAGATTTATTTATTTTTTATTATTATATGTAAGTACACTGTAGCTGTCTTCAGACACACCAGAAGAGGGCATCAGATCTCATTACAGATGGTTGTGAGCCACCATGTGGTTGCTGGGAATTGAACTCAGGACCTTTGGAAGAGCAGTCAGTGTTCTTGCCCGCTGAGCCATCTCTCCAGCCTCGCCTTCTTTATCTTAATTTGGGTTTCTATTGCTATGAAGAGACACCATGATTAGAGCAACTCTTATAAAGGACAACACTTAACTAGAGCTTGCTTTCAGTTCAGTCCATTATTGTCATGGCAGGAAACATGGCAACATGCAGGCAGACATGTTTGTAGAGACAGCAGAGAGCTCTACACCCGGATCAGCAGGCAGTGGGTAGTGAACGGCACACTAGACCCGGCTTGAGCATTTGAGACCCCTTAGTGATGCACTTCCTCCAACAAAGCCACACCCACTCCAACAAGGCCACACCTCCTAGTAGTGCCACTCCCTGTGAGTCTATTGGGGCCATTTCCAATCAAACCACCACAGTGGGAAAGAAGATATTCTTCTGAGTGTGGTTTCATGTTGTAGCATGTTACAAAGTGAATATTCAGTAAGTCTTTTCCTTAAGCTGTTTACCAAGAGACCAAAATCTGTAATATTAGAATTTTGGAATGAGGAAGAATCATGCCTGAGGTAGAATGTATATAAGATTGTGTCTAAAATCTCTTTTAGGTTTTTCATCCATACAGATTTACGTAGCACAATGTAACAAGTGGACATATGAGAACCATGAACCAGCCTTTTCCGGCCTCTTCTCCAGGTTTTGGTTTGCTGTCTACTGCCCAGGTGCCGGCTGTCAAACCTTGGACTCTTTCTTGGTCTTGCAGAAGCACTCGGTGTGGTTTTATGGCAGCTGAGGAAAAGCTGTGAGTTCTGTGGCATTTTGGAGTGCAGAGCTTGCTGGAAGGAGATTTGTGACAGGGTAGGAGACAGGGTATGTAGGGCAACCTGTCTTCAACAGGAATAGACTGCCCAGCTTGACCTACAGCATAGGATGGCTCAGGGCAAGGGCCTTGACATTTAGATCTTGTTCTCTTCAGTTTGGTGCCATCATCTCTACCAGGTGTCTTGGTGGTCTTCAGGAAAAAAAACCAAAAACCAAAAACAAACAAACAAACAAACAAATAAACAAAACCCTGACACATCATCAAGGCTACTGCCCTGCCTCACTGGATGGTCTGCCTCATTCACCTCATTTCACTCTTCCCATCTGGCCCTGGGACAGGACATTATCAGCCACAGAACCCCTGAAGTGAGCCCAGCTTATTCTCCCCAGCACTGGGTTCACCACCTGCAGACTCTCTTCCCTGATGCTGGCTTGCCCCAGGAACCACCAGCATGCATTTCAGCCTGCAAGTATCACATTGCCAGGAAGCTTTCTTTACTCCAGGCTTGACAGATGCTCTGCAGTGTGTCTTCTGTCTGTCCTACCCTTGATGCTGCTTCTCCTGTCCCCAGCTCCAAGATAGGAGCGCTTCAAGGGCAAAGTTGTCTTTTTCATCTTTATAGCTTTTGTAACAATCCTACATTTTTCTTGTTCATTTTGCAAGGTACAATGATATATATATATATATTTGTCCTGGCTTTTCTTTCAAAATCCCACAGCACTTGGTTCTGACATCTTGTAAGCCCTCTGGGATTTGTCAGATCACATTCTTGCACCTGGCACTGGCTCCCTTCTTTAAAACAGAACAAAACAAAACAAAAACAGACCAACTGAAATGCTTGTGAATATTTATGTCGTACAGTTAGGACAGTGAAGCTTTAGGACCGTCTGATTCACCCCAGTGCTTCCGACATTCTGCTTAAAGCCTGCCGCAAAGTAGATAACCAAGGAGGCTTTAAGGATGAGTGATTAGACAAACAGAGGGAGCCTAAAAACAGTGGCTAAAAGAAAAAAGGCAAGCGGCCTTGTCCAGCTCCGCTCTTTCCTTGTTTCTTTCATATGTAAGATACCGGATAATCACAACTGGATTAACCATTATCTTTAGCTCCTGATATACCACCGTCATCAGCTTATACAATGCCCTTAGTGTTAAGTACTTTGCCTCTGCCATGATAGAACAGTTCTGAGGGGAAAAAAAACTTTCCCAATAAAAGTGTTACAGTTCTGGGGGGAAGACTTCTCCAAAGGAGGTGTTAGCGTTCTGAGGGGTAAGGTTTCCCCAGTGGAAGTGTTAACAACTCCCAAGAGGAAGATATTCTGGCGGTTGGGAGCCAAGGAGCGCCACAGAGTCACACCACACAACAAACCTCACACACAAGATTTCTTGGGAGAGCCACAGCGGGAGACGGCCTCTGCTCAGGTGAGAGGCAGCAGGGAGCGGAGCAGGAGACTTGCTTAGGGTTTGTTGGGGGAGGAGTTTTCCAAGGGTAGAGATTTCTTGGGTGGGGATTGGTGAGATTTCAGGCCAAACACAGGGATTAATGGAGTTTAGAGCTCAGGGATTGGGGGATTTTTGTGCTCCGGGATTTTCGGGCTCAGGGATTGGTGGGTTTTAGAAAGTCTTCAAATCTCAAAGGAGGCTTGGACCTTTTATTCTACAATTTCTAAGGGAAATTATAGAAAAAAAAAGAGTTTGTGGGGACTTGCTAAAAGTTTCAGAGAATGAGTCCATGACCGACTGTCATGGTTGGGAATAAGGCAGCAGGCAGGCAGGCCTGGCCCTAGAGAGCTTTCATCTGTAAGCATGAGTTGTCGGGGAGGAAGAGGAAACTGGGAATGGTGTGGGCTTTGAAAACCTCAGCCCCCAGCCCCAGTGACCACAACTCCCCCAACAAGGCCACACCTCCTAATGTAAGGGTCTGAAAATCGTTGAAGGAAGACCCCAGACTCAGTATGCAAAAACAAAGAGCATCTATTTTGCAGGAACAACCAGCATGCGGGAATCAACCATTCTTTGAAATGGCAACCCCAGACAAAGGCACGCACGCTCTATAAAAGGATTAGGTAATCTCAAATTTTATTGGTGGGTCCTAGGGGGTCACAGGTGGTCAGTGGTCTATATTCCTATGTCATGAGTGTTCAACCATGTGATGACATAGGGCTGCCCAGCACAGGTGTCCCCTACTGAGATAAGATATTTCCCCATTTTTGTGGTTCTCCTCGGGCTGTTCTTTGGGAGAGCGTTTTATGATCTTGTTCTGGATTTTATCGTCTGTTCCTAGAGCTGGTGCTTTATAACTGTTTCTGGGACTGGTCTGGGACTGGTCTGGGACTGGTCTGGGACTGGTAGTCCACTCCTGAAGCTGGTGCCTTATGGCCTGTTTTGAAATCAGGTCAGGTCCTCAAAATGAGGACAAATGAAATTTATTTTGCTTTTTCACTAATTTTTTTTTTCAAACAAATTTTACCAACTAGGGACAAACAATCTGATATACAAGCCTGTGAGGGTTATTCTCATTCAGGCCACCAATTTATTTATTTATTTATTTATTTATTTATTTATTTATTTATTTATTTATTATTTGTCTTTTAAACATTCATGAACTCAATACACAGCACAAGATCTGGAGATTTCCTGTGTGCTCCTTTTTATCATTTATCCTTTTGTGATTTTGATGGTTATTGCTGATTGTCAATTAGAAGGCTCTAAATTTACCTAGAAGACAAATTTGTAGGCATGCCTGTGAGAGAGTCTTAAGATCGGACTGAACAAGGCGGGAGACCCACTATAAATACAGGAAGTACCATTTCATATGGTGTCCGATAGCTCTCCTTTCTTGAGTCTATTCTCTATCAGGTAAAACAAGAAGGTTGCACAGTACACAGTAGACGGCCAAAATTCATCGCAAAGAAAACACACACACACACACACACACACTGAGCACAGGATGCGATCTAGAGCTAAAGCACCTTTTGTTGTCTCCCTTCCATGTTTGACCCTTTAGATTTTTTTATACTGAGCAGCTCTGAACTGACTCTCTTTTGTCCTCCTTGAATTGGGTCGGAATGCACTTTGTGGGTGGAGTCACCTTAAATAACAGAAACCAGACAGATAAGATAAGGGAGGGGACTTTTGGAATTATTGAGAAGTTAGTTACCCTGGGGTAGGGAAAACAAGGAGTTTTCCAAAAGAGAATTTCTTTTAGATAATCAATCAAACAACCAACCAAACAAACAGAAGTAAGTTAAGCTACCCAGGATTCAACCCGGCACCACTGCTTTCCTTAACTCTCTACCTACTTAAGAATTAACCATCCAAGCCGGGCCTGGTGGCGCACGCCTTTAATCCCAGCACTCGGGAGGCAGAGGCAGGTGGATTTCTGAGTTCGAGGCCAGCCTGGTCTACAAAGTTAGTTCCAGGACAGCCAGGGCTACACAGAGAAACCCTGTCTTGAAGAACCAAAAAAAAAACAAAAAAAAAAAAAACAAAAAACAAAAGAATTAACCACCCCCCACCCACCCCACCTCCTGTCTTCCCTGACAATGACTGTGGTCGTGAGCTGAATAAAAAGGAGAATTCAAGCTGAACACCAGCAGTATTGTTCTCTGCTTCCTGACTGCAGGTGCCTGATGCTCTGTGGGGATGGACTGTATCTTTAAACTGTGAGCCAAGCAAGCCCTTCCTTCCTTCAGTTGCTGTTTGTATGATGTGTCACACAGAAGCAAGAAGAGTAACTCAGGCAGAAAGATGGTGCTAGGAAGTAGGGTTGTGATAAAAGTGATCACATGTTTCTTCTTTTTGTGAATTTATTTTTATGTATGTGAATACACGGTCGCTGTCTTCAGGCACAGCAGAAGAGGGCATCAGATCTCATTACAGATGGTCGTGAGCCACCATGTGGTTGCTGGGAATTGAACTCAGAACCTCTGTAGGAGCAGTCAGTGCTCTTAACCCCAGAGGCAGCTCTCCAGCCCAATCACATGTTTCTTAAGCCTTGGGAAGTTGTTTTTAGGAGAAATGTGAAAGAGTTTGGAACTTTGGTTTACAAAAATCAAGGATGCTTGTTGTGTGACAGTTTTTTTTTTTTTTTTTTTTCCTGGAGAGATACAACACACTACTTACCCCAGAGAGGAATCCCACAACACACCAAAGTACAATAAAGATCCTATCCAAATCCAACTTGGGAAATAGTGAGTTTTGTTAGAGTTACTTAGAGGAGAGGAGTTACAGAAGCAGAAATGACTTAAAGACAGCCGCATCACCAAAGTCCACCCCAGCGTGGGTGACAGCTCAAAAGCCTGAAGATCTGGAGGTCACAGCAGAGCCTGCAGGCAGGTAGCTCGAGAGGCTGGAGAGTGTGCTTGCCAGGTGACTCGGTTGCTTGGCTGGTTTCCGCTTCTTTCAGGCAGCTGGCCTTACCTCAGAGTCGCCTTTGCCCCGTCTGCTCTTCTGTGATTCTTCCTTGCAGCTGGGATTCGTGCATCTGAAAAGGAAGCTCAGGTCGGTTCACTCACTCTGTTGGGAAAGGGGCTTGGTGAATGTGGTCAGTTTGAAGGATTTCCTGAAGGTGTTCTTTACCTTCCAATTTACGGGGCGTGCCTGCGGGATGGAATATTTAGATCTCAGAGGAAAGTATTGGCATAACAATGCTGTAAACAACACTCACTGTGTCATTTAGGTGGGAGTCTGGAAGACTAGAGTGAAGAGAAAAAATTGAACATGAGGTCTCTATTCAGAACTGGTCTAGAAGCTATTCGAGTTCTATTTTACGAAGATTCTGGTTTCATTCTTGCCAGTGTCCTGAGATATGACCAAGAGTGAACCTAGAAGTGAAGATCTGCTGTGTTTGGCAGAGAAAACTGCAAAGGAGGATGGCAGGCTTTCAGACTGGCAAGTGCTCGCCGCTCTTATTTTTTTTTTTTTTTTTTTTTGGTTTTTTCAAGACAGGGTTTCTCTGTATGGCCCTGGCTGTCCTGGAGCTCACTTTGTAGACCAGGCTGGCCTCGAACTCAGAAATCTGCCTGTCTCTGCCTCCCAGGTGCTGGGATTAAAGGCGTGTGCCACCACGCCCAGCTGCTCGCCGCTCTTATTTAGAGAAAGGGCAGAAAGTCGAAAACTGTGAATGTCTTGTTTTAGGAACAGCCGAAAATGTGCTGAGGACAAGATCCCACCCACTGAAGGGTCAGACTTGGGAAAATGCAAGATCATTTGAAAAGAAGCTGAGAATGCCTTAGATGGATGCCTTACTAGAAGGTAGTCCCCAGGGGAAGACCTCAGGCTGCTGCACCTGCGGTCCACATTTCAAGCTACCGGAAGCACTTCCAGTGCTGTTCAAGTGGTACTGGCTTTAGAAGGATGAAAGATGGAAACGATCATGGAAGCTGTCGTCAAACTAGGCAATGTGTGGCGGGGTTGCAGTCCTTAGGATGAGGCTCTGGGATGCCCTCTGTGAAGCTGTTAAGGTAAAGCTTAAATTAACAGTAGACACCCCCAAGATATTGATGCCAGGACTGTCAGAGCGCCCCTACGAAACCCAGCCAAGAGAGAGGCTATGTGTACTGTAGGCAGCTGAGCTGGAAGAGTTGAGCCATCCATGCCTGTTAAGCCCAAATGATTGTATCAGGAGCCATAGACACTGGACATAGAGCTAAGAGAGTTGGCGTTTTCCCTTCTCAGTTTCAGTCTTCTTGTTGGATCTTCCCTTGCTATGCCCCCATTCCTCCATGCCAAAATGGGAATGTTGATTCTGGTCTATTGCATTACAAAATCTCCCAGGTAAGAAGAGATTGCCTTGAAGCAATCCAAAGAGAGTTCAGGAGGGCCAGAGGTCTCAGCATCTAAGGAGGATTTTGGAAATACCTAAGTTGGTCTACTGTAAGAAAGACAGGTGGGATTCATGGCAAAAGTACCCAAGTTCATCCACGAACTTAATACAGGATGTATGCCCAAGTCTATATCTGCAGTAGAGCACTCACATGCATAGAGGCCTGGGGACACTGGGACGTGGTGTGAGAGGTGAGAGGATGGCACAGGATATTCAGGTTTAAATTTATATCACCTTCATTTTTTCCCTTACATAACATGGAGGGGATGACCTCCACTATTACGTGGAGTTGTGAGGATTAAAGGTGATGTATGTAAATAATGGCTTGCCTGTTTCTTCTTCAAGCAGGGATCTTGCATGTTATCAAAAGACAGGAAGTTGAGATTCCAAGTCCATAAAATAGAAGTAATAGATGTTCCTTCTCTGTGACATTTGTCACTTTTGCCCGTAGAGCAGTTGAGCTACTGGGGTGGTTTGAATAGGAGTGACTCCCCCATAGACTCGTATGTTTGAATGCTTGGCTCATAGAGAATGGTACTCTTAGGAGGTGTGGTTTTGTTGGAATAGATATGGCCTCGTTGGAGGAAATGTGCCACTGTGGATGTGGGCTTTGAGGTATTACATGCTCAAGCTATGCCCAGTACAGCACACTGTCTCCTTCTGTTGCCTGCAGATCAAGGTGTAGATACAATTCTCAGCTACCTATCCAGCACTGCGTCTGCCTGCATGCCGCCATGTTTGCACCATGACGATAATGGAGTTAACATCCTAGTGTAAGCCGGCTGATTAAATGTTTTCCTTTATACAAGTTGACACAGTCATGATGCCTCTTCACAGAACAGAAACCCTAGCTATGGTGGCTACCTTCCTGGACCTGTAGGATTCCTTGCTGCTATCACACTATTCAGCCTTCTTAGATCTCTCAAGCTGGAACGAGCTGTTCTAAAAACCCAGGATTTGAAAGAGCCCATTCTGATGGATTGGCAGTCTTGCCAATGGCCACTTCCATTAGCTGTGATGTCTGCCTTCTGTGACCAGGGACCGGGGCTCTTTAACAGGTAGGTCTGATGTGTGCTGTTAGCTGTAGTTCTGCGCTCTGGATTGCTGTTCCTGTCTCCCCCTCCTCATTTGTCCCTCCAACAGTCCATGATTTTCCCAATTTCCTTTCTTTCTGAGTCTGCTCACCGTAGAGTGAATCACACTGATTGAGTTTTGAATGTGGAAGGAGGCTTTGATTCTTGCTATAAATCCCTCATAGTCATGATATATTCATCCTCTTTTCACTTTTTTTTTTTTTCTGGAGAATTTCTATGCAGGAGCACTGTATTGGCATCATTTTTGTCTTCCCCTCTCAGCGCCCCCTCCAACTTCGCCTCTGCTCCCTGTACTCCCTCTCAAATTTATGACGTCTCCTGTGTTATGATTGTTCATTTATATGTATATACAAACAATTATGGAGTCCATTTTTTGTGTTCTTGGGTTCAGTCTTTGTGCCCATGAGGTTTTATTTGTTGGTTTAAGCTGTGCTTTTCTGGTAACATCTTGTCCAGAGTCAGCAGCAGCCCAATCTGGTTTTAAAGAATGAATTTTTTTTCTTTTATTTTTCTGGGAAAGTCTGCATAGAATCGATGTCATTGGCTCCTTAAATGTCCCGTAGGCTGAGCACGGTGGCGCACTCCTTGAACTCTGGCACTCAGGAGGCCAAGGCCTGCACATCTTTTTAAGTTCAAGAGACCAGCCTGGTCTGTCTGACCATCCAGGTCTAGGTCACCATGGTTACATAGTGAGACTATGGCCCCCCAAAAGAAAAGGTTTTGTAGAATTTACTAGTGAAATAATTTGACCTTGGAACTGAGAGGCCAAATCTTTTAAGTTCAGATTCTATTTTAAAGAACCTGATCTAAGTTTGAACTCAGGTAACTAACTGGCTGGTACCTAGTTTCTAAGTTGCCCCTCAACAAAACCTGAGCCTAGCTCCAGTCCCTAGGCTAATCCCTAGCAAGACCAGCATCTCCAGGTTATTCCCCCAACAAACCTACACCCCCAGGTTACAAGCCCACCCCCTGCCTAACGATCACCAATGCAGAGGGGAGCAGAAGTTAAGTTTATGATCTGACTCCCAGCACCAGCCAATTGTGTTAAGGCCACAGTAGCTTTCCAATTAGATGCTTGCACACTTACCCCCTGCTTGCTGCTTACTATAAAGCCTTGCCCCGATAGATATTTGGGGCTCCCCACCTCCAAAACCATCCTGTGTGATGGCGATGCGTTGGAAGGGTCCCGAGCTAGCTTGAATCAAATAAAGACCCTGTTGTGAATTGCATCAGATCAGTTCCTGTCTGTTTTGGGGGGAGAATCACTTCTCTTCCCTGGAACAACAGGATCTTCTCTCTTTTAAAATAGAAAGTGATTATTTTAAAAAGATATAGAGCTATTCCAGTTATCCATTTGTTTAGGGGCAAACTGTGGTCATTTATACTTTTCAAGAAATTGTCCCATTTCATGTCATTGTAAATAAAAAAATAGAAACATCAAGCCAGGTTTATGATTCTCTTATTATCTTATAATATCTGTGTAGTATCATTAGCAATGCCATTTCTCTCATTTCTGGTTTTGGTAATTTGGCCCCCTCCTCAAAGCTGGTACTGTCTTCTCTTTCTCCCCCTCCTCATCCCTTCTCCTCCTTCTCCCCATCCCTCCTTCTTCTCATCCCTTTTCCTACTCTACCCATCCCTCTTCCTCTTCCTCAGCCCTCCTCCCCATCCCTCCTCCTCTCCATCCCTCCTCCTCCCCATCCCTCTCCCTCCTCCTCAGCCCTCTTCTTCCTCCTCCTCCTTATTCTCCTCCTCCTCCTCCTCTATCCTTTCCTCTCTTCTCCCCCAACCTCCAGTCTCATTAAAAGCTCATCGGTTTTATTGACCTTTTCAAAGAATCAGTTTTTGCTACAATGTGTTTTTTATTTTCCTGGTTTATATTTCATTAACTTTGAAGCAGAGATCACTGACTTGAGACTATTTTTCTTGTCTAATGTAGGCACTTAGCTAGACAGATTTCCCTTTAAGTGTGATATTAGCTGCATCCCACAAATTTTATGTTGTGTTTTCATTTTTCTTACACTGAAAATATTCTGATCTTTAACAAATGTATCCTTTGGCTTTTTGTTACTTAGAGTTGGGTTGTTTTTGGGAGATTTTCCAGATATCACTGCAACATCTTTTCCAATTGAGCTTTGTTTAGAAGGCTTTCTTCATGTGACAAAAATTGTTCTGAATTTACTTTTTGGCTCAGAATGTAGTTGTCCCTTGTGAATGTTCATGTGCACCTGAAAAGACAGTGTCCTCTGCTGTTTGCTTTGGCAGTGAGTTAGGGCCCAGCCCTTCAGAGCCCTACTGTCAAGCTGCTCTTCTGTTACTGAGAGATGCTGAAGTCTTAGCCTATAGATTTGTCCCTGTCTCCTGGCAGCAGTCTTAGGGGCGTACACTCTTGGTTTGTTATGTTCTGTTTTAGGATTTTATTGCTGTGAACAGACACCATGACCATGGCAACTCTTTATAAAGGAGAACATTTCATTGGGGCTGGCTTACAGTTTCAGAGGTGTCCTAGGGTTTTACTGCTGTGAACAGACACCATGAACACATCTTAGAAAGGACAACATTTTTTTTAAAGATTTATTTATTTATTATATGTAAGTACACTGTAGCTGTCTTCAGACACTCCAGAAGAGTCAGTTCTTGTTTCAGATGGTTGTGAGCCACCATGTGGTTGCTGGGATTTGAACTCGGGACCTTTGGAAGAGCAGTCGGGTGCTCTTACCCACTGAGCCATCTCACCAGCCCGAAAGGACAACATTTAATTAGGGCTGGCTTACAGGTTCAGAGGTTCAGTCCATTATCAGCAAGGTTGGAGCATGGCAGCATCCAGGCAGGCATGGTGCAGGAGGAACTGAGTGTTCTATATCTTCCTCTGAAGGATGCTAGTAGAAGACTTGGCTTCCAGGCAGCTAAGATGAGGGTCTTAAAGCCCAAACACCTACTCCAACAAGACCACCCCTACTCCAACAGGCCACACTCTCTAATAGTGCCACTCCCTGGGCCAAGCATATACAAACCACTACAAGAGGCTTAGTCCATTATCATTGTAGTGGGAAGCATCTACATACAGGAAAACTTGGTGCTGGAGAAGGAACTAACAGTCCTACCTCTGGATCCACAGGCAACAGGAAGAATTTCTGAGATCTCAAAGCTCACCTCAGTGGGGGAAAAAAAACTCACATTTCCTCCAACAATGTTATACCTACTTCAGCAAGGCCACACCTCCTAATAATGCTACTCCCTATGGGCCTTTGGGGGCCATTTTATTCAAGTCCCACACGTTCCTTTAAAATATGGCCGTCTTCTGCCAGATAGTACTCATCACTCTGAAGTCTACTCTGTTTAATATTAATATACCCACTCTAGGTTATTTTTGAAATTAGATTAACATGGCATATCTTTTCCAATATGTTGACTATGGATTTAAATGGGCTCTTATGTTTAAAATAAATATGCTTTAATGGCTTATAGATATGACTTGTTTTTGCTGTCGCATATCTGTTTTGTCAAGGGTATTTAGATGATTACAGTTAATGAGATGATCAATTATGGGGTTTAATGTCCCATCTTGCTATCCATTTAGTGTCTATACATTAGTTCTTTGTAATTTTCCCTTTCTTGGCTTCCTTTATCATTTTTGAGACAATTTCATGTAGTTCAGGATGGCCTTAAACTTGCTACTTAGCCAAGGATGGCCAGTCTCCTGCTTCCAGCTCATTTTGAGTATTGATACCAGCATGCATCACCATGATTGGCATTTAAGTTTTTAAGTATTCTATTAATTTTATGAGTTTTTTTGCCTGAATGTATGTCACTATATTTGTGCCTGGTTCCCAAGTCCAGAAGAGGCCAATGGATCCCCTGGAACTGGAGTTAGCCAGTTATGAGCTGCCATGAGGATACTGGGAAATAAACCCTTGTCTTAGCAACAAATGTTCTTAAAGACAGACTCACCTCTCCTGGCCCTGAGCCCAGCTGGCTTTAATATTTTCCTTCAGCATTATTTCTACTCACAGTGATTTTAATGGGTCTAATGTATGTACAATGTGTCTCATGTATGTGCAATGTGTCTCATGTATATGTTTTGTATTCTTGGGTTTCATTGAGCATTTTGGCTCTCTGGAAAAACAGTTTTTATTTTAATGAAAAATTTCCTCCTCCTCTTCCTCCTCCTCCTCTTTTTCTTCTTCCTCTTTTTTTAGACAGGGTTCTACTGTAGCTCTGGCTATTCTAGAACTCGATACGTAGACCAGGCTGGCCTCTAACTCACAAAGATCTGCCTCCTGCCCCTGCCCCTGCCCCTGCCCCTGCCCCTGCCCCTGCCCCTGCCCCTGCCCCTGCCTCCTCTGCCTCTGCCTCCTCTGCCTCCTCTGCCTCTGCCTCCTCTGCCTCTGCCTCCTCTGCCTCTGCCTCCTCTGCCTCTGCCTCCTCTGCCTCTGCCTCTGCCTCTGCCTCTGCCTCTGCCTCTGCCTCTGCCTCCCTCTCTCTCTGCCCCTCTGCCATCTATCTCTCTGCCGGGATTAAAAGTGTGTGCCACCATGCCTGGCTTCATGGGAATTTTTGTGGAGGACATTGTTTTCTGTTTTTGTTTTGTGTGTGTGTGTGTGTGTGTGTGTTTGTGTTGTTGTTGTTGTTGTTGTTTTCTGAAATTCTCTGCCTACTCTATTAACGTCAAAGAACTCTGTTTATCCTCACAGGCTGCCCAAAGTTGCCCACAGCTGTTAATCTGTCCCTTTTCATCCTTTTCTGTGTGTATTTCATTTTCTGTTGTTTCTGTTTGTGTCTTCAAGTTCATGTCTTCCTTCTGCAAGTCCAATCTGTCATTAATCCTGCCTACTGTATTTTCCATTTCAAGGTCTTGGTTCAAAACAGCTTAGGTCATCATTACATCCATTATGTCTTTCCTTACCATGTATTCAGTTTCCCCTCTAGTTTCTTGAAAGTCTGGTATATAGTCACGGTAGGTTTTGTTTTGTTTCATTGTCTGCTAATTCTCCTCTCCATGTCATTTGGGAATCAGCTCAAGTGATTTTATTTTCTCTCCATTTGGGGCTGTGTATACTCACTTCTTTGCATACTTAGTAATCTTTTTTCCACTGAAAAGATTTCTTTCTTTCTTTCTTTCTTTCTTTCTTTCTTTCTTTCTTTTTTCTTTTTTTTTTTTTTTTTTGAGACAGGGTTTCTATGTATAGCCTTGGCTGTCCTGGAACTCACTTTGTAGACCAGGTTGGCCTCAAACTCAGAAATCCACCTGCCTCTGCCTCCTGAGTGCTGGATTAAAGGTGTGCGCCACCACGCCCAGCTGAAAAGATTTCTTGATAATTCATTTCACTTGAGACCCATCTCAATGGTAAGAATTTTTCTGTATTTAGTCCTATTTGAATTCCAGAATGATCTTCTGAGGTTTTTGGTCGCTACTCTCCAGGCCTTTGGTACTGCTGGTCTATCCTCGGCTGAATCCTCCCGAAAGTCCCGTGTAAATCCCCACAAGCCTCTGAATGGCTTTTTCCTTCCCGGCATTCTCCTTTGCAAATAGAACCACTTTGGCCTCCTTGCTCTCTGTTCTGTCTTCTCAAGTCAAGGACATAGCTGAGCTTCATCTGGCTTCCCCCATGAGTGGAAGATGCTCTCTGCACGACAGCTTGTGTCAGCGTAGGAGTCACCATGGTTGTCTTGCATCTCAGAGATCCGTCTCACAGCGAATTGTCTAATAGCTCAAGGACCACGGCTTCATGTATTTTACTGGCTTTCCCATTTTTTTTTCCCCATAGCGGGGGACACATCCAGATTCCACTATTCCATTTTGGTTGGAGGCAGAAGCCTTTGTTTTGGACTTCCTTTTGCACCACATAGCCTGAGTAACTTTCCATTGATTACCATGGAGAAGACTAGCTAAAACACAGACCCCGAGACTAATGAGAAGAGAGCAAATTACAGAACATCCGTGGAAAGCTTGGGACAGTCCCAACACCGGGCAAACATTTGCTGGATGTTGGCGATGTATTTATTAGACAACATTTGCTGTGGTAACAGACAACCTCCACATCTCAGGGCTGACCAAGCTAGTTCAGTCAGTCAACAGGTTCTCCAGCGCAGGAGTGAGGATTAAAAAAAAAAAAAAAAGACAATTAGACAACATTGTAGTGTGACCCCAGTCAATTCCGAGACTGAAGGCAAATTTTTATTTTTCAATCCACTTTTTTTTCTTTTTTTATTAGATATTTTCGTTATTTACATTTCAAATGCTATCCCAAAAGTTCCCTATACCCTCCCCATGCCCTGCTCCCTTACCCACCCTCCAATCCACTTTTTATACCGTTTTAATTACATGTAAGTATTTTGGGCAAGCAGTACAATAAGGAACTAACAAAGCAGCAAGCAATTACTCCCATGATAGTTGTTTAAAAGGGCTTGTCATAATGACCAAAATACTTGAGCCCACTTCCTCGTCCAAGCCCAAAATCTTGCCTGAAGCTTAGTTCTTCTGTTCCACCCTAGGACTAAAATTCCTGCCTTACCTTATTTCTCTATTAGAGCCTAAAGTTAGATTCTTGCCAAAACTTACTTCCTTATTATGCCCTAATGTCAGATTCCTGCCTGAGCTTACTTCCAATGTCAGATTCCTGCCTGAAGTCCATTTCCTTGTCCTTGGCCAATGTCAGACTCCTGCCAAGCGGTACCCCAAAAGGCTTTCCACACAGGGCTTACATAACAAACAGTTCTAGTTGCTGCATCTGCCAGCCAAGTGGCCTGCTGAACTCTGCAAACCTCGACATCATTTGCCCGGAGTGCCAAGATTTCTCATTCTAGGATTCAAGCTGATAGAAGCATTGTCCAAGACACACTGTTCCCATGGTACGAGACAGGGCGTGAAGCCAAATAAGCCGTGAACACTCACTTAATGTTTTTGCCCCGGTGTAGCATTTGTTGCATCTTTTCATATGTCACTGCCCAGAGTAGGTTACATGTAGTCAGGCAAATCTGTGAGAATCTGCTGTACTCCACCCAGAGACAGTCTTGGCAGAAAAGGGATGTACATACAACAGAGATGAGACTTGGGCGAGTAGTATCATCTACCACAGCTAATGATCACCGTTGACAGATGCCTCTACAAGTAAGCTCTCCTCCACATTCTTGGAGATAGCGGCTCTTCGTTATGAGTATCGGGGCCAACATACCCTTGTGCGTTGGGCTAAAAAGGCCACCCTGATAGAAACACTGCTTGAGGAGGACAGTGTCTGTGGTCTGAGCATGGCGAGAAGACAGCGCTATGTTATTCAGTATTCACTGTGACATTTTCATCCTGAGTGCCTGAGGCTTTACTCCTTATCATGGGCATAGGGAAAGGGCTTGGGGCTAACGTTCTTGTGCTGCACCTGAGAAAATCAGCCCATCCCAGGAGAGTGCCAGGCACATCCTTTGTCAACCCGTAATCCCTCCACCTCCTCCATCGTGAATGGCTCTGCCCTACACTAAATTCTAAGAACCTTGTTTTGGATGGCATTTCATTTGGCAGCGAATTATAGGCTGTCTTGTAATAGGTCTCCTGTTATATTATTTAACTGCCGTGTGGCTTGATGATGAAGAGACTCAGATTTTCCAAAGTGCTTGCTCTGTGCCAGGTCTCTAACATGAGTAGCAATTTAAAACTCATGATGGCAGGGGTACCAACGGCCCTATTTCTGCCTAGGCTTGGAGAGAGACGCTAAGTGGTTGTTTAAGGCCGCAGGAGAGTAAATGGCAGAGCTGGAATTTAACACAGTTCTGTCGGTTTGGCATTGTGATCGAGGGCATTTTTAGTTCTTGGAAAGCAAGAACCAAAGATTTTTATCCTTTTTTAAAAATATCACTCAACAGAACCCAATAAGGAGACTGCGAACTGGGTGGGTATCTAAAACACACTTATTAATTTTTCTTTACGACGAGAGAAGCAGGTGGTTCAATGTTCCTTAAGTCCTAAAAAGTATGCTGAGCATGAAATTGGGAAAAAAAAAAAAAGTATAGTTCTTTTTGGCTCCTGTTCTCTGCTGATGTCATCCTCAGCTGGCTGATGTGGTATTAAACTGAGGTCACCGTGGGGTGAAGAAACCATGGACAGACAGGGTTTGGTTGGGAAATCCATCAAGTCACACGGGGAGAAGGGAGTCATAGTCATGGTGCCTGTGGGCTTGGCTTTCACCATCCACCATGCCCTTGAAGGCTTGCTTTATCTTTGGGAGGCAGAGTGTTTTACTTACATTTAAGTGCATCATGAAGAATAAGGAACTGAATTTGGATTTCAGTTCTGATATAGCTGACTCTAAAAGGCTTGACCACAGCTGATAGACCTTGGATAGCGTTGCCTTGATGAGAAGTTAGGTCATGCCATCAGTGAGGAAGGCCTGTGTTGAGAACACAAGGAATTAATAACAGGGAATGTGTTCCACCCGAATACCAGGAGTCACCCACATCACGCTACCTGATCTATTGCTCTCTGTGACCTCTTTTTGCTCACTATTACTGGTAAGGCATTCAAACATTTTGTCTATTTCATTGAATTATGCCCTTCACATTATCATTCTTTCTTGCAGAAAACCCAAAACAAGGTGGTCTAAGGTAAAACAACAACAACAACAAAACGTAGTTACAATGCCATCTCTTAAAGGGATCTTCGAATGTGTATCAGTTAAAGAACACATGCTGTATTGGTCAAAACCACTCGTTAATGATAAATTCGAACTCATTGTTTGAGCAACAGCATAGACAGATTTGTATGGTCTTTCCTGGAGTCACAATGGCTTATATGAGACTCTGAGAAGTGAAAAATCCATCTATGCCCACACATCTAGTACTTCCAAGAACTCAAAGATACACATTTGAAACACATTATCTGGGCGGAGAGATAGCTCAGCTGTTAAGAGCACTGACTGCTCTTCCAAAGTTCCTGAGTTCAATTCCCATCAACCACATGGTGGCTCACAACCATCTATAATGGGATCCGATGCCCTCTTCTGGTGTGTCTGAAAACAGCTACAGTGTACTCATATACATAAAATAAATAAATAAACACGTTATCTATGAAGCTGGAACCTGTGAGTTTACAAGATTCAGAAAGGACTTAGCTAGTTTCATTTCTTTTTCTTTTTAATTTTTATTTTATTTTATTTATTTATTTATTTTTGGTTTTTCGAGATAGGGTTTCTCTGTATAGCCCTGGCTGACCTGGAACTCACTTTGTAGACCAGCCTGGCCTCAAACTCAGAAATCTGCCTGCCTCTGCCTCCCGAGTGCTGGGATTAAAGACATGCGCCACCACACCCGGCCTTTTTAAAAAATTTTTTTAAAAAGATTTATTTATTTTATGTATATGAATACACTGTAGTTATTATCAGACACACCAGAAGAGGGCACCAGACCCCATGACAGATGGTTGTGAGCTACCATGTGGTTGCTGGGAATTGAACTCAGGACCTCTGGAAGAGTGGCTGGTGCTCTTAACCACTGAGCCACCTCTCGAGCCTGCTAGTTTCCTTTCTGAAGTTGGCTCTCCTGGGCCATATATTGTCCCTACACCTTGGAAGGCTCTTCTCCCTGTTTTGCCCCTCCTTCCTCAAGTGTTCTCCAAAACTGTCTCATGTAGCGTGGCAAGTACTCCTGGCTAGCCATCGAAAAGCCTCCCTCATCTCTTATATTAGCAGAACAATGTTCAGTAGTGATGTCCTAAATCTCAGGAGATGGTGTCAGCCATCCCTGACCACATCTCCCTTCACCAGTGATGGATGTAGGAGCAGACAAGTGACTAGTGAAATTGGTCAATGCAGTTGAAGAATGTTTCTCCTGGGGCCTCCCAAGGAAGATTTTTCTCTCATGATAGACTGGGGAGAGGAAACCTCCCCGTATTCATTCCGTTTCCTTCCAGAGTGAGACTTTTCCTTGCCGCAGTATGATTGAAGTCACAGACCTTTCTCAGCTGTGAAGACAAGCCCGGGAGACGTGGAGATGCTAATTTAGCACCCTCATCGCGTTGGCCAAAGTCAACCATGGCTGTGCTGCCTCCACACACGCTCAGAACTTCTCCTGGCACTAAGGACAATGCCAGGGGACATCAATGGCTTTCATCCTTATAGAGTTTAGACAGTGGGAGGCAGAGTTAGACACTCACCACAATGTAAGAGGAAATAATGAGAGGGTGACAGGCATTATAAGGACAAAGGAAAGTGAGGGAGACTGCAAATACTGGAGCATCCTGCAGAAGCATGCAGCTGGAGCTGGAGGGTGGGGTTCCTGGTGGCTAGGGGGAGGCCCCTGCTTTGGGAGTTGCAGTGTGTTTGATTGTGCTGAGACCAGCATGGCTGACCCTTCCACTGAAACGCTGAACCACCCAGCAAGGCTGAAGCAGAGCCCTGCTGCTGCTGCTGCTGCTGCTGCTGCTGCTGCTGCTGCTGCTGCTGCTGCTGCTGCTGCTGCTGCTGCAGTTGATATTTCTGTTATTGGGAGTTCTAACACAAGAAGCAATTCCACAGCTTTTCTGCCTCAGCCGTTAACAGGAGACTTGTCTGCTGTGTGCTGTCAAAATGTTCCTAATCATGGCCATGATCAAAAACCAAACAAGCAAAAAACCTCCTTAATTGGCTTCCCATTGAATAAAATACAAACTTCCTGACTCAACATAAAGATCCTTCATGAATGGATGAATTCCCAGCCTGACTTAATGCCTTCTCAGTTCTCTCAAGTCCCAAGTAGAGAGAGTGTCCTGCCCATATACTAATAGAATTTGGCTATTCAGAAAGCTTGGCATGTTTATTTTTAATAGGATCCTCATACATGTTTATAGTGATAGCATCTATGTAAGTAACATCCATCATCCATCCATCCATCCATCCATCCATTCACCCATCCATAATACATACATGTTAAATTATAAGATATTAAATAACCTTCTGGGCCAAATACCCATATATTTTTTATACAGGGTCTTAGTGTATAGCCATAGTCAGCCATGGAACTCACTATGTAACCCAGGCTAGCCTCAAACTTGAAGTGAGCCTTTTACCCCAGCCTCCCCAATGATGGCATTACAGAGGTATTCTACAATACCCAGCTTCAAATATGCTCTTTTTAAAAATACCAGGAACATTCTAGAGTGTTAACACAGAATCCTCAGGCTATCCAATTCCCACTCTGCTTTTCTTAGGCCTCTATCTTGGATGTCTGCTTGCAGGGAAGTAGCAGAGCCTGTCATATACTTGAATACTGGGACCTCTGGCAGCCTCCATACCTTGCTGGCTTACAGACAAGAGCTCAAATATTTAAAGAATGTTTTACACGAACAAATTGCAAACTCCAGGAAGGAAAAGAAACGGTAAGAAGGCACATCGTGCTCACAACCAAACACTTTGGCTGATGACTGATCATTCCACTCTTCTGAAATGAGAACTCAAGTCAGTATGAACCATTTTTAAATGTAGAACCATGCTGTGTGCAGTTTCTTTACGTGTGTGTGTGTGTGTCTGTGTGTGTGTGTGTGTGTGTGTCTGTGTGTGTGTCTGTGTGTGTGTGTGTGTCTGGGAGAGAGAGAGAGAGAGAGAGAGAGAGAGAGAGAGAGAGAGAGAGAGAGAGAGAACTTTTCTACTTGAAAACACTACAGTAAAACAAACCTGATGTATTTCACCCTCTTAGTATTCACAATTAGCAGCTATGACTCTGAGCTGCCCGGAGCAGTTGAGACTAAAAAGAAACTCCACACATCACCTAAATGCTGTCGGCACCCACAGGCACGTGTACATGTGAACTAAACTCTCTAGATCTGGATGGCCACAAACGCCACTCTGACCCTCTGCGCTGCTTCTTTGGTTCCTCTATTCATGCTCGGAAACACTCTGTCCTTTTGGTTTTGTTACTTTGCTTGCCTGCGGGCATCTGCACCTGCTGACCCTGTGGGGGGCGGGGGAAGAGGCTGCCTGCAGTCCTTTCTTTTTTTCTTTTTTTTTTAATTGAATTTTTTAAAGATTTATTTATTAATATACATAGGTACACTGTAACTGACTTCAGACACACCAGAAGAGGGTGTCAGATCTCATTACGGGTGTTTGTGAGCCACCATGTGGTTGCTGGGATTTGAACTCAGGACCTTTGGAAGAACAGTCAGTGCTATTACCCACTGAGCCATCTCGCCAGCCCAGTACTTTTTTAGACTACTTTTACGCGGTCTAACCAAATGTGTGATCACCTTAGTGGCTCAGGATCTTGTAAAGCCTGTGGAATAACGGCATCACATACGTAGAACCAGGCTGCCTTGAACCACAGCCCATCCTAAATAACAGTTTGAAACATGGAGACCTCTGTGGGAAATCCTTTATGCAAAACTTCAACGGGATCGGGAATCTTTCTACTACTCTTTCCTCCGTTTGTCTCATTGCATCCTGACCGTGCTCTTTAGCAAGGCAGGCTGGTTTTAATAAAGCACAGGCTAGTGATTTTATGTCATCTCAGCCACTCTGCTCAGGACCAGGCTGTGCACTGATGCTGGCATATCCAGCAGTGACCATGAGATATTCGTGTTCTCTGTACCATACACATGGCCTAGTCTTGTTGTCTATGTACTCGTTGGTCAAAGCAAAGTCTATAAGGAATAGCTTACTACAGAGATTTCCAGTGCTGTCAGATTTGCTGTCTCTGGGCATCAAGTTCTTTGTATTCATATATTCATTTCTACTGATCAGCGAACCTAATTCCAGTTTCCATTGTGAATCTTTCTGAACAAAAATTTAAGAAGTCTTTAAGGGTGGTTCCTAGAAGATCCCATGACCCACTCATTAAAACCTTTTTTTTCTATCCATTTCATGGTCTTTCCACACCAACTTAAGGAATAGTACAAGGCTATTGTGGCAATCATTGAGGTTCAAAAGAGACCTAACTGTGAATGGACAAGACAGCCGAACCCAACAGTGTGGTGTAGAAGTGTGGATAGCAGCATTTCTGGATTTGTCTGGCAAAAGGGCTGCAAACAATTGATGCCCTGGTGGTAATGAGCACACACAAGTGCAAAATCCCTGGTTTCTTAAAGCCATTCTCTACTCTGAGGAACCAGGAACTTCAGAAGCGGCTGACGAGAGGATGGAGACAAGGGAGATGCAAGATAAGCACTGAGTATCAACGATGTCACGAAATATTAGAAACATGCATGGCATATGCCAAAGGGGACCCCTGAAGACACAGAGCACTGAAATATATGAAATGATGGCTTGAAGTCAACTGGGCTCGTTAAGAACTCATATGTAGGGGATGGAGATATGGCTCAATGATTAAGGGAGTGTACTGCTCTTACAGAGGAACCAAGTTTGGTACCCAGGACCCATGTCAGGTAGCTCACAAATGCCTGTAACATCTGTTCCAGGGGATCCAACGTCTCTGACCTCTGCAGCCACTGCACTCATGTGCACATAACCTCCACTCCACATATGTATAATTTAGAAGTAATAAAATAAATCGCTAATAGAATTTATAGCTCCACAAACACACACACAGAGGCCAGCCCTTTCTTACTGGAGAGCAGCAGTTAATACGTGCATGTTTTAGGGAAGCGACATTTTGTTATCATCTCCATTGTAGATCCAGATAAGTATGGCCAAGGGAACCAGGCACGGTGATGCTCTCCACAATCACGTCTTGCTTCCTTAGATGTGGGCTCCACATTTAAAGCTTACATCAGACTACATCACATCCTTGCTGGAACCATCCACAACTTCTGTTTTGTTCTTGACTTCTTCTAGGATGCCACGAAGAAAATTTTAATTTAAACTCAGCAAGTGTGGGAAATTCTGTAAGGCTGAAAACAAAGAAACTGGACTTGTAACTTCACGTGCTGGAGGGCTGTTCTCTTTATCACATCAAAAGATCTCATCAGTCAATAAAATGATCAACATCTAGTAACAAATTCCACACACAATAGAGAAACACGGTCAGCAACACAGAAGTGTAAGCAAAACATTTGCCTACTGTTGCAGGATTTTCCCTGTCCATCACATTAGGGCAGTGGGAGGCTTGTGATTGGACAGGAGAAAGGAGGTGGAGTGAGGAGTTAAGGAGACAGAGAAAGAGGTCTCAGGAGGAGGGAGAGCCAGAATGGAGGTTGATGTGGTGTT
The DNA here is from genome assembly GCF_000001635.26 of Mus musculus. Classification (NCBI taxonomy): domain Eukaryota; kingdom Metazoa; phylum Chordata; class Mammalia; order Rodentia; family Muridae; genus Mus; species Mus musculus. The sequence continues at coordinate 97,044,188 of NC_000075.6, forward strand.
ATCAAAAGGTTGGAACAATTGTGTTAAAGCTTTATCATTATCATTTGGCTCTGAAATAATTGTATTGGTATCTTGTAAATTGTGTTATTATTGATAAATAAATCTGATTGGCTAATTAAGCATTAAGAGTCTTGATTCAGGGCTGAAGAGATGGCTCAGCGGTTAAGAGCACTGACTGCTTTCCCAAAGGTCCTGAGTTCAAATCCCAGCAGCCACATGGTGACTCATAACCATCCATAATGAGATCTGACATCCTCTTCTGATGTGTCTGAAGACAGCTACAGTGTACTCATATATAATAATAAATAAATCTTAAAAAAAATAAAAGAGTCTTGATTCTATTGGGTAATTAAGTATTGAGATAGCTAACCAGGGGCGCATGGGGAAATGGCCCAGTGGGAGCCTTGTGATCCTTGAGGAAGCATGGTCTGGACCCACAGAGAGTTGGTGGGTTCATTTTTTTTTAAAAAATATTTCCCACAACAGTCTACAAAATGGGCATAGGTTAAAACTTTTGAAGCTACATACCACGATGATGCTTCAAGGACTCCAACCATTTCCTACATGGTTGGTATCCCAAGGCTATCCTAAGGCCCTTCTGAGACCCAGGCTTCCTTACTTTTGGAAATGAGTTCCTATATGATATAAAATATATATTCATTCGCATTAAGTATAATTTTTGCTGATATTGAAATATTGAAGGAGTTTTTCCAGTTTTGCTCTTAGAAATGGCTATCAGTAATTCTCATGATAGACTATTTAATTTATTATAAGCTATTTAATTTATAATAGTCTACTTGACTTATGATGGACTACTGCTGAGCAGTTATATATACTTGTGAATTCTTACACAATGAACAAAAAATAATCTACAAGTTGTTTCCTAATATAATAATTTTTCTATGACTAATAACATTAAAGTGTAGGGACACTTAATTAAACATTTATTGATCTCAAATGCTGGGTTTGAGTGGAAAGCTAATACTATTCAGTGACTGAGCATGCTCACAGACTCCTGATAACAAACTGCCCCTGAAGAGTCACTGGTGAAAAGGCCACACATGCATTAGCATGTCTTGGAGGATAACTGGACAATGCCCATCAAAGTTGTGAATGTTGGCATTTCTCACCAGCAAACTCCACTGAAATGAATTTATTCTACATGTGTACTCACACATGTGCTCAAACAAGTCTTTATAAGAGAGTTCATCCCACTGTGGATTGCAACAACAAAACATAAATGATACATTGATAACCCCTTAGTTATCAATGGGATAAGGTGATCGTGGCAATCCCTGTATTGGAGTGCTATGTGTCACATAGAAAACGTGGTGTGTCTCTAACCATGGTGATGTAGAAGTCAGCACATATATCAAATTCGAGAAACAAAACTAAACACCGTATGTGGAATCCCAATCCCTTTTCCTGCACAGGACAGTTTTGTTTTATTTAAAAAAGCAGCTATACACTTTTTTTCTATGTGCTAGTGTTTGTGAAATTGTTCTAGAATTATACACGGAAAACCCTTAATAGCAGTTGTCTCTGTGGGGAGAAACAGAGACCATGGAGGAGATGCCAATGAGCACTCTTTGAATTAAATCTATGAATTATTCTCACAATAATTTAACCAAGAATCATGAGACAAAGGAGGATGCAGTAGTGGAGGGGGCTGGAGAAGATGGCTCGGCAGTTAGGAGTGATGGCTGTTCTTGCACAGGGCCCAAGTTTGGTTCCCAGCACCCATGTCAGCTGTCTCATGACACTAGATCCAGGAGGTCTGACATCCTTCCCTAGCTTTCAAGAGCAAGCCCTTCATAGAGACATAAATAAAAATAAAAACAAACTTTAAAAATACAACAGGCAAAAAACAAGTATCACAAAACCAGCGTGTCTACATGAAAGACAGTGCGGAGATAAAAAAGGGTGACAATGATTATAGAGGGAGAAGTAACAAGTTAGGCATTTCAGGAGTCGATATGCCTGTGCTTCATGCCATAAATTTAAAAATTATAGAGCAAAATGAAGAGAAAGTATCAACATTTTTAAGGACACACCCCAAGATTTCAGCACCACCTCTTTTTTTTTTTTTTTTAATCAAAATGCATGTTATGAAAGAGTTCCTGATGATGTATGGTCCTGGGGGAGCAGAACCAGGAGAATTGGTGATCTGGGTCAGAACCAGGAAGCTTATAAAATGATTGGGACAAAAATGATGTCATCAAGTCTGGAATTTAACTTCTGAGGAAAAAAAAAAAAACCAGCAAGATCTCGTCCACACTATTAGCAATGTTGATCTGGCGATAGCTATAGCACAGCCTGCAGAATAATGTTTTTTTTTCTTTTTAATTTTTTTACATTTATTTATTTATTGTGATGCACACGTGCACGTGTGCCCTCTGGGGATTGGATTTAGGTCATGGGCTTAGCAGCAGCTGTCTTTACCCACACAGCAATGTCACTGGTCCAATGCATGCCTTTACAAGTCTACGGAATATGTTCACGGAGACAGAATACACAATACAGTATATACACAGAATACAGTAAATTTAAATACATCAAAATCACACAGGTCAACCTATTGACATTTAATTCTACCTTTGAAGAGCAGAATATACACTCTTCCTAAATGGACTTGGAAAGTGAAAGTAGGCCATACACTGAGTCACGAGACTAATCCAATCTTATTTAAAAGAAGCTACAAGAGACAAAGCCAAATCGAGAGCAAGAGTGAGAGAGAGAGAGAGAGAGAGAGAGAGAGAGAGAGAGAGAGAGAGAATTAAACTAGAAATCACGAAGTGAAGGATGCCTGAGGCATGTACTATTTGGAAATTATGCAACAAAGCTCTTAATAACAAATTAAAGAGACAGTCTCTTAAAAAATTAAAATGAAATGATAAGAAAAGTAACATAGTGGGTGGAGAGATAACTCAGTGGTTAAAATACCAGGGCAACTCAACTGCAAGCCAAAAATAAAAATAAGAAATAGAATACTACAAATTAGTGGACATGGAAACAACAAAAAATGTAAATTAATTAAATGCAAGCTTTTTTTTTTGTTTGTTTTTTGTTTTTTGTTTTTTGTTTTTTGTTTTCGAGACAGGGTTTCTCTGTGTAGCCCTGGCCGTCCTGGAGCTCACTTTGTAGGCTGGCCTCGAACTCAGAAATCCGCCTGCCTCTGCCTCCCGAGTGCTGGGATTAAAGGCGTGCGCCACCACGCCCGGCTGCAAGCTTTTTTTTTTTTTTTTTTTTTTTTTTAAGAAAAATAAGATTGTTTAAATTCTGGCCAAACTAATCAAGAAAAATTCACTCTCATTAACAAACGAATAGATGTTAATTAGCGAGACTTATAAGCATTATCAGGATGATAACAGAAAACCTTTTATCTCACTGTTAGTTCTGTACAGGAAATGTGTGTGATTTTTTTTTTTTCCTGAAAGAACGGAGGGCTATCAACCCGATAAGGCACCCACAACAGAAACATGCAACAGTCCAATCTTGCATAGTGACCCCGTGAGCTTCTTGGCTTCCATACATGACAACAGCGAGGGGCTGTTTACAGGATGTGACGTCAATGGTAGCTGCATCGCGGAAAGATCCATCCAGCATGGCCGATGACGGTCAGAGGATGCATCCCTCGTGCTCCCTGAACAGCTGAACCCAGCTTCCCTCTGCAGCAATTGTAACACGTGCAACTTGTGAAGCTTGTAACTTCCGTTAGCTTCTGGGGCTTGTAAGTTTTGTTATCTGGCTGAACCTCTGGGAGAGAATGTTTAGTTTGGGGGAAACTTAACAACACTCCTACAGACTCCTATGTTGAAAGCTTGGCCCTCACTTGTAGAGCTGTTAAGGAAGGTGCTGGAACTTTGAGGAGGTGGAGCATAGCTGGAGGAAACAGCTTTGGAGGCACCGCCTTGGGGGTCATATCTTGCTCTGGGCCTGCCTGCCCTTCTGCCCGCCCGCCCGCCCATGCCCATCTGTCTGTCTGTGTTTAGCTGCTATGAGACTCTGTCCCACCCTAGCCTTCTACGGAGACGAAAGATCCCACAATCCCCACAGACCAAAAACAATGGAGACAGAAACCCGGGCTGAAAGCTTTGAAACTGTGAGCCAAAATAAATCTTCCCTCCTCTCGAGTGTTCTTCTCAGGTAATCGTCGCAGTGGTGAGAAGTTAACGCACGGCCCTGTGCACAGCTTTAGGAACAGCGTTGTGCATTTGATAATACAGAAGAAATGGGAAAATGCCTCGAAAGATCCCGATGTGCACAACTCCATCCGCAGGAAGCAGACATCCCGAGAAACTGTCTGGAAAAAAGAATTTAAATTCTGAGTTAAAAATGTTTCCGCAAAAACTTTCCAGTCCCAGATGGCTGCACTTGTGTTTTCTACTAAGCCTTTATGGAGAAAATAACGCCTGGTCTACATAGATTCCTCCGGAAAAGGCAGCCAGGCAGGCAGGCCTCCCAATTCACTCGGAAAGCCGGAGACGTGGTAAGAAAAGAAAAACAGACTGTTGTGAACACAGACGCAAATATCCTTTTTAAAATTAGCAAATTAGGGGCTGCAGGGATGGCTCAGCAGTTGCGCGCACCTGTTGCTCTTGCAGAGAATGCGGGTTTTGTTCTCAGCACCCACAAGGACCCAATCATCTGTAACTCCAGCTCCCAGGCCGACACCCTCTTCCAGCCTCTGTGGGCACCAAGCACTCACGTGGCACACACACACACACACAATGCAGGCAAAACATTTATTTATTTAAAATTAAAATAATCTTTTAAATTAGCAAACTTAATTTTAACGTGTATTTAAGAAAATAGTAATACAATAAAACCAAGTAAGATTTATGCCAAAGAGCTGGAGGTAGCGGCTCACGCCTTTAATCCCAGCACCTGGGAGGCAGAGGCAGGAGGATCGCTAAGTTAGAAGCTAGCCCGGCCTAGGGAGACACTGTCTCCGGAAAAACTAACAAAAAATGATTTATGCCAGAAATGCAAATTGAGTCAACATCAAGGTTCAGAAATCAAGCAATGTAATTCAGAATACCAGCACACTAAAAAAGAATTCTTGATTATCAAGGAAAAACATTTAATAAAATTCATTTCCCTCTTAATGATTTTTTAAAACCTCTCAGGGAAAAAGAAACAAGAATAAAAGTAAACAAAAGCAAAATTCCCCACCTGATAGTGACACCTTCTAAGATATTTTAAATCCACTCACAACGCGGATGAGAGACTGAAGGATCCCTCCAGACAATGGGAAGAGCAGAGTTCAGCCTTGGCATACCTATTCAGTACTATACTAGAGATACTCGTAAGTACAGTCAGACTGTGTGTGTGTGTGTGTGTGTGTGTGTGTGTGTGTGTGCGCGCGTGCATGTGTTTGTGTGTATGTGTATATATTTATGTGTATTGTGTATGTATGTTTGTGTGTATGCATGTGTGTATATGTGCATATGTGTGTATGTATTTGTGTGTATGTGCATATGTTTGTGTCTGTGTGTATGTATGTATGTGTGTATATGTATGTGCATGTATATGTGTGTATGCATGTATTATATTTGTGTATATATGTATATGTTTGTGTGTATGTATATGTGTGTATGTATATGTGTGTGTTTGTGTGTATATGTATATGCACGTATATGTGTGTATGTGTATATTATATTTGTGTATATATACATATGTATATGTTTGTGTGTATCTATATGTGTGTGTCTATGTGTTTGTGTGTATATGTATGTGCATGTATGTGTGTGTATGCATGTATTATATTTGTGTGTATATATGTACATGTTTGTGTGTATGTATATGTGTGTCTGTATGTATATGTATGTGCATGTATATGTTTGTGTAAGTATATATATGTGTATATATGTTTGTGTGTATGTCTATGTGTGTGTGTGTGTCTCTGTCTCCAGGGTTCCAGACATTCCTCTCTCACCTCTTCACCCTCATTTCCTCCTCTTCACTGTGGCCTGTTTTTCTTTTCTTGAGGCCATCACAGTTGGCCTGCTGCTCTCTGGCCAGAGCTGTCCCACACCTTCCTTCTCCACCCAGGAGATCCCTCAGCTACCCCAGCTTTTACATTGGGAATACTAGTGACTGTCCATATCTAAACCTCTCACTTATGGCTTCAGATCACCTTGACTGACAGAATGAGTGGAAGGCCCATTTTCCAGGGAAGAAGACTGAAGCCCATGCCTGCCACACTAGGTCACACAGCCCATCCATGAGCAAGCAATGCCAGCATCAGCTGCACGTCTGTCAGGAGTCTGGTACCTGCTGAGGCAAACGGAGGCTCTGGAACCAGACAAAGCTGGGCCTGCCTCAGCCTCGGCCACCTGCCACCTGTGTGATTGTGGGCAATTCTCTGGCCTTCTCTGAGTTCCTGTTTCCTGTGTTTTGCTGGGAATGAAGCTGTCTGCCTCACAGGGCTGTCAATGGCAATCAGATGTATGAAGTCTGCAGCAATCTTCTACAAAGCGCTCATTTGATTTCTTTCTTGGTGAAGGCAAATTTGCTTAATGATTTTTGTGTCTTTCGTCACTCATTTGGCCTTGAAACAGTAAAGCCTGAGTGTTCAAAGTCATATATGCGTATAAATACACATGGAAAACCACCGCTTGCAGTATTTCAAACCAGCCTTTTCCCTCATTTGTTTCCATTTCTTTTCCTCCCCTCATCCTCCTTGTCCCTGCACATAACCACACACCACTCCACAGGTTCTCCCTCTACAGAGAGCCTAATCCTGCTACTGTAAGAGTCAAGGAACTTCCTTAATGAATGCCCCTAACCACAATGCATAATTGATGCCCAGCAGGGAACACACAGACAACCTGGAAAGAGACAGAATGAGCTGTATGTGAAGCATCGATACACACACACACACACACACACACACACACACACACACACACACGACTCTGTCAGGTCAGTCCCCATACATGGTCAGAACCACCCTGTGAGCAACCATTGCCAACCTGAGCTCAACAGCAAGGGAGGGCAAGCCCAGGCCACGGCGGCAACCCCTGTCTTTCTGTCTCCCACATCCTTTTCCATGTGAGCCCATCTGGGCTTGGCTCTGAGTGAGAGAGGCCACAGGCATATACAAAGCCCGAGCATCCTGGACATTGTTTTTGAAGGAGGCCCTCCCTGCACAGCCCCCAGGCTGGCAGAGGTGGAGCAGGCTAAACTCATGTGGCAGCTGGCCTTGGCTCGCCGGACAGATGGTGAACAAAACGTACACACACAAAGGGGGCGAGCCACATAGCTCAATTCCCACAGGGAGCCCTGCCTTGCTGCCCTCGGAGGCACATGGTATTCTGGAAGCAATGGAATACAAAAGGGAGGGGAAATGGCCATTTGTGGAAAAATCCAATTTCTTCATTTAAATGCCATAGCCAAATCTTCTCCCACCCCCACCTGGTCATAGATGTGGAAACTGGCTTACAGGAATGCTTAACCCACTCAGGATTGAAACCAGGACGTCTGTTTCCCAAACCCTACCATGCTCCATCTAATTCACCAGATTATTTCTAGATGGTGAATGGTAAACTTATGGCTTCTTGTAGATTCAAAGAAAAGGCATAATGCAAAAAGTACCCTGTGATATCAAAAGTGGAGACAACTGGAGCCAGATGCCAGACTACTTGACTCAACTCAGTCACATCGTAATAGAAAAAAAAATTTAAAGATTTGTTTATCTTATGTATATGAATACACTGTCACTGTCTTCAGACACACCAGAAGAGGGTATCAGATCTGATTACAGATGATTGTGAATCACCTTGTGGTTGCTGGGATTTGAACTCAGGACCTTTGAAAGAGCAGTCAGTGCTCTTAACTGCTGAGCCATCTCTCCAGCACTGAAGTATTTTTTTTTATTTTACATTCTTTTTTTTTAATTAGATATTTTCCTCGTTTACATTTTCAATGCTATCCCAAAGGTCCCCCATACCCACCCCCCAATCCCCTACCCCCCACTCCCCCTTTTTGGCCCTGGCGTTCCCCTGTACTGGGGCATATAAAGTTTGCAAGTCCAATGGGTCTCTCTTTGCAGTGATGGCCAACTAGGCCATCTTTTGATACATATGCAGCTAAAGACAAGAGCTCCCGGGTACTGGTTAGTTCATATTGTTGTTCCACCTATAGGGTTGCAGTTCCCTTTAGCTCCTTGGGTAATTTCTCTAGCTCCTCCATTGGCGGCCGTGTGACCCATCCAATAGCTGACTGTGATCATCCACTTCTGTGTTTGCTAGGCCCGGCATAGTCTCACAAGAGAGAGCTATATCTGGGTCCTTTCAGCAAAATCTTGCTAAAAAGAGTTTTGACTGAGTACACTTGGACTGAAGCACAGCTAACTTGCCAGGCGCACTGGATGAATTCGATAAACACCTTTTGGTGACCTACACAGTTTCCATGTAGCAGAATACATCAGCCTCCTAGTTTTATTGCTACAATTATTATTGCCAGTTCTAAGGCTACCTGATGCCAGGATGGGGAGAAGATGGTGATGCACACATATGCAGGCTCTAGGGGACTCTGAAGTCTGAGGTCCGTGTCCACACAAAAAGAAGGGATGCAATTCACCAGAGAGAATGGAGGAACAGCTTCCTTCATCCCAGGTTTGAGTGACAGGAACTTGAGAGAGCGCACTGAGACCTCAGGTAGGCATCTTCATTTACAGACGAGGAAGTGGAGGACAGGTCACGGTGAAGTGATAGAGGGATCAAGTCCCTCCCCTTTGGTAGCCATAGTGAGCTGTTGCCTGCCCCACTCAGCCTGCTGTGGTTTAGGGGAAGCTGTGTAGCTCTAGGGATGGAGGACTGACCAAGTTGCCCCCTCACAGCTTTCAATTCCTGGATCATAGAGGTACGGTTTGATGCAAGTCAGCCAAGGGAAAGGGGATTCTGGGACTGATCATATTGGGAGAGGGAAGACCCTCTTGGCTGGAACCGGGGCGGGGGGGGGGGGGTTGGAAGAGAGGTAGTGGATTTCCAGAGGTCAGGCTTCCTGATGAATAACCTCAGAGACCAGGGGCTGAGAGATCAATGGGTCAGTTGGGTGTGGAGCTTTTCAGCAATCCAGTTTGGGGTTAACTCATCAGTTCTCTTTTTCTTCCATTTTCCCATTATTTTCCTGAGCCTCCTTCTGTGCTTTGTAACCTCAAGTCAGGTGGGAGGTCTAATGCATTCCTCAGGCAGGCATGGCCCTTGAAGGCCCAGGAAGGCCTAGGAGGGGCTGAGCGCAGGGTGTACACACAGGCAGCTTCCCACCGCCCTGGCAGGAGAGTGTGTCCCCTAACTTCCGGATGCTCTTCCATTTTTCCTCCCGCCTCCTCTCATGGGCTGTTTCTGCTGGAGCATTTTAAAGTGAACCTAGATATATCATATCACTGCACCTCCAACAAAAACTTTTAAAAAATAAACAAAAAAACCCCAGTGAGATTGGCTTAATAACATCAGGTGACCTGCCAGTGTGAACAGGGGAACTTCTCCATGGTCCCACCTCTACGTGAAGGGCTGCGGGTGGCCAGTGTCTGCTGGGAGAGCGAGAGAGAAGCCATTCCCTCCAGGGGTGTTTCACATGCAGGTGTCGTCCAATCCTGAGCTGCCAGCCCTGGACACATGAATATGAGCAACACTAAATGTATGCAGTAGGTTGTATATCATCATAATAAAGAAGATAACAGGAATTTGGAGTTTGAAGGGAAAGGGCACACAAAGGATTTCAGGGTGGGGGATGGTGGTACAGATGTGCCACTCATGTGAGGGTCTCAATAAAATAGAACTTAGCTAACTCAATATTTAAAAATTAAGAACATTAGAAAATGTCACAATTGTACTCTCAGTGATGCCTATTAAAACCTGTCTTTTCCAGGTTCATAATTCCCTTTTTGTCTTCTTAAGTGTCTTTCTGCTGTTGGCTTTTCTAAATGAGAATCCTTGGTCTCATGCTGTCTTTGGCGCCTCCCACATCATCTGAATCTGCATCCACAGCCAATTCTACATCACATCTCACCCCACTATAGACTGAAGAAACCAATCCATTTCACCTGCAGATGCCCCAGCCCCCAGAACTTGAAGGACTGTGTCCCCACACCGTTTCCTAATATGCTCTTTCACACCTAAAAGTGGAGGGATGACTGGGAGGCTTGGTTTCCATCAGGTTAAAGTACGGTTTCCCAGGCTGCTGGGTAGTTTCTGTGGCCTCTCACCTAGAAGCACGTGACGCCAGGGCAGTGTGCTTTTCCAGTGTTAAGGCTCATTAAAGCTCAAGGCTTCGATCGTCTGGATGTATCCATCACTGCATGACCTCAGCTTGCTTCAGACCATGAATGGCTGTGGCTCAGATCCATGATGGCCTTGGGACTTGCAAAAAGTGGGGGTCCAGGGAGTTCTGATTCAACCATCTATTAGCTATGATTATCCTATAAAGGTAAAATAACCATCAATTATTTGATTACTTTGGGATATAGTCTACCCAGTGAAGTCAGAATGCATATTTCTACTCGATTCTTTCATTTACCTTTTCAACAGTAAATGGGGAAACCAGAGTAAGTGTTCACTGTCATTTTACAGCGTGTTAGACTGGAGGGCAGAGGAGACGGCTCAGTAAGTAAAATGCTTCCTGAACAACCGTGAGGGCCCGAGTTCAAGTCTTCAGCACCTACATAAAGAATCAGACTCATCCTTGTGCACCTGCAATCTCTGTGCGAGGGAGGCAGACGGGGCCCCTGGGCTTTTGGCCAGACAATCCTGCCGAATCAGTGAACGCCAGGGGTTTAGTGAAAGACCCTACCTCAAAAAATAAGGTGGAGTTCTTTATAAATTTTGGTTATCAGTCTTCTGTCAGATGCAGGGTTGGTGAAGATCCTTTCTCAATCTTGGGGCTCTCGGAGACTGCACCACTAACTGGAGAACATACATGGGCTGGACCTAGGTCTCTCCGCACCTATGTAGCAGGTATACAGCTTGGTCTTCATGTGGGTCCTGAACAACTGGAGTGGGGGCTACCCCAAAAGCTGCTGCCTGTACGAGGGATATATGGGATATGTTCTTCTAGCTGGGCTGCCTTGTCTGGCCTCAGTGGGAGAGGATGTGCCTAGCCTCAGAGACTTGGTGTGCCAGGGTAAGGTGATACCCAGCTTGGAGAAGAACGGGAAGGCGGGGGGTGGGGTGGGGGGGAAGGCTTGTGGGAGGGAGTAACTGAGAGGTGGGCTGTGAGAGGGATATAAAGTGAATAAGAGACAAATAATAAATACAAAAAGAGAAATAATAAGGTGGAAAGCAATGGAGGAAGACACCTGACGCTGGCCTCTGGCTACATGTATAACCCCCCTCCCCCTGTATACACATGTGATATACATACACTATACACAAGGCAAGCTAAAAACAAAGTGTCTGAAAACCATATGTTCCCATATATTCTAGTCATTATTGTTTTTGATGCAGAAGCCACTTTGTCTTTGGCCATCAGAAGTGTTGGCCTTCTAGCTGGGCTTCCAGTATGTCCCGTTTATCGGCTCTGGTTTTCTGTGCTCTCTGGATGTGAGCTATCCCAAACTCTTCTTGTATATAGACGGTCCTGCCCTGGCCCAGGATCCCGTCAGCCATCTTTCCCAGGAGCCCAGGTTTCTCTGGATGTAAATGGTGCTTGAGGGAGAGATGTCCCTTAAAAAGGATGTGGTGCGGAAGGGAAGGGCATGAGAAGCTCGCAGATTCCTCACTTAGAGCTTTACGCATCTACGGGAGGCAGATGCTGCAAGGGACTAGACTATGCTCAAGAGTTTGGCCGCTGGCTGCCCCTGCCGGAAAGGATCGCAGAGAAGAGCCCAGAAAAACCAAACCCAGCTGTCTCCGCATCCTTCCCGCAGAGTTGGGGGCCAAGAGCTGACAGGTGTGAGGCGGGTGTTTTCCTTGAGACTAGCTTCCTCTGCTCACTGAACTGTGTGCGGAACAGTGCGCCGGGCTTCCTGACGGGAGGGCCCAGCACTGCTTATTGTTAAGTGTGTAACGGGGCAGGAGGAGGTGAATCTAGTCAGGGCTTTGGCAGGGCTCTTCTTTAAAGTTCATGGTGACTCCAGAGAGTAGGTTCTATTTCTGTCTTTCGTGTACAGACAAGAAAAGGATAGCTCAGAGGCTGTCACTTGGCTCAGGTCAGCACACAGTGGGTGGAGGGGCCACAATTAGATGGGATGTCTCTTGAATGGCACAGGCTTTGTTCTTTGAAAGGTCATCAGCTCTCCGTCCTGGGAGGAAGGCATTTCTTCATTATCGACACTCTGAGCAGGTCATTGAGATCACTAAATGCCATGCCAATGTCCTTCCTTCCTTTTTTAATCACTCCTGATTTCATCCCATAGAACAATGCACTTCAGCTGCAAGATGGCTTTTCCCAGCCTCTTTTAACAGGAGGCGGGACAAATGGATGAACAGCAGCTGTTGGATGGGGCTTCTGGGTAAGCTCCTTAGCCAGGGACAGACAGCTGCAAGGTACCCCTTTGCCCTCCTGCCATTCCTAGCTTCCTGCGCAGCCTGTGATGGCGACGACCTGCGGGCCAGTGTCATCTTGGACCCAGCCTTGAAAATGAAAGCTTGACATTAAAGATAAGGGAACAGAGGCATAGGAGCCTGGGTCCCCAGCGACTGCCGGAACCGCCGTGCCAGCTGCAATCACTTTTCCTTGGATTTCACTTATGAGAAAGAGAAACAGAACTCCGTCTTGTTTAAACCACTTATTAGGGTACTTCGCTGCAGGGAGATAAGCATCAGAAGCCGGGCTGGAGACACTTCTCGGCAGCCAGATTGCTTCCTACCTTGCACGAAGCTCTGGTTTGACCCCAACGCCACCGTAAAGCAGGCACAGTGATGCATACTGTAATCCAAGAGCTTCGGAGGTGGATGGTGGAAGTTCAGAAGGTCAAGGTCATCCTGGGCTACGTAGAGACTTTGAGCCCAGCCTGGGAAGGCTGTCTGGAGTGGGAGTGGAGGCAGAAAAGGGGAAGAAAAAAAAAAAAAAAACCACCAGGAGCAGTAGAGAATCTAGACCCTCCCAGATTTTTAGCCTTCCTGATAAAACCTCCCCTTTCATGAAAAATAGTTTGTAGGGTTCTCTTTAATCATCTTGGAATAAAATTATGCACAGTATACTCAAATCCACATGCAGATGCCCCTCGACTTAAAATGGGGTTATATTCTGATAAACCCACCAATATTGCATAAGTGGAATGCATTTAACACACCCAGTGTTGAGGACATCAACGCCCCCCACCCCACCCCCCAGCACAGGAGTGACAGTTTACTCTCATGATGGGTGGCTGGCTGTGGGCTCAGCTCCCTGCCTCTTCCAGCTCTGCCACAGCACACTATCACAGCTCTGACTGCCTGGCCACGGAAAGAACCCAGAATGCAAAATCTGCAGTGCTCTTTCTATTGAAAAGGTGTGGCTTTTATACCATTGTCAAAAAATCCCCAGTCTTATCAGGAGTGGTGGCACACATCCTAGCACCTAGGAGACTGAGCCAAGAGTTTGAAGATGTCGTGGGTTACATAGTGAATCGGAGGTCAACTAAACTACACACTAAGTTCATGCCAAAATGTATTACACAGTAAGACCTTGTCTCAAAACTAACAACAACCTAAAATCATAGGTCATGATATTCTTAAGTCAAGGTGCATCTGTAATACTATAATTGTACCATATGGGAGAAATAGAGAAGAGTCATTTGTGGTAATGTAATGCCCAAAATTAACCTGTAAGCCCCATCTGCCCAAGGACCAGGTAACTTCCTGGAATGCTGGGTGTTGTAGTCATTGGAAAATAGCAAAGCCTCATGGGAAAGTAGGGTGTCCTGTAGGCTTGTCTTTATAAACCCTTGTAGCACACATCTCAGGCCATTCAGCTGGGAAATGCCAGAGAATGGTCCTGATCAAAGTCCATCTCTTGGTCAGTATTTAATATTTAATAAGACATGCTGCCCCCAATGGAGGAGCTAGAGAAAGTATCCAAGGAGCTAAAGAGATTTGCAACCCTATCGGTGGAACAAGATTATGAACTAACCAGTACCCCAGAGCTCTTGACTCTAGCTGCATATGTATCAAAAGATGACCTAGTCGGCCATCACTGGAAAGAGAGGCCCATTGGTCAGGCAAACTTTATATGCCCCAGTACAGGGGAATGCCAGGGCCAAAAAATGGGAATGGGTGGGTAGGGGAGTGGGGGGGAGGGGGTGGGGGACTTTTGGGATAGCATTGGAAATGTAATTGAAGAAAATACGCAATAAAAAAAAAAAAAAAAAGACATGCTTCAAATTTGGCCCAAAATGGTGGGGTTGGTTTTTCTCTGGAGACTATCAGAATTAACAGTAATATGTACTTCAGTATGTGAATGTTTGGGTACAACTGGGCTAACTGCCGGAGCGTAGCAGTCAGATGCTAAGATGTAGGCAAACTCACCCCATATAGGGTTCCTCCATTTCAGGAATGAGTTATTTTCCATTTAGATACAGAGCTAGTATTGCTATAAGTTTTGTGACTTTCTGAAATGATAAATGTACCGCAGAAAACTTCAGTCTAATAAGACCAACTGCAGTGATTTATGCTATGGGGCTACATCTTTTGAAAACACGTCACAGATTAGAAACTTACAGAAATCTCTTCCATTTATATAGAGAACAGAGGTGTCCATCGAGGTGGATTCTGGGGGGATGCTAAGAACTCCTGTTGGGTATGAGGCAGGTCAGCACTGCCCTGTCCTTGATAGACATCCCTGATGGATGGCAACTCTCTGAAATCACACATCTCTGAAGCCTGCAGAACAAGCTCACAACAAGAGGTGTGTCTCCACCTCCTCCATGCCTTGTGACCTGGATCCCAGCAGTGGCTTTGGGAATCTGTCATCTCTGCGTTCCCATTTGTCAGAGGAGGAAGGAGACACTGGGAACTTGCTGGTGCTTGAACAGTTGTGTTTTTGAGCTGCTGAACAATTTAAGCCCCAGACCTCTAAACGATCTAGCACAGAATAAATACCATAATCATTAACACGATGTCTGTTTTATCCTGACACACAGGCAGTGCTAGCCACAGCTAGCCAGTGCTAACACATTTTTTCTCATAAGATTCATCAATTAGATAATGTCAAATCACAGTCTAATGAGGCTTTGCTGAGGGAAAATGCCTGGCACTTGCTGATCATGACATCCTTTGGCATATGTACGGCAGCAACTGCTCATCCTGAGACATGGTTTGGAGTGCAGGCACCTTGTGTAGTCACATGGGCAGCCCTTACTGCAGGGCCCCAGGAGCGCAAGCTCAAGCAGAAGCAGTATGCCCAGCAACTGTGCTGTTCCTGTCAGAGCTCTGACCGACCCACCTCCTTTCCCTCCCTTTTTTCCTTCCTTTCTTTTCAAGAAAGGGTTTCTCTGTGTAGCCCTGGCTTTCCTGGAACTCACTTTGCAGACCCTGAAACTCAGAGATCCACCTGTCCCTGCCTCCCGAGTTTTGGGGAATTCAAGGTGTGCCCAGCTCATCCTTATCTTTCAACATGGCCTGGGCCATGCAGAAGTTTTGACAGGTGAACTTATTATACATTATGTGTATTATATATTATTATGTGTTTTTCTCCCCTTGTCCATAGATGCCAAATATGCAATTAACTGACTTAAATGGTTTCTCATTGTGTGTGTGTGTGTGTGTATATATATATATGTGTGTGTGTGTGTGTGTGTGTGTGTGTGTGTGTGTGTATACACATTTCATTTTCCAATCAAGAAAAAATGCTTTCTTGACCCATTATCCCCTTTCCAAAGCTGGTTGTATTTTCTTTCTCAAAACAAGAACGGCTGAGAGCACAGGAAGATTGTCGGGTTTGAAGGAAGCTACATCACAGGCTCTCCCCCACTCGGGGCCATGAAGGATGCTGTAGCTTGGCTCTCCCTCTGCGCATCAAGCCTTTGCATAGTGCTTATCAAGTTTTATGCTGTGAGCAGTCCTGTGGTTCCCATCATCTAGTTTTATAGTCGGGGAAACAGAAAATAACCTCGAGTTTCCAGAGGAGGTGACAGACACTGGGTTTGAAGAAGACATGTCGGAACTGGGAAATCATGCGATCCAAGCCATCAGTGGGTTACTGGTTGTTTGAATGACTTTGTCCCCTTCCATGTTTCACATGGGGACAAAGAGTAACACTGCCTTGTTGAGTATAGTAATGTGCTGGGTGCCATGGGCCAGATTCCTGTCCTTGGTATTTGTCCCATTTCCTAAGAACTCCAGCACACTGTAAATCCAGACTCTTCCTCAAAATGGCACACTGGCTAGAGCTGGCTCTCTCCTGGGTATAGTGAGAGTACAGTTCAGTGGTATTTCACCATATGCTCCCCAGAGTTCTGGAACGAAGTTCCAAATGCTGGCCAGCTCTGCATGGACAGCTCTAATCAGCAGATACTTGCTGATCATAACAAAAGGGATAAACAAGAAAATAACGACTGCGTTCTCTGCTTCCCCGGGGCTGTGAATAGTCTCGGGGAGTGATGGATAAAGAAGGGGCTGGGATGGCTACTGAAGGCCTGGGCTCTTCTCTTCTGTCCCACCTGCCTTCAACTGAAACCCCCAGGGAACGAAGAGGAAATTGCACCAATAAACACAATACTACTTTAAATCCTTGGTTTCCTGAGTGACATGGCACAGTATTCTGCTCAAGTCCGTGTGACATCCCATCCAGGGAAAAAGGGAGAGGAAGCAGGCACTTGTCTCAGTTGCAACTAGATAAGAATTATGTTGCTTTTAAAGATACAGTGTTGATGCTTTGTAGAGCCCTTTTCTGAGAGCTGGGGAATCTGGGAATTCTTGGCTGCTACTTCCCACACTACAATCTCATTCCAGCTGAATTAGAACATTCATTCATAGACTGGTGAGTATGCCACACAGATGTGGATCTATTCAACAGTGCTAATAGTGTGGGGTCTTGCTCATTGGTTTGTTTTGGGACTCAGGGTCTCACACTGCAGGGAAGGCCAGCCTGAAGCTCAGTATGCACGCCCTGGCTGCCCTCAAGCCTGTGGTGATCTTTTATACGTGCTGGGCTTACAGGCATGAGCTACCACACCAGCCTAATAGAATGATACCACTGGGTAAATGCCTAATGGTAGACATTTTTATTCAAACTACATTTAATTGGCCTTTACTACAGAAGACTGTAATTCCCTATTTCCTTTGTGTTTCAGTGACTATAATTTATCAGACTTCTGAGATCAATGCACGATGCTGTCCCCAGGTTCTGCAGCTCCTGGTGCCTGATCCTGAGGGCAGGAAGAAATCTACTAGAAGACCAGATAGCAGCTCCAAACCACACAGCAGGTGCTGGCACGCCCTAGAGACGTTGAGAGAGAACGGTACCTCTCTCAGGCCAGTTCTAAAGCCAGGAAAACTAGGACTAAGGTGGGGCATTGGGACAGACATTGGGATGGACATTGGGACGGACAGCTTTCTCTGAATCATTTTTTATTAAATTAAAAAAAAAAAGATGCCCTGGTAATTAATTATTTTCTAATTGCTTCAGGAATTACCAACTCTTCAAATATCTTACGATAGTACCATCGAGATGTCTAGAGAACAAAGCCCTTCCCACGGGAGCCTGACAACCTGACCTTGATTCTTGGGACCCACAGTAGAAAAAGAGAACTGAAAGTCGACATCTGACCATCACACATGCTGTGGCACACGTGCTTGTGCACACATCATGTGCATGTAGATATACACATGTAAACAATAAATAAAATTAGAAATTAAAAATACCCTGTAATAACATGCTTTTCCTGTGGTATCTCCTCCCTCCGGAACTTCAGTGTAAGCATACACACAAAATAAGACTGTAAGTGTTCTGGGCGTGGTGGCGCACGCCTTTAATCCCAGCACTCGGGAGGCAGAGGCAGGAGGATTTCTGAGTTCGAAGTCAGCCTGGTCTACAAAGTGAGTTCCAGGACAGCCAGAGCTATACAGAGAAACCCTGTCTCCAAAAAACCAAACCAAACAAAACAAAAGACTGTGTGAGTCACTCTACACAAGAGCTAGCCTGTGCTCTAGAAAATATCAGTGTCTCAAGTGAAAGATTGAAAGGGATCTTGCAGAAGGATAAAACGCTGTGAGCTATATGGGATTGCAACAGGCACGACTGAATACGTGTTGAACGAAAGGGATAGCTGTACTGCCTGATACCGGTTTTCCTGAACTACATCATTACTGCATTGTGACTGAAAGAGTGTGCTGATCCCTATGAAATGATCAAAACAAAAACAAACTAAAAACAAAAACAACAAACAAACTAACAAAAACATAGAAGGAAACTGAGTAAAAACACATAAATCTGAGTAAAAAATGACCCTCACGCTCTAGTTGCCCCAATGTAAGCTTATCCTTCTAGCGGATAAATGAATAAGACTCAGACTATGGTTATTCGATTTGGCCTTGACAATTATCGGGGGTCACCCCTGGTCTACTATTATAACTGCTGGCCTGGCTACATCCCCGGTGGTGGACCCCAGATACTTGCTGTTTCTCCTGGCCAAGGGCTCATGGTCCATCTCCCCTCATGGCTGCTTCCTCTTCTCTCCCTGTCCTTTCATCTCTCTCCCCTCTCTGCAACTCCAATCCGGTAACTCCAACCCTGTAATTGGTTGTAGCCATTTTTATCTAACCAATAGTTGTAAATTAAGGAACAAGGTTTGCACAAGAAAAGCTGGTAACTGTGAGAATTCGCTCCTAGGCAACTAGACCTTCCGGTGAGAGACCAAATCTTTTAAATTCAGACTCCATTTTAAAGAAGCTGACCTAAGTTTAAACGCAGGTGAACTAACAGGCTAGTACCTAGCATGAGTTCCCATGTTGCCCCACAACAAACCCCAAGCCTAGCTCCAGTCTCTAGGCTTACCCTCCTCCCCCGACCCCCGCATCTCCAGGTTATTCCCGCAACAAATCTGCACCCCAGGTTATAAGCCCACCCCCTGCTTAACGGCCAGCAACGCAGAGGGAAATGAAGTTTATGATAGGACTCCCAGCACAGCCAATTATGTTGAAGGCCACAGCAGCTTTTCAATCAGATGCTTGCACACTTACCCCCCACTTGCTGCTTACTATAACGCCTTGCCCTGATAGATATTCAGGGATCCCTACCACCAAAACCATCCTTCGTGACAGCGGTGCATTAGAGGGGCCCCGAGCTAGCTTGAATAAAGACCCTGCTGTGGGCTGCATTAGATCTGTGTTTTTGAGGATCACTACTCTTCCCTGGCACTACAGGATTTTCTTTATTTTAAAATAGGAAAGTAATTATTTTTTTAAAGATATAGAGCTATTCCAGTTATCCATATGTTTTGGGATAAACTGTGGTCGTTTATACTTTTCAAAAAATTGTCCCATTTCATATAATTGTAAAAAAAAAAAAAAAAGTACCATCGATCCAGGCTTAGGATTCCCTTATTATCTTTTTGAGTCAATGCAGAATCAATCAGTAGCAATGCCATTCCTCTCATTTCTGGTAATTTAGCCTCCTCAAGATTGCTGTTGCTTTCTTCTCTTCTTTCTCCTCCTCTTTCCCCACTCTGCCACCGCTTGCTGCTTACTATAAAGTTTTGACCCAATAGACATTCGGGGCTCATCACCAAAACTGTGTGACAGGTGTGCTGAAGGGCCCATGCAAGCTTGAATTAAAAGGCCCTACTGTGATTGCATCAGATGAGGCCTCTGGGGAGTAAGGTCACTGGATATGTCCTTTTTTTTTTTTTCTGTTGCTGGAATAAATCACTCTGACCTGGGGCAACTTGAAGGCAGAAAGGGCTTACTTAGCCTACAGCATATGGCCCACCGTGGAGGGAAGTCAGAGCAGGCCCTGAAGCAGAGAGCACAGAGGACCAGTTTACTGGCTCATGTTCCCTGGCTTGCTCATCTAGCTTGCTTACGTAATTCAGGACTACCTGCTCAGGGGTGAATCTGCCCACAGAGGCCTGAGACTCCTCTCCATCCATCAGCAATCAAGAAAATGCCTCACAGACATGCCCACAGGTTAATCTAATGGAAACAGTTTCTCAACAGAGATTAGCTTTTCCCAGGTATGTCAAGTTGACAACCAAGATTAGCTATCACAGGGTGTGTTTTTGTAGGGGGATGCTGGGATCCTGATTCCAGATGCTATGAAGGGAGTGGCTTGCTTTCTTACCCATGTACACTTGCCCAGATATTCTGTCTTGCCATGGAACCAAGTGACGGCTCTCTGAAGCCTCTAAAACCATGAGCCAAAAACACACCTTGCTTGATACAAAGTGATTTTTCTCAGGTCACTGCAATACAGGGCTGTATAATACAACAAACTACCACCAACCTAGTGGCTTTAAGGAACCCAGACTTACTGTTTTGTCGTCATGAAAGCCAGGGGTCTGAGATGGGCCCCACTAGGCTGCATTCTTTTCTGGAAACTCCAGCCTTCTTTTTTTCTTGGCCTTTTTCAGCTCCCAGAATTTGCCTGAATTCTTTGGCTCACGGCCTCCTTCATCTAAAAACACCGGTAAGAGCTGACTGAATCTTTCTCACAATCTCTCTCTGGTCCTGATTCTTCTCTCTCTTTCTTCCCAATTACAAAGACACTCGTGATTGAACTGGACTTGCCTTAGTAGCCCCGGATAGTATCTTAGCTTAAGGTCTGCGGACTAGGAGCCTGAATCACTCCTTGCCATATACACATGTCCTGACATTAGGATGTGGACATCCTCAAAGACTCTCACTTAAGACACAAGTGTGTGCTGTGTGCATGCACACACACAGAGTAAATGTACCAAGATGTTAACAAATGAGTTTATAAATGAAGGGCATAGATTAAAAACTTCTGTAGGTTTGATTTTTTTCAAGATGCGAAGTCTCATTTGGAAAAAGGAAACTTCTCTCAATGATGGATATTTCAAGCAAGCACAAATATACAATCTATTGTCTGAAATTCCAAAGTTCTTAAATGTGACCATTCCTCCTCCTCCTATTCTTTATAACCCCACACTACTGGGAACTTTACAGCCCTTTACTCTTTTGTCATGGCAACACATTTCACCGCAGAATGGCCCCAGCTTTTCTCTTAGTCCACACTGCTTCCCCTGCTCATGTGCTGGGTGGGTCCTGGGTCAGGCACCCAGATGTAAACGGGGAGAGATTGGTTAGTCAACCTGCCTAAGAGACAGATAGGGTGCAGTCAGAGGATGGGGAAAGATGAGGAGCTAGAGAGAACGGGTCCCCAAAAGTGCTACACACCAGGCTGTTTCAATGGGCAGCGTGGTAAAGCATTTAGGGGTTTAGAGCTTCCCTGAGGGGGGAGGGGGAATCAAGGACAAACTACTGGGGGATCCAGAACCCTCAGCCCAGTAATAACGGGAAAGTGTGGAAGCTGATCCTTCCTCAATTGCCTCTCTCCCCTCCTGGCAGATCCAATGCCACTTCGGAGAGTCCTGGAGGACCCAGGGTTCTAGTCCCTGGAAACTAAGTGGTGAGTGACTATCCTATTATTTAATATCTGAGTGAAGTCTGGGAGTAATTTGTTATACAGTGACAGAATAGAAAAATATTTTCTCCTGCCCCAGATGACTATCATCAGGACTTGTTTACCGTTCTCTTGGCTTTCATTTATCATATTGACGGGCACCTGCTTGCCTAGATACATGGTTGTGTTCCTCAGGTTTTGATCTTTCAGCCTTGGCTTACTTTCTGTTTACCGTTATGATCTACTTTTCTTATTCAAAACCAGGCTCCTGGACCAAGTCAGGCTGCTCTTGGAGTTCATTCATTTTCCCTCATGTGAATTTCTGCATTCTCCTGTTCTTGGACAGAGAGAGTGTTTTCAGTGTTTTGCTATGGCAACCAGGCTGCTATGAACATTCTTGTGTGACTCCTGGAACATCTGAGCTATGTTTTCTCTAGGGTCTGTGTCTAGGAGCGAACCGGCCAGCTTATATGCTATTAGCATCAACTGTAGAATGCATATTTTTCCCTGTGTTGATAGTCTCATTTTAGGCAACTGCAGCACCTAAGAATTTCTTTGTCCCTCATCCATTTGATATCGTCCTATTAGATTCTGCATTTTTGAAAGATTTAAAATCACATTTCATTGCAATTTAACTTGTTGTTTCCTAATTGCTAAGATGACCCCCCCAACACACATTTATTATGGTATATTAGGTTTTATTCTCCTGTAAAATGCCCACTTTTGACCTTTGTCCAGATTTTTTTATTGGGTTGCCTTTAATGGACTGATTCATAGAAGTTTTTATGTATTCCGATTCTATCCCTTGACAGTTGTATACATTGCAAATATTTCCAGGCTTTGGATTAGATTTTCCTTTTGGGGAAGTATTTTGAGGAAAAGACATTCTAAAATTTAATGTAGACTAATCTACCAGTCATTTCCTGTCTGGCGTGCACTTTAATATTGAGCACAGAAAAGCCTTTTCCTCCACCAGTTTACAGGGACATTTCTCCTATGATTTCTTACAGTTGTAAAAGGTTAGCCTGTCACATTTAAGTCTAACCCACCTACAGGGATAGTCTAGGACATGAGGTGTGTATCAATTGGCGACGACTATCCAGATTGCTAGCTTTTCATGTGGATAACCACAGAGCCAGTACCATTTTGTTGGATGGTCCAGCCAGTTTTATGCTATTTCTGACCCAATGAAGTTTCTTTTGTTTTCTTCTCCTTTTCTTTGTCAAGTGTTTTGTTATGTAGTCCAGGCTGGCTTCAATCTCTGAATCTCCTGCCCAGGCCTTCCAAGCGCTGGGACTGCAGGCATTCACCACCACACCCATCTTCCAGTCAAGATTCTGCTTTAAGCATGTGAGTCTGTTCTTGGCTCTGCCTTAATCTCCATTGTTTTTTCTATATCCCCATACTCAAGCCCTATGGTCTTAAATTATCCCAAACTTTGTAACTACAATGTGACCCTCTCCTCACCTCTGGACAAGCATCAAGGCTGTTTAGGCCTTTTGTTCTACCGTGTATTTTGGACTTTTATGTGTGTGTGAGTGTATGTACACTCATAACGCCTGAGTGCATGTGGAGGTCAGAGGTCAACCTCAGGAGTTACTCAAGAGACTTCCACCCTTTTGAGGCAGGGTCTCATGATGGAGACCTAAGACTTAGTGATTAGGCTAGGCTGGCTAGCCAGTGAAGCCATCTCCCTAGTGCTGGGGTACTATTTTAAAACCAAGGAAAATTTCCCCTTCTCTAATTTGCAAAGTTTTGCTGAATGCTTTTCCATGAGGATCATGTTTTTTCTTCATTAAACCTCTGGTATAGTAAATTTACACTAATAACTTATTTAACAGTGATCCTGGAATTCTTGGGATTAACCCAATTTTGTTATGACTTACTATCTTTTTTCTTTTTCTTTTCTACAAAATACCATGAATAAAGCTGGTGAGATGGCTTAGTGCTTAAAGTGTGCTGCGGCTCTTGCTGAGGTCCAAATTTTGGTTCCCAGCACCCATGTCAAACAGTACACAACTTCCTCTAACTCCAGGTCCAGGGGATCGGACTCTCTCCTCTGACTTCTGCAAGTAGCTGGATACATGGGCACACGTGTATAACAGATACTTTTTTGAATGTCATGAGTTTGAGGCATGGTAGATCAGATTTGTAATCCTAGCATTCAGGAGACAGAAGCAGATGGCTTTGAGTCTGAGTCCAGCCTGGTCTACATAAATAGTTCCTGGCCAGACTGAGTTAGAGATCCTGTCTCAAAAGAAACCCGAAGACCTTTAAAACGCCAGGAGTAGCCTGTTTGCTACGAGTCCATGAATGCAATCGACCTGCAGCTTTTCTCACTTTCATATCAAGTGAAACTAACCAGAAAGAAGAGTGTGCAGAGGACGGCCTGTTTGCTACCCTCTGGGAAAATGTGTAAATCTGGAGAACAGATGGCTAAAACCTCCAGGGATACTTGTATGTGCAGACAGGTATTGAGAGTTTTGGTGATCCTTGTAATTTACAATTTTATTAACATTTCCACGATTATATAATTAAGATGAACTGCATCTTGCTCATTTTTTTCCTTTGTAACAGGAATCCAAAATCTAGTGATTGAAGCAGGTTTTACTTTTCTTGTGCATGAGCGGTGGGTTGTCCAGAGGGTTGTGGTAGCTCCCCTATGCTCCTGGCATCCACATTCCTTTCTTTCCATTCAGTCCCATAGCATGTGCTTCTGACTGCCTTGTCACTACTGGCTGGGTAGCTTCAAGCATGATGGTCTCATTCCAGACAAGATGAAGTAGAGAGAACAAGACGTGGGCAGAGTGGAGAGAGGCACACTGGTCTTTATCCATTGTCAAAACCAAGGAGACAAACACACTGAGTATGCATCATGCGTTTGAAAAGCGCATATGCATGGACTTGGACAGCTACTACCAAGCTCTCCAACTGCTCTAGCCAAGGCTCAGTGATTAGCAGCTGAAAAGCAAGAATGAAATCCAGTGAGTAGCAGCATACAAAGAATCAGCTTCAAAGACTAAACACCTAACCAAGATATGTCTGGTATGTCCAGGCCAGAGCTGTTGGGAAGGTACAGGACCTAGATAGGCTCATCTACATGTGATGCCTCTGGAAAACTTCAATTCCTACCCTAGTGCTCAAAATAGGTACCAGACCAAAGAAATCTACTTCACAGAGATGGAGACATCCCTGGGTCCATCAGCATGATCGGACAGGTCTTATCTAGCTATTGCTGCCACCTAGTGGCCGTCTTCCTTTAATGGAGGCCGAAATCTAAATGCTAAGCATGGTAGGTTCCTTGAGGCCAGGAAACCACAGAGAAGCTGGCGATCAACTTACATTTGAGAAGGTTCAGGAATGTGTTCTAAAGGAACTTGACTTGAATTTCATGTGTGTTTGATTCTTCCTGCCTGCCTCACGAGGACCACCATTTGTGAACTAGGAATGTGGTCTGCTTGTCAAATGGGCCACTTCAAAGGGAAGAGTGTGGGAAATTGGAACTATGACCACAGGCCTCTTGTATCATGTACCACACCTAAGCTTCTGGCATTAAAGGTCTTTGCAATGGTTTAACGAAGGTACATGTGAAGACTTAGCACACAAGTAACACTCAAAAGTAGCATATACACACTGAAGATGAAAGATTATGTGGTTCTTCTGCAAGGGGCAGAGTCACTCAGGGTCCTTTTGGGCCCTGCAAAATTAGAGGCCCAGATTTCCAAAGACCGAAGTATTTCTGCAAAGGTAAGTGTCTATTTGAATTATAAGATTTGCCACAATGGCTCTGTATATCTAGAAGCAGGAAGAGCCATCGGTTTAGTCAATGGAACTGACTGTCATAATTCAGTGAAAGATTGGAACTTGGTTCTTAAAATAACAGGTTGGAATATGATGGTATGTCAAAGATCCACTTGTGGTTCTGGCCCACTTTCTATGGCAACTAGACAGCAGACTCGTTTTCTAAAAGGGGTACAGTAACCAGATACCAGTCCTTTCAGATTTTTTTGGTTTTTTGGGAGGTTTGGGTTTCACTCAGTGCAGTGTCACTGAAACTCACATTAAGAGCTAAGGGGAGGGCTGGTGAGATGGCTCAGTGGGTAAGAGCACCCGACTGCTCTTCCGAAGGTCCGGAGTTCAAATCCCAGCAACCACATGGTGGCTCACAACCACCTGTAACAAGATCTGACTCCACTCTTCTGGAGTGTCTGAAGACAGCTACAGTGTACTTACATATAATAAATAAATAAATCTTAAAAAAAAAAAAGAAGATGCGCACACACGTGTCTGCTCCATCATTTCCTCCTTAAAAAAAAAAAAAAAAAAAAAGAGCTAAGGGGAATCTAGAATGTGGCTCTGAGACCTGGGGTTGGGACTCATCCCAGCAGCTGTCCTCCTAATTCCTTCACAGGAAGTGCCACACACACTGGAGTCTGGAGCTGCCTCTGAAACACAAAGGAAGGAGCAGCTGTTGAGTAGTCTGTGATGATCGGAGATGCACTGTGCCGACTCATTTCAGAGACTTTTGAATTTCCTCTGAGCAGCTACAGCTCTTGCTCTCGGCCCTTCAGGCATCTGCACTTCTTTTTTTTTTTTTTTTTAAAGATTTATTTATTTATTATATGTAAGTACACTGTAGCTGTCTTTAGATACTCCAGAAGAGGGCGTCAGATCTTGTTACAGATGGTTGTGAGCCACCATGTGGTTGCTGGGATTTGAACTCCGGACCTTTGGAAGAGCAGTCTGGTGCTCTTACCCACTGAGCCATCTCACCAGCCCGCATCTGCACTTCTTATTGGATGCTTCGATGCTTCTGGTCACACTAACTGGAGTCTTTCTTACTCTTGTTGATTTTACAGATGTTTCTCATTTTCTTAGTGGACAGCTTTATCACTTTTCTTTTTTCTATTTAGGGATTAATTTGATCATTTCCTAGTTTCAAGTAGCATTGATTACATGTTCTCCTCCTTAGTGTAAAAGTTGTTCTCTATCCTTTGGGGCACATTCTTTTCTGGAAGCTTTGAAACTTTTTACATTGTTTTACTTCAAAATTGTTTTCTGGACAAATCTCATTTCTTCTTTGATTCATGTGTTACTTAGAAGTATGCTGTTTAACTTCAGCATATTGGTGAGGCTATTCCAGGTATCTTTCTACATTCCTCTCTAAGGTTTCTTACAAATTTATTCTCACTTCCTGTCATCCAACATATGGTCTACCTTGAATACGCCATATTCATTGTCTAGAGTGATCTAGAAATGCCAACTACATCAAGTTGGTTGAATGTTGCTTATAATAAGTATGTATTTAGTGATGAGTGTGTGTGTGTGTGTGTGTGTGTGTGTGAGGATGGTGTTGACACATTCAACCTTTTAGATTTCTGGAAGATGTTTTTATTCTTTTTAAATAAGTTCTGATGTGTATGCATGTTTGCTCACATGTATACTACATACATGTACACTACATGTATGTCTGTTGCCATGAAGGCCAAAACAGGGTGTTGGAATCCCTGCAATTGAGTCACAGACTAGTCTTTCGTTGTTGTTTTGTTTTTTGAGACAAGGTATCACTGTATAGTCCTGGCCTCCAATTCACAGAGATCCTCTGCCTCCCAGTGCACCGCCATGGCCCTTTATAAGAGCAGTCAGGAGCTCCTAACTGCTGAGCCATCTCTCCAGGCTGACATTACTTCTACTAAGAGTTTATCTATAGAGATAACTTGACATCTACATGATAAGGTCCCACATCAATCTACATGACCTATACTGTGTTTTATGCTCCCACAGGACAACACACACCTGGTCACAAGGGGAGTTTGGGACAAAGCTCTACAAGCCTGCAAATCAGCATTAACCACCTGTACTGCAGAAGTTT
This sequence comes from Mus musculus, assembly GCF_000001635.26. NCBI lineage: Eukaryota > Metazoa > Chordata > Mammalia > Rodentia > Muridae > Mus > Mus musculus. The sequence goes on from NC_000075.6 coordinate 97,071,567, forward strand.
ACATGGGTGCCATTCTGGAAAACTCACATTAACTCACAAAAGCAAACAAGTGAGTGCAGACAGGAATGGGACTATCGTCCCACTACTGTTATTTATTCTCTCCTCTTCTCCTTGGTTGCTGTGCATGCCCAAATAATGTAATCATTTTTTAAAGAGAGAGAAACTATAGGGCATGTACAAACTCATGGCTACTGCACCCACCATGCTGGACGATGAACGAATAACTGAGACCAGGAAGGAATTTTTTTTAAAAAGTCCTAGAGAAAAATGAAAATACAACATTCCAAAATCCATGGAAAAATTATGAAGGTGGTCTTAAGTGGGCAGTTTACAGCTATTGGTGCCTCCAGTAAGAAGTTAAAGACAGCAAATGAATTTACTTAATGATACAACTTAGGGCCTTGGAAAAACAAAAACAAATCAAATCCCAATCCCTCCATGGGAAAAAAATAGTGCCATCAGGGAAGAAATCAATGAAATAGAAACAATAACAAAATACTAGGAGTCAATGAAACAAAAATTTGGTTAAACAGCTAGATGTAGTTGTTAAACCCTCAGCTAGACTAAAAGAAGAAATAGGAATTAATTATTAAGAAAGAAAGAAAGAAAGAAAGAAAGAAAGAAAGAAAGAAAGAAAGAAAGGAAGGAAGGAAGGAAGGAAGGAAGGAAGGAAGGAAGGAAGGAAGGAAGGAAGGAAGGAAGAAGACCGTTGGTAGTGGCCCACTCTGGAAGCAGAGGTAGGTAGGTGATCCTCTGTGAGTTTAAGGCCAGCCTAATCTACAAAGTGAGTTCCAGGACAGGTACGGTACACACAGAGAAATTCTGTCTCAACAAAGCAAAATAAATTAGAAGAAAGGGGGGCCATCACAACAGACACTGATGAAGTGTATAACATCATTAGGTCTTACCTTAAAAAGTAACACCCCACTAAGTTGGAAAAGCTGAAAGAAATGGGTGAATTTATAGATGCATATGGCCTACAAAAATAACATGAAGATGAGCAATTATGATTACATTAGTAATTCAAAATCTAAAAACAAAAAAGCCCAGGTTATCAGACTTTCCAGTGTTCCTCCAGTGTTCCTAGGCTAGAAAAGGAAGAGACATTACCAAACTCCCTTACGATGCTCCTATTCGCCTGATACCGAACCAAGATGAAACAAAACTCTACATCAATTTCCCTGATGAACATAGACACAAATATTATCAACAAGCTACTTGCAAACAGAATTCAAAAATACATTTAAAAAGATCATTCACAACCATGAAGCTAGTTTTAGTCCAGAGATAGAGACTGTTTAATATACATATCAATAAATGTTATTTATGCCTTTCACGTTAAAGTCTCAAGTGCACTCAGAATAAAAGGAACCTCAGTATCGAAAAAGTTACACGACAAACCTGTATTTTGTTAATATAATCCAAAGGTGTCCATTTTCTATACTCTTATTCAATCATACTAGAAGTCTTAAACTAAAGCCACAACCTAAGCAGACAAATAAAAGAAAACCAGGAAAGAAGTCCAAACACCTCTATTTGTAGATGGTATGATTCTATACACAAAAGAATATAAAGAAACTACCAAAAAAACTCTTAAAACTGTTGAACACAGGGCTGGAGAGATGGCTCAGGGGTTAAGAGCACTGACTGCTCTTCCAGAGGTCCTGAGTTCAATTCCCAGCAACCACATGGCGGCTCACAACCATCTGTAAATGGAACCAGATGCCCTCTTCTGCTGTGTCTGAAGACAGCTACAGTGGACTCATAAATAAAATAAATTCTCAAATATAAAAATTGTTAAAAATACATTAAGATGTGACTGACACAAAATATTCTTTTAAGCCGGTGGTGGTGGCACACGCTTTAAAAACAAACAAACAGGGCTGGTGAGATGGCTCAGTGGGTAAGAGCACCCGACTGCTCTTCCAAAGGTCAGGAGTTCAAATCCCAGCAACCACATGGTGGCTCACAACCATCCGATCACGAGATCTGACTCCCTCTTCTGGAGTGTCTGAAGACAGCTACAGTGTACTTAAAAAATAAAAAAAAATAAAAAAATAAAACAAACAAACAAACAAACAACAACAACAAAACCTGTTGAACACAGCAAAATGGTTGGATACAAAATTAACATAAAACTCAACAGCCTTCCTACATACCAGTAAGAAACATACTTGATGGGCTGGAGAGATGGCTCAGTGGTTAAGAGCACTGACTGCTCTTCTAAAGGTCCTGAGTTTGAATCTCGGCAACCACATGGTGGCTCACTACCATCCATAATGAGATCTGACACCCTCTTCTAGAGTGCCTGAAAACAGCTACAGTGTATTTACATATAATAAATAAATAAATCCTTTAAAAAAACATACTTGAGGAAATAAAAGGAAACAATTTTATTCATAATAGTTTAAAAAGTATCTTGAAGGGGAAAAATCTAACAAAGATTGAAAAAAAATCTGTATAATGAATATGCCTTAAGTTTTACGAGTTATACAAATGTGACAGTAAGGTGTGGTAAATATTCAGGGGTTTCTACCACACCTTAGGTCATTAGTTCCCAAATAAAATTCACAAAGCCTTTATACTTATAGTAAAACCTAAAAGCATGGGGCTGGAGAGATGGCTCAGCGGTTAAGAGCACTGACTGCTTTTCCAAGGGTCCTGAGTTCAAATCTCAGTAACCACATGGTGGCTCACAAGCATCCAAAGACCTCACAACATCTTCTGGTGTGTCTGAAGGCAGCTACAGTGTATTTATATATAATAATAAATAAATCTTAAAAAAAAAAAAAGAAAAACCTAAAAGCACTAGAGCTGGGCAGATATCCACCCTCTCTGTTCTTTTGTCTACATCTCTGTCAATAATCCCAAGATATCACTTTCCTTGTTCCTTCTGGGCTGCTCAGATTCCAATTGGCCAGTCTTCGTGGCCATGTGCTCATGATCTATCTATTCCATGGTGACTTCTTCCTTCTCTCTCTTGGCCTCTCCTCAGACCCCCAAAAGCCTGTGAAACCAAAGCCCCACCTACCTCTTCTGCTTAGCTACAGGCATCTTTATTCAACCAATAGTTTTATATTAAGGAACAAAATTTGTACAACAAAAGCTGGCATGAGAATTCGCTCACCTTGAAGCAACAGATACAGAATTAAGCATTCAACATAGCAGCAGACCAAACCTCCACACTAAGGCCGAGAAAGCATAAATCCAAATTCCTCTCCTTAACATTTAGTAAAACACACACCCATACCCCTTAACATGAGACATGAACTAAATCATACCAATCTCTATACAACAGGACAGATCTCATCTGGCTTCTGTGCCTATAAGAACATGTAAACTTGGAAACTTAAAACATGACAACTGAAAGAAGTAGGTGGAAACAAGAGCACAATTCAGTTAAACAACTACTATTTAATGTGTTTTTATGTGAGAGGTCAAGTGTCACAGTCTGCAAGGAAACTCAAAGGATAATTGGAGGAGTTGGTTTTTCCTCCCACCATGTGAACCCCACTCAGGTGGTCAGACTTGGCAGCAAGCACCTCATCTGCTTAGCCACCTTGCCTGTCCACTACCATCGTTTTTAATCCATATCCCCTACTATGTATGGATTCACCTGGTCACTCTATAAGCTCTCTGGTTTAAAAAAATATTAACTTTCTTGAAATCTATTATTAGGACAAAAAAGTTAGTGTGAAAATGTCACTACCTAGATAGAGTACATCAATTTAATACTCTAACCAGACTCACTGTTCAGTGCTGTACAAATTGGATGTTTTGACAGATGAAAAGCATTGAATTCAAAGATCAACAGATTTGTAAGACCACACACCAACAGATTCAAGGTATGAAGGAATTACACTATCTGACCTTTTTATACCCAGATATTATCAGGTTTAACAGGCAGAAAGTTTTTTTGCGTAACTCAGAACAATGCAGTCTGTTCTACACACAGCCTAATGCTGGTACAATGATATCACCATTATAAAATCTTAAGATACACATTTTTAAAAGCACATTTTAATTTTTTGAATTTTAATTCAAGTACAAGTCAGCTAGTTAACATAAACAGAACATAAATGCACATAATTTGCAGCCATGTACAAAAACCGCAACAATAGCAACACTCACATGAATGGGCAAAGCTCATCAGCTCTTTTAAAGCTGACTACACTGTGAGTGATTGGTATAATTTAATTCACATCCACTGGGGTACATTCAGAAAGGTTAGCATAGCTGATCAGAACTAGTCCTTTATTTTCTAAAGTGGACAGCATAAAAACCCAGGTGCAATTAGGGAGAAACAAAGTTATAGGGGATGTGAGGGGCAGAAAGCACTCTTCATTTTATATTATAGTAAAGGTCTGTCTTCTTTACCCAGATGTGTGGATCTCCTTAGGAATGTTGGAAGTCACAGTAAAGAAGGAGAGCGAGCTGTGCATCAGCCGCAGGGGTCCCTATCAGACGGGCAGATTGGACAGAAGAGCATGTGAACTGAGAAATACGAAGGAAGGGCCTTGGAGGAAGGGGGACACTGATATCTACCACTTAAGTTCTTCAAACTGAAATAATGATTTCATGGATTTTTAAAGCCCCCCATGTTTAGACTTCGGTGACATTCACTCTTCTGGACACCCCATGTTGTGCTCATCCTAATAAGGCTACCAAAAGTGGACAAAGGACCAGGCTGTGTGACCTAACAACGCTGTCATGGTATCAGAATTACAAGCTAGCTCGAGCCCCTCTGAGTCGGGATGGTTCCACACAGTTGTACAATGAGAACTGGAACAAGGTCCGTGAGCGTGGAGGGGCAAGCCTGTAACGCTGGTACTTATAGGCAAAGGCAGGGGAAGCAGGAGTCAGGGTCATCTCAGGCAACAAGAGTCCAAAAATAAAACAAACAAAAGTTGAAGTAAAAGCCAACCCAGGCAACTTAAAGCACTGTATGGTATCCCATGACAGCTTGGCAACTCACCATCTGGATTATCCAAATTTCAAGCATTTGAGCCACAGGAGCTGCTGCTGTGTGAGGGTTGCTTCTAGTAGCTACTGCTCTAGCCCGGCTGAGTGAGTTCACTTTTTTGAGAAGACTGCAACAAAAGTATACAACAAGATCCACCCTAGCTCTTTAAGACATTAAAAAAAAGATTATCTAATTGAAAACAAGTTTTAAAAAAATCCAATGCTCTGAGTATGCACTTAAAAAAAAACATTACAATTAGAATCTTCAAAGAAATACTTCATAGACAAACTATATAAAACATATATATGATTTCCGTTTTTTTGGATTATCTCTGTCATGAAGTAAACTGTGGTACACAATGCTCAGGGAAAAAAAAAAAAAAACAGATCTCCTTGCTCCTTTCCAGCGGTTGCTTTACAAGTAACCACTGAGACTCTAAAACCCCGTTTCTTGCAGATCACACGCTAACTTTAAAAGCACTAGAGGCTAATGTGAGTTTTACTTGTAAAATACCGACTGCTACATGTTATCCCTGAAGGACACTTATTGTGGACTTGCTACGACAACACAAGCTGTTCCTTGGCTGCTGGTTTTCATGTCATTCTTCATCATCTGAGATCTGTGTAACACAGGAGAACATGTCTGACATTCAACATAATTGTTATTGATCTTCACAGAGCAAATGGCGCTGTATTAGGCAGTATCAGTGGCACCTGAAGAGGCAAACACTATAGCCTGAGACCTTCTCTACACATTTAAGTTAAACCCCTGCGTGGGGATTTATTTTTTGGTATGTTCCATGTCATAGATGTCAAAGCTACAATAATTCCAAAGGTAACGGATCTAAACGTGCCTTTGGTCTCCAAATAGATTGGAATATTTTTAATTCCAATTGAGCACCTCAAAAACATCCAGTTACTGATTACAAGGAAGTCAAGGTGAGAAATTTAAGAGGGATTAAACTTCATTGGTGACAGCAGAGAAAGCTTTCAATGGCATGCGGCTATTTTTTTCCATAATAATGTGGCATTACACAGCATACTTAAAATACTGTAAGATCTCCAAAACATACCTAAAATCCAGAAAAATATTATGAACACTGCTTCTGCCTAATACATAACAATGTTAAAGAAATTAACATGAATTCTCTCCTGACCCTTACCCCCTCAAAAGGCCACAAAGTGCATTCACAAAGTCATTCTGAAGAGAAAGCCATTGCACAAAGTGTAAAGTGAAGGTCCTCTGATGAGCACCACACTAGAGTTTAATTGTAGACGTTTCATATGCCAGTATAGCAACATCCATAGGAAAATCTATAGTATTGCAGCAAATACCTTTATAATGGCCATATATATTAAAGTATTCAAACATGTTGTTGACTCAACAGCAAAATTTAAAAACTATTATCTTGTTAACACAATGAACTAAAACTAGCCTGACTCTATGAGAGAGCATTTAGGGAACTAGGAATAACATTTGTGCAATGTAGCACACTCGCTTACAGGCTCTCTGCCAACTAAGATTTATTGTATCTGATAGCTGAGCGTGTCTTTTTGTAATATTTATATTGTCCTAAATATTAATATCACTTCAAGGAGCCTATAAAGGGCAAAACTGAAAATTACCATTTCCTCTACCAACAAAGAATAACTTATACAGATGTGGAAATAATTCAAAGGTTAAAATTCTTAATGTGAAAGTAAGTAGAAAAAATTCAAGTTGTTAGTTTTCTACTTTTAAAGTAAATAATATGTAGGTATGAGACTGTGATAATCACATTATGAATCAAAATTATATCCATACCTGCATCACATAATTGGAAAAGGTATGAGGATGCTAAGTCACTGAGTCAGTATCCACTAGCTTATTTTATAGTCCCAAACCATTAGCTGTGTGTGTTTGTTTGATATGTTCAATTATGATGGAGATCTTTTAGATGTGACCATAACATTTTGATGTTGAAAATGTGAAGTATTTAGATACTACTTCACTGGCTGTCAAAATACAGTGATTATGGGTGTCAGATAACATAAAACACTGTAACAGGCAGGCCCTCCTGGGGAAGTGTTACTGAGGATCGACTTGTTATTTTACAGTATTGCAGACGTTCAAGTTAGTCATTTGTAATTGTCACTACCATCTTTGGAAAATTACAGTACAGTATACACTTAGGAATGATTTTGTTTAAACAACCAAAAATGCTCATGGAATCAACACTGTATTCTGAATGTCATAAACCAGTAAAACAAACTGGAGCTGGTGAACAATAGAGAAAATGGCAATTTTGAGAAAGGAATGCTTTTCAAAGCATTCTTGACGAGGCGGCCCAGGGTTTACTCACTGAAAGATTAATGTCGTATGGTACCTTACTTCCTAAAACCAAACTTCCACTCAGCCATAGTAGTTACATGTTTCCCAACTACTGTCTTCTGTCCACCATGCTGGCTGGCTTCAAGATTCCATGGTCCACTGTGATCTTTTGGTCTTCCTGCTCTGCAGTATGGCAGCCCTTGCTGCTATCCGTTGAGAAGGTAGACCACCAGTTCGTAGGTGGCCATCATAATGGCCGTGTTTGGAATCTGCCTCACCAGATGAGTTGTTAGACCGCGGTAAAGAGATCCATAGCCTTCTTCTTGAACAATCAAAGACAATGTTTGAAAAAAAGACCTATATTTTGTCCCTTCTTCACGTAGTCTTGTTCTTACAACTTCTGTATAGGAAAAACAAAAGAAAATATTTATTTATTTATTTATTTTTGTTTTTTTTTTTTCAAGACAGGGTTTCTCTGTGTAGCCCTGGCTGTCCTGGAACTCACTCTGTAGACCAGGCTGGCCTGGAACTCAGAAATCCGCCTGCCTCTGCCTCCCGAGTGCTGGGATTAAAGGCTTGCGCCACCACCGCCCAGCAAAGAAAATCATTTTACTGCAACCTTTTTACCCTCCTCCTTACCGAGCACAGAGCTCATCTGTCACTATAAACTCATGACAGTGATTCAGTGTATAGCTAGCTTCCTGAGACCAGTCAGACTGGATAAACACCAAACTAATACAGCCATATACACTAAGTAAAATATAAGGGTATATAATAAATACAGCCTGATGAACAAATAATATTCATAAATATAGTAAAGATGAATACAGGATATATTAGAAGCAATTTTTTGGTGGGCATGCTTAATGTGGCAATATAAAATAATATAAAATTGCTTGGGTCCTTGTAATTTAAAGACTTTAAATCTGGGATCCATTTCTGACATACCCTTGGGCAAATTACAATTTTAACATTTCTTCTTGTTTTCCATTTAAACATGATGGCATGACTAGACTTAAAACTACTATTTTTTTTTTTAAAGATTTATTTATTTATTATATGTAAGTACACTGTAGCTGTCTTCAGACACTCCAGAAGAGGGAGTCAGATCTTGTTACAGATGGTTGTGAGCCACCATGTGGTTGCTGGGATTTGAACTCTGGACCTTCGGAAGAGCAGTCGGGTGCTCTTACCCACTGAGCCGTCTCACCAGCCCTAAAACTACTATTAAGATCAGCATCTTCTTATATGGCAGCTGAGTGTTGTATGCCCCAGAGGGTGATGCACTGCTCTGGCCCAGCTATACTCTCACCGTGTGGATACGCTATGGTTGTGGCCCAGCTATTCTCTCACCGTGTGGATACGCTATGGTTGTGGCACAGGTTTTTGAGGTGGCAGCAGCTAGCATCATTCTCACAAAATCCGATGCTTCTTTCACAGACTCCTCATCAGTTTCCATCATAGAAGCAGTCTTACATTCCAGTAGTTTTTGCTTTATACTTTCATAAATAACAAAATGGATAACAGTCTCTGATATGCCGGCATAGGAGGCAGACATGCCCCTATAAAATCCTCGCAGTCCGTCTGTCTGATAGACTTTACGAACACATTCAAAAGCACCCATTTGCTTTTCCCCACGAGTCCTGCAAATAAAAGGGAAAATATTACTGGCATTAAGTACTGGAAGATTTTTATCGAAGTTAACAAAATATGTATTTCTTAAATATGGCACTCTTTATTCTTTCCCTACTTTTATGGAACTCCATGCCATGCTCAAATGTTGACCCAAGCAAGACTCAAAAAGTATCAAACCCCAAAGTCTTACACTGTGAACATTCAGTTCCAAGGAGGCTAAATTTCCTTTGCAGTTACTGACATGAGACAATGAGGGTCGGCATTGTCTGTGTTGTGTGCATCATCATCTCAACAACACTCTGGGAAGCAGAGGGCAGTGGATCTTTTATGAGTTTGAGGCCAGCTTAGTCTACACAGTGAGTTCCAGGCCAGCCAGAACTACATAATTAAGACTCTGTCTCAAAAAAACCAAACAAACTAACCTCACCCCCAAAGGCCAAGGGAGGTGTTAAATTATGATACTGCATCTTTTTAAAAAAAATATTTATTTATTTATTATATGTAAATACACTATAGCTGTCTTCAGACACTAAGAAGAGGGAGTCAGATCTCATTACAGATGGTTGTGAGCCACCATGTGGTTGCTGGGATTTGAACTCCCGACCTTCGGAAGAGCAGCCGGGTGCTCTTACCCATTGAGCCATCTCACCAGCCCATGATACTGCATCTTAAAGTAAGGATCATAATTAGTTTTTTTTTCAATTTCACAAAGGCCCAGCTGAAAAGCTATCAGACAAATGCCTGACAGACTCCCTTGGAGCAGCTTGGTAAATGGCCACTCTGTCCCTACATTTCCAAATATAATCTCTTTCAGTGCCGCATGAGGGCACTGTAGCTATCCCTAAAGGGTACATTCTTCCATTCTTGTGATACGTGGCTGATCTTTTCCCTTCACCTAAAAATGCGACTGGGGTTAAAGAGTTTTGGGTCAGTATCACTGGTAAAGGAGATTTCAGGACAGACTAAGTGATCACTTTATGCAGAAAGGGGGCAAGCAGAACAAAGAGAAATATAGATACAGTTGAAAAAAAAAAAAGAGCACCAGGAAATGTAATGTTGGAACCAAGTTCTCTTTTATTGCTTTTGTTTTATTGGTTATTTATTTACATTTCAAATGTTATCTCCCTTTCCCGGTTTCCTCTCTACAACCCTCCATTGCACCCTCTACACCCTGCTTCTGTGAGGGTGCTTCCCTCACCCATCCACCCACTCCTGCCTCCCCACCCTAGCACTCCCCTACACTGGTAAATCCAGCCTCCACAAGACAAGGGCCTCCCCTCCCACTGATGCCAGATAAGGCCATCCTCTGCTACATATGCTGCTGGAGCCACAGGGCCCTCCATGTGTACTCTTTGGTTGGTGGTTTAGTCCCTGGGAGCTCTGGGGGTCTGTTTGGTTGATATTGATGTTCTTCCTATGGGGTTGTAAACCCCTTCAGCTCCTTCAGTCCTTCCCCTAACTCCTCCATTGGGGTCCCTGTGCTCAGTCTGATAGTTGGCTGCGAACATCTGCATCTGTATTGGTCAGACTCTGGCCGAGTATCTCAAAGGACAGTTATACCAGGTGGAACCAAGTTCTTTGTTCAAAGAGACTAAAAAGTTTAGTTGGGCGGTGGTGGTGAAGCACAAATGCCTTTAATTCTAGCACTCAGGAAGCAGGAACAGGTAGGCAGATCTCTTAGTTCAAGGCCAGCTTGGTCCCTAGAGGGAGCTCCAGCCAGGGCTACAGAGAGAAACCCTATCTCCAAAAAAGGGTCGTGGTGGTAGGAAAGGTGGTGGTTAAGAACACTGGCTGATCTTCCCAGCACACATATGGTGGCTGATAGCCATCTGTAATTGTAGCCCCATGGGATCCAGTACTCTTCTAGTGTGCAAATGTACATATAGTCAAAACACCCACATAGATAAAATGCATAAATAAATCTTTAAAGGAAAAAAAAAAAGCTTAAGGAAAGGTCTGATTCAAAGGGGAATAAAGGGAATAGTACCTTCAGGAAACGGCACTGCCCAGCTAATCCAGACCTATACCTAGAAACTATCAACAAGCCTTTTACCTGTAATCTTCTGTTCTCTAGAGAACCCTGACTAATACAACCAGATAAGATCGGCTATTTAAGAAGTATAATCTCAAAAAAAAAAAAAAAAAAAGTGAACTCTCCCTTTTCTCCACTGAGGCCAACAGGAGCTGAGATGGAATACCTCAGCTGCACTGCTGCCTCTAGTCTGCTCTCAGATGACAAAACATCCCCCAAGTCTTATATTTTAGATTCTCTGAGATTTATTCTTATTGGTTCTTGATTAAAACAGGCTTTAAGCAGGGCAGTGGTGGTGTAGGCCTGTAATCCCAGCACTTAGGACAGCCAGGGCTATACAGAGAAACCCTGCCTCGAAAAACCAAAAGCAGGCTTTAAAAAAGAATCATCCATTGATCTATCCATTTAAAATAAATCCCAGTGACTCCAGGTGAATCTTATAACATGAAGCAGTACTTGCTCAACATAGCTCTGTTGAATGAGTAAACTTTTTCTTGGTAAACCTGAGGTCAGTGGTAACTAAGGAAGTCTACCACCATAGGGCTGCGGCCTCCCAGCTCAGCGCTTTTGGACATAGGTCACTGGGTTAAGCAATGGTCCTTTCTCTAGACTAGCTATGAGGTCATTTATTTAGCTGTTAGGAGGCCCTTACAAGGAGCTATACAGGTAATAATCACTACTTTGGCTTGGTTAACCTATCATCCCCCAATAAGCAGCACATAAAACTCCAAAATACGGGCAGTTTTCTTATTTAGACTGTCTCATTATCAGCTATTATATAGCTTTTGCTTTTGGTAGGAGATCCACATTTCAAATGAAACAGAAGCACCAACAAATACTCAATAGTGGCCCTCAGTGCTAGAAAGTGCTATGCAGAAGGCTGGGGAAGGAGTTTCAACCAGATTTACTTGCTGTGGACTCAATATGCACAATACTGATTGGCTAGGCAAGATGAACCTACTGGCGTAACACTGGCAGGCCTATTTCAGGGGATGCCCATCTGCTTTCCGACTGGATCAGACAGAGGCTTGCTCCAGAGGAAAAGTTTCACAGTTGGTTCTAAAAACTGGTCAAACCCCGTGACTAATGGGGAAATGATTGCTAAATGGACATGACAGGCCCGTCAGATGGCTGTCAGTGCCATGCTCATGCCACAGAAGGATGCTGCTAAATGGACATGACAGGCCCGTCAGATGGCTGTCAGTGCCATGCTCATGCCACAGAAGGATGCTGCTAAATGGACATGACAGGCCCGTCAGATGGCTGTCAGTGCCATGCTCATGCCACAGAAGGATGCTGCTAAATGGACATGACAGGCCCGTCAGATGGCTGTCAGTGCCATGCTCATGCCACAGAAGGATGCTGCTAAATGGACATGACAGGCCCGTCAGATGGCTGTCAGTGCCATGCTCATGCCACAGAAGGATGCTGCTAAATGGACATGACAGGCCCGTCAGATGGCTGTCAGTGCCATGCTCACGCCACAGAAGGAGGCTGCTGCCAGCTTCTTTTTGCAAAGGTGAGCTGTGACTACAGACTGTCAAGAGACAAAGAATCAACAACTGTTGCATGTTCAGCTATAAGTGGGTTGTCTGCATAACCTCTTCCAAGACTCAGCAAATACTGCTGGAAGAAGGGAAGAGACAGGGGGATGACACAGAATGATTTCTAGTCATGAGGATGGCACTAGAGTCGTGGCAGCTGTGATGCCCTGAGCAGGATCTCTACATAACTGTCCTGTCAGCACTGCTGAGGGAGTGGAAGGGGTTCATAGAGTGCCGCTCTCTCCTGGGGATTTGGGTATAGTTAAAGGTTGATGGGGCATAGAATTTCTTTAGTGGTGTAGCTATTTTAAGGGGCCTACCCTCTTTAAAACAAACTCTTACCCATGGCTTCTGGAAATAATCCTAAAGAAACTCATAGCAGCACACACACGAAAGACAAAAGGAGAAATGGAGCTAGTATCACTGAAAATGGAACAGGAGAGAGAACGTATGTGTATGTGTGTGTATTAGAAATGCATCCTGTCCATGTGTGAAAATGTAATGCCATCCCACTTTTGTGTATAAAATTAGCAGCCAAAAAGGGACACTGCCCTGCTTAAAGCCTGTTTTAATCAATTACAAATACAAATTTATACATAAAAAATTAGCTAAATCCATGTTGGCTTTTTTTTTTAAGAATAAAAAAATTAATTTAAGGCTGGTGAGATGGCTCAGCAGTTAGAAGACTATCTGCTCTTCCAGAGATAGAGTTCAACTCCCAGCAACAACATGGTAGCTCACGACCATCTATAATGGGGTATGATGCCCTCTCCTGGCATACAAGTGTACATGCAGACAGAGTACACACTTATTTACAAAAAAAAAAAAAAAAAAAAGGAATAACTATATTGAGCTAGGTGTGGTGACTCACCTGTAAGCACAACACTTGGAAGGCTGAGGCAGTAAGATCAACATGCATTTGCATTTGAGGGCAGCCTGTGCTCCTCCCGGGCTACAGTAAGACCCTGTCTCAAAACCAAAACAAACCAAACAAACAAAAACATACCTTGCATCAAGCTGTAAGCGAGTCTTTATAAGCCAAATGGGGTTTGTTGCAGTGATTGCAGTAAAACCTAAACAAATATATTTAAAATGTGTCAGTAGAGAGGAAATACATTATTCACATTAAGGATCTTTACATTATATGAATCTATATTAAAGAAAATGTCTAGCAATGTTGAAACTATTAACTGATACAGGCTTCACACTTTTCATTTTATGTTCTAGTGACCATGAACACCTGTTCACAATTCTGGCCTTTCTAGATGATTCTGTCAGGAGCAGACTGACCTCACTTCAAGTGTTCTCCTAATCTACATGAAAACATGGTGTTCTCCCCTATAATCCAAGTTCACAAACATGCATTCTAAAACAGTTGCCTGGGGGTGAATCTATTACCTGCCACACTACATTCAAAGAGAATCCAACATAAATGGCATTATATACTAATATTTTGGTCTGTGGACCAGAAGTTTGGCCCATCATTTTTTTTTTAAATAATATTAACACAGAGGTAAGATTTCTGCTAGGATTAACAGGAGGGGTCACTTATTACCCAATTAAACAAGTATAAACTCTTAAAAAGTTTGTCCAAAAAGTTACAGACCGGAATTCTCTCCTCCCTTCTACAGACAATGAAGAAAGTGAGTAGGGTAGAAGGCAGCCCTCTGTCACTACAGTCACCTAGTGACACCACTGCAGAGCAGCAGTGGCCATGGCGGGGTGGCTCAGCTTTAGAGCAAATTAGGATCGCTGGAGCAGTGTGCTTCTGGGACCAAGTATTATCTTTAATTTTTAGCAAAACAGCATAGAAAATGCTATCTTATGAACAAGAATTTATAAAGATGTTTCATCTATAGAAGAGTATTTAGTTTGCTTTCCCAAATAAGATCAGTAACATAAACTTCACAGAACTACATTTATTCAACTGGCCTTTACATCCATTACATAAACTCAGATAGAGAAATAAGGAACCTAGTTATTTTAATACCTTCTATCAAATACTATCATGTCAAGCGGGTTGCTTTTAGAAAGACATACTATACCCAACACATTTAATATGAGAAAAATGCTGTGATGTATTTAATCCTACTATAAAAGTTATTAGAGCCAGTCATAAACTTTCTTTGGCTTTTAAAGCTGCTACATTAAGTGGAATGATCTAACTCAACTGTTCTTTCCCTTTCTGCAGTATCAGATAATTAACTTACTCAAACTTTACTTCTTTTAAGCCCTGCTTTAACACTGTAAAAGTAGCCACATCTCACACAAAGAAGTGTCCCAATTAAGCCTATTTAGCAAGATAAAGTTTGGCTTATTAACTTTTAAATACTATTTTGACTAGTATATAATATAGTTTCTACTTTCCTTAAGTGCTTTTAATACTACATAGAGAGAAATGAGACCAATAACTTTGGCATTAGCAGGTAATAACATAATCAATTTGAAATATGGAACAGACTGTCAAAGAATATCCTTTTTAATAAGAGGTTCTCATGAGTTTACTCTTGGTGGAAAAAAAAAGTTGACTATCAGACTAGTTTAAATATTTTTCTTATACGCTTAGTCTGAGAATGAATGCACACTGTTATTTTCTTCCTTTGAATCTTATTTTTCTAAATAAGAAAGTTAAACTTAACAAATTACACACTTTCAGACATCAATACAGGTCAAAACACCCCAACTAAATGACTCCTTGTTGGGGACTGAAACCAGGGCTTCACAACTGCTACACACATGGTCTAACTACAAAGTCACACCCTAATCCCAGTTCTTATTTACTAAAGAATCGTATCACCAAAATATGTATGTTAGCTAGGTGTCTATACAGTAAGAGTAAAATATGTATGTCAGCTAGGTGTCTATACAGTAAGAGTAAAATATGTATGTCAGCTAGGTGTCTATACAGTAAGAGTAAAATATGTATGTCAGCTAGGTGTCTATACAGTAAGAGTAAAATATGTACATCAGCTAGGTGTCTATACAGTAAGAGTAAAATATGTACATCAGCTAGGTGTCTATACAGTAAGAGTAAAATATGTACATCAGCTAGGTATCTATACAGTAAGAGTAAAATATGTACATCAGCTAGGTGTCTATACAGTAAGAGTAAGATATGTACATTAGCTAGGTGTCTATACAGTAAGAGTAAGATATGTACATCAGCTAGGTGCCTATGCAGTAAGAGTAAGATATGTACATTAGCTAGGTGTCTATGCAGTAAGAGTAAAATATGTATGTTAGCTAGGTGTCTATACAGTAAGAGTAAAATATGTACATTAGCTAGGTGTCTATGCAGTAAGAGTAAAATATGTATGTTAGCTAGGTGTCTATGCAGTAAGAGTAAAATATGTACATTAGATAGGTGCCTATACAGTAAGAGTAAAATATGTACATCAGCTAGGTGTCTATACAGTAAGGGTAAAATATGTACATCAGCTAGGTGTCTATACAGTAAGAGTAAGAGTTTCTAATTAAAAAGGAGCAGCATAAATCTACAACACTATTCATTATCCATAATGATTTTAATTATTCCTAGGAAAACTAACCTGTCTTCTTATAAAACTTAACTTAAAAGGCATAGAATTTATTCTCTTTAGCTAAAAATAAAGCTATCCAATTAAAAACTTTCATTCAGCTTACTTTTTTGAAAAGATTACCACATTTAGTTCAAGTTTATGCCCTTGATCGCTTTCCAAGTCACAAAATCCCTCACTTTAAGATCACCACATATAAAAAATATTTTAAATTACTCAGAGTACAAAAGTTTTAATACTCAAAGAGTAACTTTAATATTTCTCTGTTAATAAACAAGGTCAGAAAGCAAACAACAGGTATTTCTCACTTAACTAAAATTCATTTCCAGATACAATGTGTAATAGGCCAACATTAAAATTTAGGTAAGCTAGAGAATGCTATCTTGTTATCTTACTGTAAGTTCTGCTTACTGTGACTGCTCTGGCACAGAGTACAGACAACTAGCTAATCAGCAAATCACTCACTGGCTTGGATAAAGAAGCTAGGCATTATCTATAGGTTTTAGCTGTTGGTCCTTAAATATGAAAAAAAAAAATAAATTAAAAAGCAGGGGCTGGAGAGATGGCTCAGTGGTTAAGAACACCAACTGCTCTTCTGAAGTCTCTGAATTCAAATCCCAGCAACCACATGGTGGCTCACAACCATCTGTAATGAGATCTGACGCCCTCTTCTGGAGTGTCTGAAGACAGGTACCGTGTACTCACATATAATAAACAAACAAACAAACAAATAAATCTTAAAAAAAAAAGCTAACTGGTTCTTTACAGTATTACTTTCTTTAACAAAAAAAAATAGTTAAATAGCAAAACAGACATTATTAGGCTAATTAAATCTGGAAAAATATAACCTATTAACCCAAGAAATAAAACAAAATTATGTGGTAAGGAAGTTTGTGGTTAGCCACAACTAAACATGTTTTCTTGCTACGTTTACAACAAGCAAACACAGATGTTGGGCATGGTAACCCTAAAGTTTAGAAATTGCCTATCTGTTTCTAATTCTGCACTTTAGTTTTGTTACATTTTAATAAGAGACTAATGCATTCAGAACACCCAATAAAACATTAAAACAATGGAAAGTACAGTGAGGGATCCACTTGTAGATTGAAAATGTGTATTGTTCCAGAATCAGTCAAAGCAACGCGCCAATAGAGGCATTTAGTTAGTAGTATCAGTGTTTTACTGAAAAACTTTAGAAAACTTTAAATGTAAATTTAAGTTGTACATCAAATAAAACTCTACTTGATAATATAAGTCAATTAAAAACATAAACAAACCCCACCTATAGAAACTCACTGAGCATGCTTAAATGAGTGATACCTGCAGTACTGCATTTCAGTACTTATTTCAATTAAGCTCTGAAAGTATAAAGCATATACAACCTCCTAAGACTAAAGTACTCAAACTATTATAAAAATTATAACTACACTAAAGCAGCTAAGACCTTATTCACTACAGCCTGAATTTCTTAGAAAGTAGAGACACCAGTCTTTTAAAAAAGAGCAGTAACCAAGTACCAATAGATGAGAGTGGAAAGCACTGTGTTAGACTTCTAAACGTTAGCTAGGCAAACACAAAAGACAACTACTACTATTTAACAGCTGTAGTACAGCATACTAAAACTAAAACTCTCTAAGATATTAACATATACTCCTGTCATTCTGTGGAGGTCAAGGCTATTATGGCCAAGCTGAGGACCTCAAGTTTACATGGTAACTGGAAAAGTAGGCCATTCTTCCTTCTAGAAGGATAAGATAACAAGGGGACCAGTGTTAAATCTTTATGAAACACTCAACAATGCACATATTGCAATCCACGTCCCGCCTTCTACAGCTACTATACAATCCATCCCAGAGTGTGTTCTTATACTAGAGGCTGCAAGAGACGCTCAGTTGAGTACTCACGAGGTGTAAGTTAGTCCATATTTCTACAGGAAGTGACCTGCGGATGGGGAGCATGAGATGACACGATCTCACTCTTTTCTCGGGAGAAATGTACAGTAAATGCCTAAAATAGACACAGGCTTTCTGTATCATAACAACAAGCAGTGACCTCATAGACACATGTGTACAAAATGAATCTCACTGAAGGAGTTAAGAAATATTTACTGTGAGATTTTTTTTTTAATTTTTAAGTTAAGAGAATATCAGAATGTGCCTTGTGTTTATAATAAAAGTACACAGAGTACTGACAATCCCGCCATCTTCAGCAGATTCAGAGTCCAAATACTTACCTAAAAGACGATCAATTTTGTCTTAAAGAAAAAATGCTAACCTTGTCAAGGGAGAATCTAAAAAAAAAACAAACAAACCGAGAAGGGATTCTATGTCCCATTTCCTACCACTATTATCTACCATGAAAGAGTTGTAAACACTTTTATTCTTTAAAAATCAGATAATCTAGTGAATAAAATAAGTAAACAAACAGAAACACACAGAGCCCCAACAGAATATTAAAGTCTGGAACTTTGCGTAACTAATAAAGTACACATTGCTAACAGTAGTACCTGTCACCTGTGACTCTAGCAGTAATACTGCACATCCATACTTATGGAATATTTTGGATTATTTTGTATTAATTCTTGTGTTCTACAAAACAGAAAACAGGAAAAATGTTCACAAATAAGCATACACAGCAGCTGTCCAACCATGCATTTGGCTGAGTACTGTAAACTTTCTACTTAAGGAGTAAAAACACCTAACCTTACATTCAAATCATGAAGTTAAAAATCACAGAAAAAATACCTTGAAAAAAATGCATTCTTAAAAACCAACAAAAATAATATATTCTGTAAGTAGATACTATTCACTAGATACACTGACAACACTAAATGATTATGCTTACTGACATACTAGAAATTTCACACTAACTATATGGATAAACAATAATAAAAATAGAAGCTCATTTCCTTTATACTTATGTTACATGTAGAAAGTATGTGTCAGGTAAACTTTTAAAAATTGGGAATTACTGTAAAGAAAGAAGAAATTTAATACATTTTTTTGGCATATCAACAGGTGCCATGGTTGGTACACTCAGAAGGTTACTCAAGATTATTTCAAGAAAAAAAAGACATAAAACAGAAACCCTCAATAGCTATAGTAAACACTGTCAACAGTTGTATGTAAGGGAGGAAAGGAGGGTAAAACCCAGAAGCAACCAGCATTGCTTGGATGGAATATCTCTGTAATTGGAAAATGTTTCAGTAAACCATTTTAGGTGTGGCCACTTATAATACTGCAAAAAAAAAAAAAAAAAAAAAAAAAAGGAACACTTTAAACAGCACTTTTAACTAAGTTTTA
This sequence comes from Mus musculus, assembly GCF_000001635.26. NCBI lineage: Eukaryota > Metazoa > Chordata > Mammalia > Rodentia > Muridae > Mus > Mus musculus. The sequence goes on from NC_000075.6 coordinate 97,090,889, forward strand.
ATTTTAAACATGTTTTAGTTGATTTGGATAATAAGTAAGATGAAACTGAAGAGAGAGGCTGTGTGTGCTGACTGGAGTGGCAAAACTGCCAAGGTGATATGGCTGAATCTTTTAATGCATTTTTGCTACCTAAGTGACAAGGTTAGCATTTCTTTTTTTTTAACAGCCAGTTAAAAACTTTTACACATGACTTATCTTTGAGAACTTTGTACCTCTAAATCATTCTTCAACATCCAAAACTATGGCCCTGAAGAAAACCCAGAACAATCTGGTACAGATTATTTTAAGAATAAATGGGGGAAAAAAAATCTACCTTAGTCAATCTGTACGGGACCATTCTGTTTCACCAGCCATGTAGCAACACATGAAAAACTTGCAAAGCTAAATGTTAATACTAACAAACAGTACAAAGAAATGTAGAGAGCATAATTTTCAAGACAATGTAACTGTAAGTAAATGGAAAAAAGATTTCAGACTGCACAGTAAGTACACAGTGTAACAATGTCTGTGCATACATGCTCATCAATTTACCAAAGTCAATCTGGAAAACAGTATAAATGAAGATGTTACACATTTGAGGAAAGAATTAAAAAGTTTTACTAAATTACTTTGCAATAAAAAGCTGGTAATAAATTTTGTTGATATATCCTAATAAAATAAGATGTTCTGGTAAGATACTTTGACCCTCTAACATTGTAATATTAAATCTATAATTAACACTGTCAACTTTAAAACGACTGTTTATCTGTTAATTTTTTACACTAACATCAACATTTCTTTTTAATTTTTTGGAGTTAGATATAAACAACCCCATTGCCCCCAAACCACAAATGCTAAAGTCAAGAAATATTCTGACCTAATGTAATGGTTACTGGGTTTATAACTAATTGGCCCAACTTTCACCAATATTCAATCAAGTAAGTAAGAGGAAAACATCCATAATCAAAATCTATACATAGCATCATTAAAAACTTCTAGTTTGTAACTAGGTAAATATTATTACACCAAGAACTAGTTCTCAAAGCCCAACCTATCCAGATCAATCCAGTTATTCCATGGATAGATAATGTCATAAAAACTCCCAGGAATTACCTATCTTATTCAAGACCTCCAAGCTGGCAAATCAGAGGATACAGTATCTTGACTTTAAACACTGTCCCTTCCAAAATGTCAATCAGTCAACAATTGTAAAATGCACAGCCTTGAACACAATTGTAAAGTATTACTAGACTTATTATATGGCAAAGGTTATCAATATTTCACAAGTCAGTATTTCAAACACACATTTACGTGGTTAAATATGTGGTTCAAATTAAACTATTCTAAATAGAAAATGATTAACAGTTTAAGGCACTCCTTAAGCACACAATGGGAAGTCAGTTTATTGATCAACAGCTGATAAAAGCAGCTATTGTTTTATGAAATTACAGGACAACTTGGAAATATAAGGTAGATTAATTAATAATTCTCAGAAAACTGGGAGACATTTCTATTAAGAACTAAAATTCAAGGCTTTGTCTAACATGCATGGCAGCAAATGACTCCAGAGTCAGAATGGCCAATCTTTACCGCTCATCCTGAGAAGGGAGGCAGAGACCTGTGAGGCTGTTTTGATTCAGAGTCGTATCACCATGGCGTTAATTTCCTGGGAGCATTCCTACACAAGTGTGTACACATAAGCCAGTGTCTACAGCTCAGGTCCAGGATGCAGTCCAGGCTGTGAGGAAGGATAAACTATTCTTGAGGGTACACCAACTGCAATAACTGGGTCATAATGAACCTCACACAACTGCAGCATCTGCGCACAGGACACAATGAATACGGCACCCAGTATTGGCGGGTGGCATGTTCCAGACAGGAGCAGGAAGTCACTAATGGAAACTGAGGAGAACAAGTGGCAGCTCTAACTCCAGTAGAGGTATGGCTAGACTCTAAAAGCACAGATGCATCAAATATTAACCAGCACACAGCAAAATGAATGTGTTATCTGCAGTCTGTCACTTAAACCCTGAGACACATAGATTCAACTGATAACAGATTTTATGTACAGCAAATGTTTTATTCAAGTGAACAAAAACCACTTTGCACACTTTAATTATTAAGAGGCACACTAACCATCTTAATTTGATATGAAGTCATCATTAACTTTTCCAGACTTAGAGGAGTTTTTACTATTAAATATGCATACCTGCCATTGCAGCTGAAGCCATGTGCACTTGGGTAGAATCAGGATCAAAAACACCATTCAACTTTTCCTTGCAGTTTGAATAAGCAGCAAAGTATATTGCTCTAAAAATTAAAAACAAAATAGTTATTAAGTAAGATATAAATCTTCATAATTTTAGAATAGAGAAGTAAAATGGAATAAAGACTCAGTCATAGTCAACATAACATCAGGTTTACCCATTTTTCCCACAAAGTACATTTAGTCCTAAAAAAAAAAAAAAACCAAAACAAAACTCAAAGGCATAGTTCTTAGCAACCATTCTCAGATCACCTAAGCCGTGCTCAATACTGACAACCACTTAGCAACTACAAGAAGCAAAAAGAATTTGTATAACATCCTGACAACAGGAGAGTCTATGCAGTGGAGCTGTGGTGGTTGTACTTCAGTGCTAACTCAGAGTCAGTGTACGTAACCAGGTCAGGTGAAGGTAATTTTAGAGGTAGAGCTAATCTAGTCAGTCTAACCTGGTCAATTTGAGATTGTATATATTCTACACTATAAGAATATGCAGAATATTCCTATATTCTACTTTTTTGGCACTGGAGATCCCAACCAAGCCTCTATTCCCTTTCTACCCCTTGCCCACATTATTCTTAAGACAAAACAATGCTGACAATGTCATTAGGTCCGTCAGGTCGAGCTATGTTTGCAATGTCTGTAAATACTCCATTGAATTTAGAGGCTTTTAGCCTTTCAAGTACTCAATTCTTGCTTGGTGAATCAAACATTACATTATCTCAACAACCCTGATTTATAACTCAGTTAACAAAGTAGCCCAATAACTGATAATGGGGGGTTTTATGACTGCATCTTTCCCGCCCGATGTGTAAGCAAGTGCACCAGGTGCATGCAGAGCCATGGACACCAGAAGAGAGCACTAAATGCTCTGGAGTTACAGAGGATTAGGAAACTCCACGAGGGCACTGGGAATTGAATTCAGGTCCTCTGCAAGAGCATCAAATGCTCTTAACCATTAAACCATCATCTCTCTAGCTTCCATTATTATATTTTTTAAAAACTGTGTTTAAGAAAAAAGAGGCCAAATTGCTTAAATCTGCAATCCCAGAAAACAGCAGGTGTGGTGGTTTGAATGGGTTTGGCCTCCACAGACTCCTGTGTTTGAAGGCTTAGCGCACAGGGAGTGACACTATTAGGTGTGTCCCTGTTGGGATTGGTGTTGCCTTGTTCAAGGAAGTGTGTCACTATGAGATTTGATGCTCAGGCTCTGCCCAATGAAGAGAGCCTCTTTCTGGATGCCTTTGGCTGAAGAGGTAAAACTCTCAGTTCCTTCTCCAGCATCATGTCTGCCAGGACACTGCCATGCTTTCTGCCATGACCATCATGGACTGAACTTCTGAAGCTGTAAACAAGTCCCAGTGTTGTCCTTTGTAAGAGTTGCCTTGCTCCTGGTGTCGCTTCACAGCAATGGAAACCCTAACTAAGGCAGTGGCTAAGGCATGAGTATCATGAGTTCAAGGGCAACCTAATCTACTAAGTGAAAGCCTGCTTCAAAAATACAAGGAGATTATTTAACAATTTATAACAAAAGCATTAAATTTATGAAGAAAATAATAATAATAAAACTTAGGATATATAATTCCAAAACATGACGGGGAATAAACTCATTCCCAAGAAGAAATTACAAAAGATATCTTAAAGAGAAATCGGTATGGAATATACATATAGGAAATATGAAAAATAAAGCATCAACTTCTAATAAAGAGGGTATAATTACACAAAAATTAAATACATGTCAAAATACCAAAAGAAAATTTTAGTTCATTTAGTTAGTATTTTTAGAATGGATAGTGAGGGCTAGAGAAATGGCTCAGGCCACCATATGGTGGCTCACAACCATCTGTAATGGGATCTGATGCCCTCTTCTGATGTGTTGGAAGACAGCAACAGTGTACTCATATTCATAAAATATTTCTTTTTTAAAAAAGGACAGTAGCCAGCATTCATTAGTATGTGGCTTAAGAACAATGAGTTCACTGTATGAAAATAAAAACTTGGTATGTGTCTTCAGAGGACAAATTAGCAATCTGTAGATTTCAATGTCTTTTCTTCCTTTTATCCAGAAATTCTACTTAGGTAGTCATTCTAAAAAATATATCTTTGCAGCACTAATGAACATCCCAGAGGCAGAAGCAGAATTTTGAGTTTGAGGCCGTCCTGGCTATATAGTACTACCCTGTCTCAACGAATAAATAAATAAATAAATAAATAAATAAATCTAATAAATGTCTTTAACTATATAAGGTAAAGGTTTGGGAATATTCAGAAAACCACTGTCACAATAGGAGCTGGAAAGATGGGTTAGAGGTTAAGAGCACATGGTGTTTTTCCACAATCCTGCATCTGGTTCTCAGCACCCATGTCAGGAAGAGCACAACTCCAGCTCCAGGAAATCTACTGCCTTCTTCTGGCCTCCAGAGTTATCTATGCACGCATGCAGATATGTACAGGATATATTATTAAAAGTATCACAGATCATGGAGCTTCAAGGCAAGTTATAGTATTTCCCATGATTCATTTATGTAAATAATGAATATGCACAAGCCTTTATTCATGACAGCTCAGGAAAGTTATTAGAACAAAGTACACTTAACTGATTATTAATAGTGGCTATCTAGGAGGAAAAGAATGGTGTGCATAAAATGCAACCAGTAAGGCAATATATTTAAAGTGGAAAGTGAAACTCTATGCTACCTTTTCTACCCTTCATTTTTATGATGTAAAATATGGATTTTCTTCTCTTCTTAAATGTTTAAGAAGATGCTCTTGCAGAGGACCTTAGTTGGGCTCCCAGCACTCATGCTGGGTGGCACACAACTACCTGTAACTTCAGCTCCACGGGATCTGATACCCTCTTCTGGAGGCCATGGGAACCTGTACGAATGTACACATACCAATTTGGGAGTGTGTGCACACATGCAAGTATACACACACATACACAATTTTCAAAAACTAATCCTTAATTTTTATTTTATGTGTGTGTGTGTGTGTGTGTGTGTTCCTGTGTGTCTGTAGAGACCAGAGAATTAGGAGCGCATTTTTTATTTCCACTGTTGGTTCTGAGTGCTGAATACAAGTCATCAGGCTTGTAGGAAAATAAGTTCCTTCCATTACAGACTGAGCTATCTCACTACCAACACCCATTCACCCAGAACTTCCCCCATATGTAGCTAAGCTCTGGCTTTGAATCCAAGACAACGTTGCTCAGCCTAGGTGTAGGCAAACAAGCTCAACTGTATTTTCTTAAAATGAAAGTGAAACACAGTAACAGGCTGTGAATGAGGTATGCAGTTTGAAGTACAGAACTAGGTGTGCATATTCATCCTAAATATGAGCTTTTTTGAACAGCATTTTACTTACCATGGAAGAATCCAGTTGCAGGGGATCTGATCCCTGTTGTGACTAGGCCCACATGATGTCATACATTTGTGCAGGAAGAGCATTCATATGTAATAAATACATTTTTTTTAAAAAATGCTTATTTATAGTCAGGTAAGCCTTTGTAACTCTAGTACTCAGGTATGTTAGTCAGGAGCATGGTAATTTTGAGGTTAGCAGGACCACCCAGTAAGACTGTCTCAAATCAAAAACAAAGACACTCCTCTACACACATACACCAAGCCCTTTATTTTCTTTAAAGATATTGTTTTGTTTTTTGAAATTTAAGAGTTACCGCAGTTAGAACTATTTTATTCTACCCTTCCCTTTCCAAGTATGAGCACTCACAGTTTAAAGCAAACACTACACTGTCTCTTTACAACATGAAACATTTCCTTTCTGTTCACAGCACAATGAATTTCTGTTAGCTCCAGAACCAAGGTTTTCTTTGGAGATTCCTTCTGATTAGCAATAGAAACTCAACTAACTTCCTGAGAATACTGAAATGTACATTGTTTCTGCAAATGATTATGTCCAAATACCTTGAAATAAAGACAGCCAGAATCTTACTTATTACTTTTTTTTTTTTACCTGGAGGGAGCAACCCCCACCAAATTGGGGCCCAATCCTCTAAACAACGAGCGAGGGCCCTCTTTTTCCAGGATAGCCCTGAAAAGAGAAGAACAAATTATTAGAAAGCAATGTTCTTCTATCACCCTTTACTAATATGCTAGAGCAAAGCCAATGTCTCACCTATAATGTATTTTTCAGGTCCATTTCATTACTTATAAAAACCTCTTGTGCAGGAGGCAGGGCCCAGGAAAAAGTACTGAAGACTCAAGTGACATGCTAATGTAACAAAACATTTCTAAAATGGCTAGCAAGACGGCTCCGTGGGTAACGGCACTCGCCATGCAGCCTGGGGATCTGGTTTGGATTCCTGAAGCTCAGGTAAAGATGGGGAGAAAACAGACTCTACACAGTTAGCCTCTGTTTTCTACATGTAGACTGTGGCATGAATGTACTCACAGAAACATGCACAAAATGTTTTAAAATGATGGGTTTAACCAAGCATGCAGACTCATGCTTGTAATTCTAACACCTGGGAGGCTGAGACAAGAGGACTATCCTAAGTTTCAGGCTAACCTGGACTTCAGAGTGAGTTTCAAGTCAAGCTGGGCTTCAGTGGAACCCTCTAACACGGTAACAGAAAAAGTTAGGAAGTATATGTTGGCTCTGACTTGCTCTTTCGCTTTTTACTTCATCATAAGAACTTTCAATATCTCTCTAGATTTGTTTGCTTGTTTTTAAATATAGATTTCTTGGTTTGTTGTCTTGAGACAAGGCTTTATTCTGGAGCCCTGGCTGAGCTGAGTGCCAGGGACCAGACTCAAGCCTCCTCTGTAGAAAGTAAACCCTGCACCACTGAGCCACAGCCCAGTCCTTGAAGTTTTCCATCTTGGAAAATACCCTCAAGTTCCACAGTATCAAGTTCCATCATTTCTAGGAGCTGCTACTGAAAAATCTATCACCCTAACGTCCTAAGGGTCACTGGAATGCTTGGTGAGTTTCGGTCAATTTACTATATTGAGAACTTAGTGTATAAGCAGCTTATAACTACATTAAAAGATAGAAGAAAACACAGGCAGGCGTGGTGGCCCACGCCTTTAATCCCAGCACTCGGGAGGCGGAGGCAGGCAGATTTCTGAGTTCGAGGCCAGCCTGGTTTACAGAGTGAGTTCCAGGACAGCCAGGGCTACACAGAGAAACCCTGTCCTTGAAAAAGAAAAAAAGAAAAGAAAGAGCTCTTAAAGGCAGATGAATGTAATAATTAAAGGTATGGGCAGAGAGACAAGACTTTTCTTTATGAAGTCCAAGTCGTTACCTGAGAAAAAAGTTAACTTTTCACTGATCCTAATTTTACAATAAGAAAACTAGTCAGTATAGTGATAATGGGTTCTTTGGTGACTAATTTATAAAGAGATTAAAGGAGAGGAGGAAAAACTTAAGAAAATGGTGGAGGTGGTGCTTGGCTTTACTCCCATTACTGAGTAGGCAAGAGCAGGTGCATCTGTGGTGAGTTTGGAGTCAGCCTGGTCTGCCAGGGTTACATAGTGAAACCTTGTTTCAAGACAACAACAACAAACCTAAGAAATCTATATTTAAAAACAAACAAATCTAGAGAGATTTGAAAGTTCTTATGATGAAGTAAAAGCAAAATTATTGAAAACCAGAACAAAATATATCTCAGGCGACTAAGGGAGAATTTTAAGACCTAATCAACAGTAATGTCATAATTGTGATGCAAAGATATATTTCCTGGGACTGGAGGGATGGCTTAGTGGTTAAGAGTCACGGGCTCCTCTTCCTGAGTTCAATTCCCAACACCCATCTATAACCGTAGTTCCTGTGGAATCTGATGTCCTATTCTGGTGTGCACATATGTAGACAAAACACCCATATACATAAAATACACGACTAAGTTAAAAAAAAAATCTCCCACAGCAATCAATACTTTTCTGTAATTGTGACATTTTAATTTAATTCAAAATTGCTGAATTTTATTCTACCTTTCATGTTCTTGGGTAACCAAGTTGAACAAGTGTGATGCAATTTAGTAGCAAATGTAAACACCTGGATGAGATCATCTGCCCCTACAAAACAAACACTGCGAGCAAATTCAAACAGATTAAAGGCATGTGAGCTGATAAGGCAGACTCGGGGTTCTAATACAAATCTAAAGTCACAGAAACTGATCGGAGTAGGGTTTTTTTGTTTTGTTTTGTTTTTTGAGATAGGGTTTCTCTGGGTAGCCCTGACTGTCCTGGAACTTGCTCTGTAGACCAGACTAGCCTCACACTCAGAGAGATCTGCCTACCTCCACCTTCCAAGTGCTAGGATTAAAGGCATGTGTCACCACAGCCAGTCTTGAATGTGAATTAATTAAGTCTAGTAATATAAACATTTTTTCCAAATCAGAAAATGACAACACAGATATTTAAAAGCTGGGCTGTTTCAAGCTGCAGCTGTTTAGGTTATATGTTCTATATTTTGTAAATGAAACAGACGGCCAGCAATTAGATGCAGGTACTTGTGCACATATGTGACTATTAAGCACATAATAGTACCACACTACTTTCATTTCAAAGGTAAACAGAACAGCCATCTGGGTGGAACAGAGGCAGGCCTGTTTTAGAGGCTGAATTTTAGACCAGGGAGGACTACATAGTGAGACCTTGCCTGAAAACAAATCAAACAAAAAAATTAACCAATTAAAAAAAAAAAACAAACCTATGATACCTTTAGAAAAGAAACCCACTGGATAATGTAGAAAAATATTCTAAATATATACAATTTGAAAATATTCCATTTCATACAATCTTTATAATTAACTGCTCTACTCCTTTATGGCCTATCACCATTAAGAAGTACGATTCATACTTCTGACTTCTGAGTTTTCTAAAGAACCTTTTAAAATATGGAAGATAAAAATAAAAACTAAGCATGTGGGAATCACTACAATCACAGCATCAAAAACAAAACCCATGACTTTTTGCTCTTACTTCAGACAATGAAGAGGTCCAGGGGACACTACTCGGTTCACACTGGCTCCAGCCATGGTGTTCAGCTGAACTTCAGAAATATACAGTGTCACAGAAGAAGACTGCAGCCGTGTTTTGACAACTTCCAGTGGACATGTCAGAATAGCTCCCACTGTGCCACCACATCTACAAGAGAAACAAAAAAACCAGTAAGTCTAGAAAGTAGGCATCTAATCAGCCAGTGAGAATACACACTCCTACCTAGTGCTCCGACCCAAGCTTACTACAATTTAAAATGTTGAAGACTAATTCTTTTGAAAGTTTCACTTCACTGCAAATGAACACTTTCTAAAAAGAACTGAGGCAGCCAGGTGTGGTGGCGCACGCCTTTAATCCCAGCACTTGGGAGGCAGAGGCAGGTGGATTTCTGAGTTCAAGGCCAGCCTGGTCTACAAAGTAAGTTCCAGGACAGCCGGGGCTACACAGAGAAACCCTGTCTGGAACCCCCCCCGCCCCCCCGCAAAAAAAAAAAAAAAAGAACTGAGGGAACTATGGGAAACACTGTCATGTTATAACTGGTAGCCCTAGTACCCACATTATCAGAATAAAATATGGAAAAAATGAGCTTAATAATTTACACACAAAGTACAATTAGGTAAAGGAAGATTCCAATGATGGCTTTTACTAAAAGTGACTGACAAACTGAATTAAGGCTGTAAGAGGTGGTTAGTGCTCTTTGCCCATGGGCAACTCAGAGCACTGTTGGAATCTACAGTGTGTAACATCTTTCAAATTTCTAATCCTTTAAAAATCCCAGAACTGGGGCTGGAGAGATGGCTCAGCGGTTAAGAGCACTGACTGCTCTTCCAAAGGTCCTGAGTTCAAATCTCAACAACCACATGGTGGCTCACAACCACCCATAATGAGATCTGACACCTTCTTCTGGTGTGTCTGAAGACAGCAACAGTGTGTACTTAGATATAATAATAAAATAAATCTTAAAAAAAAAAAATCCCAGAACTAATTCTGAGTGATAGGACAGAGATCAATTACTTATGAATAACCATACTTATTTCTAATTTTAAGTACTCCAACACTCAAAGGACTGTACTTACAAAGCACAGTTTCACAGGCATTATCTGTTATGTCCATGTGTGCAGAACAGGCAGGATTAGTGAAAAAAATAAATAACAAAATTCATTTTATATAAAGGCTGATCCTCAGAATAACAAAATACTCATAGCAAAATGTATTATTTAAGCCAGTTAAGGGAAAAAAATTAAGTAATAATCTAAGCAATTATTCTCTAAGTACAAGCGTAGGACAGTCACATATGTACTCTCACTTGATGTACAAGCATGACGACCGAGTGGAGCTCCCAGCTCCCATGTAAAGCTAGACAAGGCCATACAGCGCAGGCCTATAACCCTAGACTAACCAGCTTGGACACACAATAAGACGCTGTCTCAAAAGACATTACAAACTGAAAACTCCAGTCACACAGAAAAATGGAGACAATTTTTCCTGACAGCACTAAAAGCTAGCTACCCAGCTGAGGTCCTGAGAATAACAACTGATCAGAGATCTACTTATTTATGTGAAACGGGAGCTAATGGAATACAAGGTTATATAGAAGACGGGCATTAGAAAAAGGAAGAAAAGCAGCCCAGCACAGGAATATATTTAGTATCACTCAAATAAAATTTCAAATAACAAGTCATTAAAAAGAAATTATTTCAGGATCCAGAATGTGACCACATGGAGTAGCTCTGGGTTTGAGGCCTACCACTCCAAATATGAAACAAAGAATACTTTAGTATGATAATAACTATGTGCCATTAAGAAAATTAAAACTGAAAAGTTGTATCATACTAAAATTTAAAACTTTCCCTCTTTGAGAGAATCTGTTAAGAAAATGGAAAGAGTGCCAAGGCTACTTTGCAAATCGTATGTCTGACAAAGTAAGTACAGCTACTCAGAAACTGGACAACCCTTTAACAAGATATTTAGCAGAATTTACAAAAGATAGACAGGTGTATTCAAACAAACACAGAAAGTTTTCAGTCATCTGTCATCTGGGATGTAATGAGATACACAGCTATTTATTGCTAAAATGTAAAAGGCTGACACGTGGAACAAGCACATCAGAAAACAGAATGACACTTTCCATGGTAGAGATGCATGTAAACTGTAACCTCACTCCTGGGTTCTGACTGGCCAGAGACAGACAGGCAGACTTGCTGAAATGCCTATTTATGAACGTTTATAGCAGCTTAACCTACAGTGGCTAAAACTGAAAAACCATACAAATGTCTGAATTAATCAAGGACTGCTGAACTGTAGTACATCTATAATTGAATACTATCCTCCAATAAAAAAACCTAGGATAAATCTCAAACATTATGCTCCTTGAAAAAACCTGCCACGCATGGCTTTAATTATATGAGATTTTCACTTTTATGATATTCTGGAAAAGGCAAAACTAGAAGGGCAGAAGTGAGATTTGTGGCCACCAAGGGAAAGTCATTTGGAAAGACTGCCTGCAGGAGATCTGAGAGAGCTCTTGGGATAAAACTTAATGAACTCTAAAATCAAGTGAGAGTGACATGCGTGTCTGACAGTACAGCTGAGGAGAACTGTACAGAGCAAAGGAACTAAAGGAAGTGGAGCAGTGTAAACTGGGGTTAGCTACAAAAGGTCAAGCCAGCCAAATCCTGAAATGAGTGAGGTAGATGATCTCCAGACCGCATTCTTTTTTTTATTAGATATTTTCTTTATATACATTTCTTCTCCCCCACCCCCCATGGTTTCTCTGTATAGCTCTGGCTGTCCTGGAACTCACTTTGTAGACCAGGCTGGCCTCAAACCCAGAAATCCACCTGCCTCTGCCTCCCGAATGCTGGGATTAAAGGCGTGCGCAACCACGTCCCGCCTTTATATACATTTCAAATGCTATCCTGAAAGTCCCCTATACCTCCCCCCCCAACCCCCTGCTCCCCTACCCACCCACTCCTGCTTCTTGGCCCTGGCATTCCCCTGTACTGGGGCATATAAAGTTTGCAATACCAAGAGGCCTCTCTTTCCAATAATGGCCAACTAGGCCATCTTCTGCTACATATGCAGCTAGAGACTCGAGCTCTGGGGGTACTGGTTAGTTCATATTGTTGTTCCACCTATAGGGCTCAGACCCCTTCAACTCCTTGGGTGCTTTCTCTAGCTCCTCCATTGGGGGCCCTGTGTTCCATCCAGTAGATGACTGTGAACATCCACTTCTGTGTTTGCCAGGCACTGGCAAAGCCTCATACGAGACAGCTATAACAGGGTCTTCTTCAGCAAAATCTTTCTGGCATATGCAACAGTGTCCAGATCCCATTCTTACTGAAGAACTATTGGTAGTTGACAGCTGCTAGAGTAAGGAAAATTACATTTAAAATTTGAGTGCTGTGGCTACTGGAACAATTTCCACACTCCAGTGGATGGTCCAACACCCATGCACAGAAAGGTAGCCCCAACTAGATGGGGTGTGTGTGTGCATGCATGAAATTAGGGGACTGTACTGAGAGGAATATGGGGGTGTTGGAGGGAGGTTTATTAGTAGTAAATATATTTCACTGCACATGTATGAAACTCTCAAGAATACAAATCTTTAAAAAGCTATGCTAGTTAGTCTTTTGTCAATCTGATACTAGAGTTATATAGGAAGAGAGAACCTTTATGGGAAAACGCCTTCAACAGCTTGCCCTCTGGGCATGTCTGGGCAAGTAGAGGCATTTTCTTGATAATGACTGATGTGGGAGGGTCTAGCCCATGGTGGGTGGTGCCACCCCTGAGCAGATGGTTTTGGGTTGTTTAGAAAAGCAAAATCAGTAGCCTATGGACAGTAAGCAATGTAAACAGTGTTCCATGGCCTCTGCTTGAGTTCACACCTTCCTTCAGGTTCTTGCCCTACCTGAATTCCTTCCCTGGCTTTCCGAAGTGATCTACTGTGATTAGGACAGGTTAAGTCAAACAAACCCTTGCTTGCCCTAGCTGCTTTTGGTCATGCATTTATCATACAACAGAAAGCAAACTAGGACAAAAGCCAAATGTGAAAATTAGCAACATATGAAGTATTTGGAGCTGAATGCATTTCCACTATGCAAAAACATTTAATATGTTTATGTCCACAAGTAAATACCCAACGAGAATCTTTCCAGAAGCAGCCAGTATTTGTGACAGAAATCTTACTTTCTAAAGGGAATACAGCTGGGATAAGGCTCCTGATAGTATTTGTCTAGCATGTATTGAGCCCTAATTTCACAGCACCCACGAATGTACCCACTCACCCACGCTCCTGGGCAGGAGCTGAATTCCCTGATGAGCTCAAAAACCTGAGTTCAAATTTAAGAAAATGCACTGAATGCAGATGCACTATCACAATCTTTTCAACTGCAGACAAGAAAGACTTTGATAGCCAGAGAGAACACAAAGAAGAGAAAAACATCAGATTGTCAGACTGCCTGCCTCCTGAGTACCCAGCACCACTGGGTAAAAAGGTATTTTATTTTATTTTATTTTATTTTATTTATTTATTTATTTATTTATTTCATATGAGTACACTGTAGCTGTCTTCAGACACACCAGGAGAGGGCATCAGATCTGATTACAGATGGTTGTGAGCCACCATGTGGTTGCTGAGAATTGAATTCAGGACCTCTGGAAGAGCAGTCAGTGCTCTAAATCACTGAGCCATCTCTCCAGCCCCAAAGGTATTTTATTTTATGGCATCATGACTCCACACTGTGCTGCAATGCACTTAACTCTATGTCAAAATGAACATGAACACAGCTAAAATATATTAAATCTGCAGTATTATCTCATATGCGAATGTAAGATGTGGATGGCATAAGTATTCTAAGCTAAGCAAATAATTAATTAATGGAAAGGCCTGGGAGCCGTGGTACAGGGTTAACAGTTCTAGCTCTTGGGAGGCAGAAGCAGAATCACAAGTTCAAGGTGACCCTCAGCTCCACAGTGAGTTCAAACAAATCTAGGCTAGCCCTATCTCAAAACAAAAACCAAACCCCAATACTATGTTATTTTAGCCTTACTCCACTTCTCCAGTTTCATATCAATAAGTAGATTTTTAAAGGACAACATTTTAAACATTTTAGAAATACTATTTTGCATAACCAACATAATCATGTTTTACAAAAATAGCAAGAATTAGCAGGATCACAAGCTCAAGACCCACCTAGGCTAGGGTGTTCCAAGACAAGCTAAGTCAACTTAGTGAGATCCTGTCTCAAGATAAAAAGAAGGCTGAGCCCGGCGTGGTGGCGAATGCCTTTAATCCCAGCACTCGGGAGGCAGAGGCAGGTGGATTTCTGAGTTCAAGGCCAGCCTGATCTATAGAGTGAGTTCCAGGACAACCAGGGCTACACAGAGAAACCCTGTCTCGAAAATCCAAAAAAAAAAAAAAAAAAAAAAAAAAAAAAAAAAAAAAGAAGGCTGGAAGCATGAGGCTCTTGGTTTACTTTGCAGAATCAAAATGAGGAAGTTTCTGGAATCAAAACTAGCTGAAAAGTCTCTAATTACCCATGCAGGAAGTTCTAGGTTAAAAATCACCAAGAAGGAGAAAAGGGCTCAAGGGTTTCTGACAACTATCAGAAAAACAAGAAAAAGAAAAGAAAAAGAAAAAGACAGGGCCTCAGTCAGCCCTGGGGAAGCAGAGTCAAGTGGACCTGGTCTACATCGCAAACTCCAGGCTAGCCATGGATACAAAGCAGACTTTGTCTCAAAGAGCAAAAGACACAAAAATGACAACCCAGAAAGAAAAATTAACTGCCTTAAGTCTCCCTGGCTGTAGACAGGCTTCTCAGCAGCACACTGCAAGAGCCTTAATGCAGGCCCTCAGGATCTCCTGCCTCCCTCCCTCCTCACAGTGCTTTTCTCCTCTACCCCAGTGGTATGGCCCTGAGTCAGAGGGAATGTAGTGTGGCAGTCAACTAGTCTGCTAATGTGACCATTTCACTACTTAAAAATCATACTTTAAAGTTATTTCTGTAAGTCACTGTTTTCTTCACTGGCTATTCCATGGAGAGAACAGCCAAGTTTGAGATCAAAGAACATTTAAAAATCATTATAGCATCAAAAAATCTCTAGATTATGAATCTTACTGAACTATAAACAGCATAATACCTTTGGTACATCCAAAGTAACCTCAATTATCTCTTCTTAGTCAAACTACCTGGATCAATGTGTATTTTAATACTTCATAGGCCATAGGCAGGGGCTGGAACAATGGCTTCATGAATATGAGCACGGGTTGCTCTTCCAGAGAATCGAAGTTCAATTCCGAGCATCCATGTGGAGCTTCACAAATATATGTAACAGCAGCTCTATAAGATCCAATGCTCTCCAATGGTACCCAAAATGCATACAGAACACAGATATATGGGCAGGTAGAACCTCTCTCTCTCTCTCTCTCTCTCTCTCACACACACACACACACACACACACACACATACACACAAATACACACATATACAGACACAGACACAGACTCTTAGAGGCAGTTGTTGGGTAGACTGGTACACATCCATAAGTTAGCACTCTTGAGGCTAAGGCAAAGGAACCGAGAACTGCAGACCTGCATGGCGAAACACTGCCACCCAGAAAGGGAAAGAACAAAGAGAGGGAAGGGAAGAAAGGGGAAGGAAAAGAAAGGAAGGACCAGGGAGGAAAAGGAACCAGCAGAGTAAAATAGCCAAGATCACTTAGAGAAATAAGATGAAAATAAATATATTCTATGCATCTATGCATCTACAGCCTTGTTTAACTCAACAGCTTTATAAGACAATTAGAATTCTTCTACTTTTATGTTTGTCTAGTAAGTTTACCCACCTCTAAGGAGCTGTTTGTATTTGCTTATGTACATAAGAGAAAATTTCTGGCATGCCAGTGGTCAACTACGTTAGTACTTTTTACCAACCTCTTGAATAAGCAGCACAGTTGAATAATTCAAGCTCAATGTAACCAGGAGACTCTTTAAAAGCACAGATTAAAAAAAAAAAAATGCTGGGCATGGTGGCGCACGCCTTTAATCCCAGCCCTTGGGAGGCAGAGGCAGGCAGATTTCTGAGTTCGAGGCCAGCCTGGTCTACAGAGTGAGTTCCAGGTCAGCCAGGGCTACACAGAGAAACCCTGTCTCGAAAAACCAAAGAGAAAAAACAAAAACAACAACAAGAATACTGTTTTGATAGTTAAGAATTCTCCTGGTTTTCCAATCCACTAGAACGAATTCTCACAGGGGTTATGTCTCAAAACGTCCCTGCCATTCATAGGTTCAAATCCTACTACCTAAGGTAACAGTAGCTGGGCTTTGGGAAAGTGACTAGATATTGAGGGCAAAGCTTTATGTTTGGGATTGGTGTCATAAAAGACCCTGCTAGCCAGCTCTTCCTACCATCTGAGGTCAGAGTGGGGATGGAGTCTGAGGAAACACAGCCTCACCAGGAAGGCATGTAATCTGCCATCACTACATCTGGTCTCTAGAACTGGAAAAAATAAATGCTAACTTTTTAGATGCCACCTGATTTATGGTGTTTTGCTATAGCAGCCCAACAGGTCTTTGCAGGATGGATCTGTAGACAAGGCTCAATAGTTAAGAGCATTTACTGGGCAGGTTGTGGTAGCAATAACTTTAATCCCAGCATTGAGGAGGCAGAGGCAGGAGGATCTCTGAGTTCTAGGCTAGCTTGGTCTACATACTGAGTTCCAGGACAGCCACAGCTACATAGAAAGACCCTGCCTTGAAGAAAAGAAGGAAGGAAGAAAGAAAGGGAAGAGGAGAAGAGGAAGAAGAGGAAAAGGAGGAAGAGACATCGGTGGCAAAGTATAGGAAAGTATTTACTGGTCTTGCAGAGGATCAGGGATCAGTTCCAGGATTGGCCTGCTTGGGTTCTTATATATATATGTACATATATATATATATATATATATACACACACATACATATACACCCAAATACACATGAGTATCTACACACAGACATAAATATATAAAATTTTAATGTTAAGGTTTATTTTACTTGATGCATACAAATGTTTTGTATCATGTGTGCCTGAAGTACAATGAAAACTAAACCTTAATTACGTGATGATTTGCCTCTGTAACTTAATTAACCCAACCAATGACCTTATAAATTCTGAATATTAACTCTGGCAAAGGCATAATGAGCTCAAAGGGTGACTTATAGTAAGCACGAGTGCTGGTCTGTATCAAACGTTCCTATTTAACAATACAGCCCCAAATCTTTCTGGGACCCTGATGAGCCCACCTGAGTATACACTATTTTAGTTATCAGGAAAGGAACTCAAAGGCTCCCGTGTTAAGAAAACCCTGGCCTAAGAGTAAATGCCACTATGAAAGGTTACTCTTGGTTCTTTTAAGGTATACTGAGCATAATCCAAAGAATAACTGTATGTGAGGAAGCCCAGGCATAGAGAGCCTACAAAGACACACCTCTCCTGTAGTACGGTGAATTTCACAACTCCTAGTGTATATAATTCTATCACAATAAACAAACCTAGCAATTATGAAGAACACACTAAATTATTGCCAAAATAAACAATTTTGATATATAACTTAGACATGTTCAATTAAGAACATTACCAACATCACCTGAACTCTATCTATCTATGTTCAGTACATACAACACTGCCAGAACATTACACAAAACAGAATTCATGTACTGTGTAACTGTCAAGACGTCTACAATAACTTAGTCCTCATTTTACAGGCATGAAAGTGTTTGAACTTAGGGTATTTGTCTTGACATCTGTATGTTTTCTGTATTTTGATTAAATGCCCTTTGCTATCACCTAACACTGCTTCTACAGAGTATATGTACATATGGAACCACTATGTACGAATATGAGATGCAATGGGAAGGAGGGGAAGTCACAACACACGTACTTTGCCCCATTTAACATTCTACTACTGTGTGCGTACTAGACTTCTTGAGAAGTGGAAGAAATGAACTGATATTTTTGAATCCCGTACATAATAATTCTCCATTCCAGCTCTCAACTGAAACAAAAAGCCTACATAGAATGGCCTAACTTCACAAGTGTTTATAAACACAGTGATGTCCTAGTACAACTGGAAAAATCCACATTCAGACTAACATTTATATCCTACACATGCATGTGCTTTAACAAAACTTACACACACACATATGCCTGGACAAAGAATAACAAAGGAGCCACGCAAGGGCTCTAGAAGAGACCATTGTCAACTCTGCTCTACAGGAGAAGTGATTAAAGACTTCTATTTCTTAACTCAAAACAAATTAAAATACCAACCTGAACTACATCTATGGTCTTCTAACTTTCAGAAGATCTAACTACAAGTAGAAATCCAACTACAAGATGCTATCCTTACTTTCTCCTACTCCGCCCCCCCCCCCAACACACACACTCGGAGAAAGAGGGGGGAGGAGAGAGGGAAAGAGAGATTAATAAAATGTTCTAAGGGACCAGGCAGTGGTGGCACACACCTTTAATCCCAGCACTTTGGAGGCAGAGACAGGCGGATTTCTGAGTTCGAGGCCAGCCTGGTCTACAGAGTCAGTTCCTGGACAGCCAGGGCTACACAGAGAAACCCTGTCTCGAAAAACAAAAACAAAACAACAGAAAAAAAAATGTTCTAAGGGCCCGAGGATGGAGCCCAGTGGCAGAGAACTTGACTAGCAGGTGCCAAGTACAGGTACTGCAGAAATTAAATTAGCCCTTTACTGGCAGGAAGCATTTTAGAAACACAAAAGGCAAACTGCTCCTCATAAAATTAGTAGTTGCTTTAATGGCAGAATAGTGGACCGTTCAAAATTGGTGAATCATAAATGTTGAATGAAATGTGTGACAACAATGTAAAGTACTGTCATATTGGCAACAGAATCTCCACACATTAACTCAAAGCAAACAACCATGCAAAGAATGCATACATATATGTATGTATCCCTTAAAGTGGCTGATCCAAGAATCAAACCACCAAACTTTAAAATACTACTTTATTCTGTTATATAGGTTAAAAAGTTAATTCACCATAGCGATTTTTTGTGACAACTTTATAGTCTTGCAGGTAAAAGTCTTAACGTTGCTCTATTATTTCTCTAAATAACTGGGAAGGAACATATCGAATGGAGGAACAAACTTGGCTCAGCAAAATGGCTGTAGCTGGGGGATCAGCAAACCAGACTTCGGGCTCCACACTAATCCTGTACACATATATAATGATTTCATTTAGTAGTCGCCTTCTCTCAAACCATCCATACCCCTTCTCCAAAGCAGGCAGTGCTGAAGGGTCGGGGGGGGGGGGGAGGGGGTTGCCTTCCCATCTCAAGAAAAGAAAAGAAAAGAAAAGAAAAGAAAAGAAAAGAAAAGAAAAGAAAAGAAAGAGAGATTGATTGATTTCAAAGTCACTGCCACTTTTGCACCATCTCCCGCAAACCGGGGCAGGCAAGGGAGAGAAAATTTTCCGAAGCTGGAAATAACCTCTGCGCACCGCGGGCGAGCACTGCAACGCCTTCCCCGCCGGCTACGACGCCGGCCAGCAGCAAAGGCGCAGCGGCGGCCGGAAACAAGGTCGCCCGCGAACGTGGGCAACGTGAGGCCCAGTCGTGCGGGACGGGGAGGCCGAGCCTGCTCCCATTTTGTCGCCATGGCCGAGCCTCCTCCGCGAGGTCCGGGTCCGTGTGCCTCCGCTGTCGCGCAGTACCGGACGAGCTAGGCCGCGACTCACGCCCTGCCCCCGCCCAGGCTCGGCGTGGCCTTCGCAGGCCCGTGGCCTCCAGCCCGCGCGCCCCAGCGACCTTACCCCCCGGCAAACAGATGCACCAGCGTGTCCCTCTGGCTCATTCTCTCTTCTGCATGTCCTCCGGGAGTAGAGGCGGGACGCGGACCCAGCAGGCCGCCACGGCCAGCGGCGAGGGCCAAGAAGGGGGACGCAAGGGAGTGGGCGGAGCCGCCGCTGCGGAAGGCCACCCGCGAACCCACCCCACGGGGTTCCTGCTCCAGCGAGCTCCGTCGGACTGCGCAGTGAGAGTCGTGAGGAGTCGGAGGTCCCTACATAAACAGAAGCTCCTATTGGCTTAGGCCGCGTGACGTCACGAGGTTCGCACGCCTCTTTCACGTGATCGCCCAGGGGGCTCTTCAATGAAGGGCCGTGGGGCAGGACGGGAATGCTTGCTGGTGCGTAGTGGGTCGGCTCGCACTCTCATCCGATGCGCTGATCAGCAGGTCGCTCAGCCCTCGCCACTTAACCTGCGCTGGCCGGCTCTTGACGATCTAGGATAAAACCCTAGCGGCCCAGGGCCACAGCAAGTTTTTGGGTTTAGAACTGAGCCTTTCTGTTTCCCCGTGTTTGCCTTGGAAATCACTTGTGCGAATATACTCGCTTGCACTCTCACAAACAGCACGGCATTAAACATGATCATTAAACATAAGCGTTAAATTGGGATCTGTTGTGGAGTGGCGAGATAAATCGGGTTTTTTTGGTTTTTTTTTTTTGTTTGTTTTTTGTTTTTTGGTCAGGAAAGAGATGCAAAATCTCACTTTGAGACCAACCCTGGCTGCTCTCTGGGGCTTGCCCTCCAACTCAGAGACCTGTGCAAGCCTTAGACTCCCAAGTGAAGGGATTAAAGGCGGTCCACACTCTGTGGAACATTCCTGAGATGGAATGCTGACGGAGAATTCCTGACAGGTCTAAGGTAGAGTCACATGAGGGAAAAGTGTTCAATAAAAGGCAAGTAGATTAAAATGTGAAGGTTTACTACAGGAATAAACCAGCTACTTATTTTACTAATCAACACATTTCTTACATGTATATGTTGGACTAGGGAAAGTTTTCTTTCTCTAGAAAATGGCCATTATTTCAATTTTTTGTTAACTGCTTATTTGCAAGGTACAGATGAATCGTCAAAATAAAATAAATAGATATCAATATGCTAATCACACAGAAGGAACAGAAATATATCTCATTATTTCTTTCTCTTCATCCCCCTCCCCCATAAAACTGCCCTTCCATTTGCAGGGGCCCCATCACCCTTTCCAGCCCACATGAAATTTTCCAGAGCCACTTACGGGCACAACTTGACAAAATTCTAACTGCTTTAGCTCTCTCCGTGTTGTCCGGCAACTAAATTCCTACAAAACGTACAGACTGCAAATGTCCATGCCACTGTAAAGGACTGAGTGTGTAAATTACTTAAAGCATTTCAGCAGTGCAGAGTGTTCCTTATCTGATTATTATTGTTGGGGGAGGGGCACTGCAACCAAAGTCCTTGGCCCAGGGCTTACCCAACTCACCCCCAGTACAGCCTGACTTCTGAGCTTTACTGTTGAAATGAGAACAGTCTATTAGAGCGGGAAAGGATGACAAAGGGGCAAAACTGGAAGAGCGGACACAAAGAGTGACGACAACCCTAGCCAAATGACAAAGATTTCCGCAAGACATCCAACGGGTATTTTCTTTATATGGCAGTTGTGTTGAGACACAACTCCCAGGACACATGTCTCTTTAAAATGTGTGGTTTAGCCGGGCAGTGGTAGCGCACAACTTTAATCCCAGCACTTGAGAGGCAGTGGCAGGTGGATTTCTGAGTTCGAGGCCAACCTGGTCTACAGAGGTAGACAGAAGGACAGCCAGGGCTACACAGAGAAACCCTGTCCCGAAAAAGTATATATATATATATATATATATATATATATATATATATATATATATATATATATATATATATATATATATATATATATATATGTGTGTGTGTGTGTGTGTGTGTGTGTGTGGTTTGGTGGGTTTTAGTATATTTTCCTGGTTGTGTAGCCCTCACCGACCTATTTCCCGACCGCTTCCTCACCCACAATGCAGCCACGTGTTTGTTAGGAGTCGCTCCCATTCGCCCCTCCTCTTCCCTAGAAACCACTGATCTAGTTTCTATCCCTCTGGTTTTGTCTATGCCGCACATTACTTATAAATAAATACATATTTTTAAAAATGGTGTGTGGCCTTTGGTGTGAGGAATTTTTCACTAAAAGTGTCTTCGAAATCCACTCGAGTGTTGCTGCAGGATGGATGCTTCGTTCCCTTTCACGGCAGAACCTCGTTGCTTGACTGAATACTTGACTGATCGGTATTCAGAGAACGAGCCCTTGTTTCCACTCTGAGGCTGTCCCCAACGCTGCGGCTGTGAACAAGTTCTATGGGCATGTTCTTGTACCATCACAGTTATTCCTGGGTCGGTGACAAGACAGTGTTGCTGGTCCCCTTTCTGTCTCTCTTGGAGGCCACTGTGGGTGCAGACCCAGCACATTGTGCTAATTCGGGCGCCGTCCTCTGGGGCACCGCTGCTGAAGTCTATAAGGACTCAGGCTTGAGCAAACCGCCAAGCCTGCTGGGTTCACAGCACTGTCATCGCCTTCTTTATCTCTCCGGATAGAACACTGCTTCACTGAATTCTTTCCATAGGCCCCGTTGTCCTTTCTAGAAGCTTTTACGAGCTTTCCTGAAGGCCGGTATTAGGGCCAGGTGAATGGAGCCAAAGGAAACGTTCCCCCAGTTTACCCATCCCCCTTCTCAATCTCTACCAAGAGGACTTCTGGGAGATACAATCTTTTAGTGAGGAGGGACCAAAGTGATCTTCTCTGTCACGATAGTTGGTCACAAGTACTTCAAAAACAGAGGCCTCACCTTCCTGACTAACAATGGTTTCTAATTTCAATTGCTAAAGAGTTGAAGAAAGTTCTTAGTAGCTAGAGAGTGGGGGTGGGGTAGGGCACAGCTAGACAGAGGTCTTCTTTTCTTCTCTGTTTTTCTGTTATTTTTATTTCTTGTAGGTTAAGAAAATTTAATCGGGCGGGGGGGGGGCGCTTGTTTTTATTTTTGTTTTTTTGAGACAGGGTATCTCTGTGTAGCCCTGGCTGTCCTGGAACTTACTCTGTAGACCAGGCTGGCCTCGAACTCAGAAGTCGGCCTGGCTCTGCCTCCCAATTCCTGGGATTAAAGGCCTGTGCCACCACTACCCAGCGGTTTAGAAATTCTTAAAAGCTTCAGCCCTTAAAACAACAGTTTTAAGTGTTTGGTGGGGTTTTGTTGTATGCGGTTGTATTGTTGTGGTAAAACACCATAACCAAAAGCAACTTAAGCAAGAAGGGGGTTTATTTCAGCTTAGGGTTCCAGAAGAATAAGCGTGCATCACGGTGGAGAGGCCTTGCTACTGGCATGACAACTGAGCAGGAAGCCGAGGACTCACAGCCTCAGTGGTAGCCTTGGAAGCAGGCAGCCAACTGGGTGCGGCCCAGGTCTTCTTATGCCAAAGCCTGCTCCCAGTGATGTACCTTCTCCAGTAAGGCTTTACCGCCGAACCTCTCCAAACAGTGCCGCCAACTGAGGACCGAAGTATCACATGCCGGAACTATGGGGGGCATTCTCATTCAAACACCACAAAGGTGAAGCAGGTCGTCTTTTATGTGCCTTTTCTTTGCTTTTCTGTCCTCCTCCTTGCCCTCCTCCTCTCCCTCCTCCTCCTCTTCCTCTTCTCTCCCTCTCCCCATGGGGTCTCTTGCATCCTGGCTGCTCTTCAACTTACTACATATCTGATGGTGACCTTGAACTTCTTTCTGATCCTGACTCTACCTCCCAAGTGCTGGGATCACAGTTGTATGCCTCCACGCCTGCTTTTTATGTAGTCTTGTGATTTGAAGTACAGTTGCTGATAGACCCCAGGGCTCCATGCATGCTCTGCAAACACTCCCAGGGCTCCATGTGTTCTCCGCAAGCATTCTGCCAACTGAGCCACATCCCAGGCCCTAGTTTTACTTTTAGCAGTAAGTTAATGCGGAAGGGTTTAAAGAAAAAAAAATTAAAATCTTCTTGTCAGTGTCTTTTCCCACATCCTACTTTAAAGTGGAAACCATTGTCAATAGCTGGGTGACTATCCCTTCAGATACTTTTCGCCGAAATGATGATAATCTCGAAGTACTTCATATTTATACAGCACTCTGTATGGCTAGACCTTGATTGCCCTTTTAAGTTACAATTGACATGTAATAAACCATACCCGTTACACAATATAGTTTGGTGATTTGTATGTGTATATACACCAGAAGCACCGCTGTAATACAGATAATTGTTATATCCACCAACTCCCACCCACCCCATCCCCAAATCTCCTGCCCATTATAGGTTTTCCAGTTTTGTTTAACCCCTTTGGGCAACCACTACATTTATCTAGAATTTGATCTAAACAAAGCCACAAAAGGCATACCTAAATACATACATACCACATATGCATATGTTTGTTATCTTTTTTTTGATGAGCATAATTACTCTTAGACTAATTCATACAGTAGCAAGAATCACTAGCTCATTTCTTTTCTTTTCTTTTCTTTTGATGGGGAGGGGGTTCGAGACAGGGTTTCTCTGCATAGTCCTGGCTGTCCTGGAACTCACTCAGTAGACCAGGCTGGCCTCGGACTCAGAAATCCGCCTGTCTCTGTCTCCCAAGTGCAGGGATTAAAGGCATGCGCCACCACGCCCAGCTTAGCTCATTTCTTATCTTGTGGCAGCAATATTCAGTTATTACAAATAGAGTCATTTTTGAACGTCCATGTGTGCGCATGTGTATAGACAATGCTTTTGTTCCTCTTGTGTACCAGACAGTGTTGCAAATACTTAGGAAATATTTAAATTAAGCCTCTTTACAAGCATTGGAAGGAAGTCCCCCTTCACAGACAGGAAGTTGAGATATGAAGAGTTTATGCGATTTACCAAGCTGACCCAACTTGCAAGTGATGAGCTGTGCTGGAAATGGAAGAACTCTGGTTCCAAAGTCTGTTCTCTCATCCTTTAGTCCACACTGATAGCTCACTAGCCCCACCCTCCCACAACATGATGAGAACGGAGGCTGAAAGCCCCCCCTCACCCAACCCCCGTTGAGAGTATAAACTGGAGGTCCTACAAAACCTTGAACAATTTTGGAAAGAGTCACCAGAAGTTAAGGTTCTAGAGAAGACAAAGTGTGCACTTATATCTGTGTCCCAGATGGAAAATCCCAGGCCAGTAACTTCCTCATACACTTTAATCTCCCCTTGGGTGCCTTCCCATCAGCCATTCTGTGACACTGAGTAAACTCAGTGATGTTTACGGACCTAGCTATGTACACTGGAGATGATAAGCATTGAGAGGGAGTACCAGAGGTAGATAAGATACTTGTTGCGAAGATGGATTTTTCCCCCTATAGTGAAACAACTGTTTCCTCAAGGGAAATACAGTGTCTCCGAGCCCAAAAGTAGGTTCAAGATCCCCTGAAAAACCTCAACTTTGAAAAACAAAACAAAACGAAACAAAAAAAATCAAAAAAATTTTTTTGATACATCTGTTTTTATTGTATTGTCTTCTCTCCACCAACCCCTCCCAGATTCTTCCCACCTCCCTATCTTATTTAGGGTTTTACTGCTGTGAACAGACACCATGACCAAAGCAACTCTTTTAAGGACAGCATTTAATTGGGGCTGGCTTAGAGGTTCAGAGGTTCAGTCCAGTATCATCGAGGCAGGAACATGGCAGCATCCAGGCAGGCATGGTACAGGCAGAGCTGAGAGTTCTACATCTTATCTGAAGGCTGCTAGCAGAATACTGACTTTCAGGCGGTTTGGGTGAGGGTCTTATAGCACACACCTACAGTGACACACCAACTCCAACAGGACCATACCTTCTAATAGCGCCACTCCCTGGACTGAGCATATACAAACCATCACATTCCACTCCCTGGCCCTCAGAGGTTTGTCCAAACATTTGAGTCTATGAGGGCCATACCTAAACATAGCATAATGCAAAATATATTTAGTCCAACTTCAAGAGTATCCATAGTCTATAGCAGTCTCAACAATGTTAAAAGTCCAAAGTTCAAAGTCTCTTCTGAGATCCATCCAGTCACTTAACTGTAATCACCAAAGCAAGACAGGAAACCAGATGGGCAGACTCCAAACTCTGCATCTTCTTGGCTGATGTCAAAGTAGTCTTCAGATCTCCAACTCCTTTTTTTTCTTTGTTGACAGCAACAAACTTCTTTCTCCTGAGCTGTTTCCACTCCCTGTTAGTACCACAACTCTGGCATTTCAAACATCTTGGCGTCTCCAAGGCAATACCAACTTCATATCTTCTGGTTCTATAGTTTGGGATCCACAGATGATCTTCTGGGCTCCTCCAAAGGGCTTGAGGGTCACTTCTCCATCTCTGCCTTCTATAGCACTCTAGGCTCTGGTTAACACCACTCCACTGTTGCTGCTATTCTTAGTGATCATCCCATGGTACTGGCATCTCCAATATGCTGGGGTCTTCTGCTGCAACTAGGTTTCACCAGTAGCCTCTCATAGGCTTTTTTCATGGTGCCAAGCCTCAACTTCTTTGCATGACCCCTTCAGTCCTGGGCTGTCAACTGCAACCTTCACCAATGTCCTTCCTTGGCCTCTCACAGTACCAAGCCTCAGCTGCTCTCCATGTCCCCTTCATGCCTTCAAAACCAGTACCACCTGGGTGACTCTTACACATTACAAAGTACAGCTGCAGCACAAGATACAACCTTGGGTATCAATGGAACACAGCTTCTTTGTATTCTTAGAAAATACTTTCCAGAAGATCTCACCCCAGTGATGGTGGCTGCTGCTGCTGCTGCTGCTGCTGCTGCTGCTGCTGCTGCTGCTGCTGCTGCTGCTTCTTCTTCTTCTTCTTCTTCTTCTTCTTCTTCTTCTTCTTCTTCTTCTTCTTCTCCTTCCTCTTCTTCTTCCTCTTCTCCTTCCTCTTCTTCTTCCTCTTCTTCTTCCTCTTCTTCTTCCTCTTCTTCTTCTTCTTCTTCTTCTTCTTCTTCTTCTTCTTCTTCTTCTTCTTCTTCTTCTTCTTCTTCTTCTTCCTCCTCCTCCTCACCCCCCTCCTCCTCCTCCTCCTCCTCCTCTTCCTCCTCCTCCTCCTCCTCCTCCTCCTCCTCCTCCTCCTCCTCCTCCTCCTCCTCCTCCTCCTCCTCCTTCTTCTTCTTCTTCTTCTTCTTCTTCTTCTTCTTCTTCTTCTTCTTCGAGACAGAGTTTCTCTGTGTAGCCCTGGCTGTCCTGGAACTCACTCTGTACACCAGGCTGGCCTTGAACTCAGAAATCCACCTGTCTCTGCCTTCCAAGTGCTGGGATTAAAGGTGTGTGCCACCACTGCCCAGCTACTGGTTTCTTCTTAATCACCACTCATTTCTTATCTTAACTCCCGCTAACCAGCATCAATTGTTCCAGTAGTCGCCTTCTCCTCCTGACTATCAGAGCCACAATGGCTGAAGCTGCCAAAATTCTGCTGCTTGCTGGGGTTGGAACATGGCCCCCTTGTTCTATTACATCAGCAGCAGCTTTCTGTTTTCCAACTCCTTCACTGTCTAAACTTGACTGTCCTGGAACTTGCTCTGTAGATTGACCTTGAACTCAGAGATCTGCGAGTCTCAGTCTCCTGGGATTAAAGGCATGTATCACCATGCCTGGAATTAAACTTTTCTTTACCTAGAACTTGCTCTGTACCAGGCTGGCCTTGAATTCAGAGATCTGCTTGCCTTTGCCTCCTGGGAATAAAGGCCTGAACCTAAACTTAGCTGGGTGGAATCTTGCCCCAAGGTCACTACTCCCTTATTTCAATTTAATATCCTTGAACACAGGATTTAGCTCCATTTCACTTCCTGGTGTCCCTTTAATACTTGAACCATATATTTTGTAGTTTTCTTTATAAACTTGTGCCTTTTCATTAAAATATTCTTTATGAGACTTAATCATAGAATACAGTCTATGATGGGAGTTTCTGAGACTTCTTTTGTCAATGCAATTAATCTGAGTCTCTACTTTAGCCTTGGCAGACTCTTCAGACAAGGGCAAAAAGTAGCCACATTCTTCACCAAATACCACAAAAAACAGTCTCTAGGCCACATGCTGAAATTCTCCACTGAAACCTCTTAGGCCAAGTTCACACAGTTCAAAGCACTATCAGTAACAAAGTCTTCCATATTCCTACTAGGACAGCCCATTAAGCCCCATTTAAAGCATTCTAGTGCTTTCTAAATCCAAAGTCCCAAAATCTACATTCTTCTGGACAATAGCAAGGTCAGGCCTATCATAACAACTCCTGAGTCCTTGGTACCAACTTCTGTCTTAGTTAAGGTTTTACTGCTGTGAACAGACACCATGACCAAGGCAACTCTTATAAGGACAGCATTCAATTGGGGCTGGTTTACAGGTTCAGGGGGTCAGTCCATTATCAAGGCAGGAACATGACAGCATCCAAGCAGGAGGACTTGAGAGTTCTACACCTTCATGTGAAGGCTGCTAGCATAATACTGATCTCCAGACAGCTAGGATGAGCATCTTAAAGCTCAGATTACTTGCCAATGTATAGCATAAATGGCCTGTAGCACAGATACCAATAGAGTCCTTGTTCCTTCTGAGACCTCATGGGCCTGCCTTGTAGTGTATACATTTTTATCTGCATTCTAGACTTCCAAGCTTGTACCAGGAGGGTCTAATAAGCTCTTCCTACATCACTATAGAGCTTCCCTATCTCAGGTCCTCAACATTCCTCCACTGTCTTAGTTAGGGTTTTTCTGTTGTGAACAGACACCATGACCAAGGCAACTCTTATAAGAACAACAGGTTCAGAGGTTCTACATCTTCATTTGAAGACTGCTAGCAGAATACTGACTTCCAAGCAGCTGGGGTGAGGGTCTTATAGCCCACACCCACAGTGACACACCTACTCCAACAGGGTCACACCTTCTAATAGTTCCACTCCCTGGGCTGAGCATATACAAACCATCACATTCCACTCCCTGGCCCCAGTAGGCTTGTTCAAACACATGAGTCTACGGGGGCCATACCTGGCCATAGCATGATTCCCTGATGTGCATATGTATTCCCAAGTCCAAAGTGGTTTCTACTTTACACTCACAATGTCATGAGTATAGTGGACTAATGTGATATTTTGTGGAAGAGACAGATGGTCACATTCCCTTTCACTTAAACTATGACACAGAACTGGAGACTTATCCTTGAGATAAACCTGTAAAAGTATACTGTTGGCCTTGCCAGCTAAAAGCAAATTACTTCTGGTGGTCCTGTGGACAGCTACAGAGAAAAGGGCATTTGTTAGATCAATACCTGCATACCAGATACCAGAAGATGGGTTAATCTGCTCAAGTAAGGCCACACATCTGGCACAGCAGCTGCAATCAGAGTCACTACTTGATTGCAATTTTTAAGTCAATTGTCATTCTCCATTATTTCTCTGTCTTCTTCACTGGCCAGTAGGAGAGTTAAAGGGAGATGTGGTGGGAACCAAAATCTCTGCATCTTTTAAGTCCCAATAGTGGCACTAATTTCTGCAATTTACCCAGGGATGTGGTATTTGTTTCCATTCACTATTTTACTCACTAGAGGTAACTTGAATGGCTTCCATTTGGCATTTCCAACCCTCCTTCTATAGGTCAGGGAACCAGTGCAGAAACTGGCAAACTCTGTATGTATCCAACTATACATTCTGAACTGGAGAATGAATCACAGGATGAGTTCAGGGATCCATAGTGGACTCACTGGGAGTCAGACTTTAACCCAAAATACATTAATCACCTGATCTCCATAAGCCCCTACTTTAAGTGAAGGGCAACAGTGACTCTTGAGTCTCCAACAGATCCCAGAAAGTCTGATTGTTTCTTTCCTTTCAGTGCAGTTTCCCTTGTAAAAGGCCTTAGTTTCCTTTCTAGAAGGTTTGGGAAAAGAGCCAATAACCAAAGGTTCCCATGAGTCATCTCTTCATAAAATCTCCTTTACCTGTGCTGACCATTATTTGTTAAGCCATTATGGACATTGTCTATGCTTCCCGTTATGATAATCATGCTTACCTCGCCTTTGATGATTCAATGATGCCATTTGGCCCCTGTTGCTCTGGGGCCCAACTGAACCTAACTCACTTAACTCATTCAACTGAGCAGCAGTGTCTCCAACCATAAGGTCTGGCACAAGGAGAAGGGCGACAACAGAATTCTTCTAATGTGCTCTTACCATTTTGGGTCTTATAAAATTAGCAAGGAGCATGTCTTTTGGGCCTTTCCAATGTAGAGGATTAGGTTTTATACAGTGTACCCACTCTAGCATTGGAACTTCCCTATCCCTAAAAGCCCTTCATCAACACTAAGCCAAAGGATATCAGGCATCCCTGGTACTTTTCAGTCGGCCACCTTTTAGCAAACACTTCAGCCAAGCCAATCAAGCTTTTAACACCTTTTCTTAACTGTTCAGGCTTCCATATTAAACCTAGAATCTCCACTCAGTGGGCCCATATCAACAAACTCAGCCTGATCCACTTTTATGTTCCTTCTACTGTCATTCCACACCCTTAAAATCCATTCCCACAAATATTCCCCAGTCTTCTGCTTGAATGAATTGGTAGACTCCTTAAGCTCTTTTGTTAACAGACCTCCTCATGGGCTGCACTTTCTATCTCCTCTCTAGGAGCCTGAAGTTTGGTTATATATTTACAGGCAACTTTGGAAGGTCCCTGAGGAACATCAGGATTTTATGCCTGGCATCTCTTTCTGGGAAAGTCATTGACTCTTCAGCAAACAATGAAGGATTAATGTCCTCAGGCAAGGGCAGTACTGTAGAGGGTGGGGGTGCGTCTTCTGCTAAGGGAGGGGAGGCTACTTTCTCAGGTGAGATAAACCCGTAAGAATTCAAGGCAGTGGTTCTCAACCTGTGGGTCTTGACTCCAAAAGGAGTCACAGATCAGATATCCTGCATATCAGATATTTACACTAGATTTCCTAACAGTAGCAACATTACAGTTATGAAGTAGCAATGAATAATTTTGTGGTTTCAGTCACTACAACATGAGGAACTGTATTAACGGGTTGAAGCATTAGAAGTTTGAGAACCACTGGCTGGAGGCTTTAAAGTTCTAAACCCCACCCCCAACCTCCATCTTTGTCTCAAGGTACCCAAGATTCCTTTCCTTACCATCAGTGCCCTTACTTCAACCACCAACACACAAGCCTGGGGCTGGAATTTTTGTTATAATTCAGCCAATTTGCCAGTGAGGATTGTTTCTGTTTGATTTTCCACAATTTGAACTCTATAGCTACTGTAGAGAAGATTTTCTTCCAGGGCACGCTTAGAAACATTTAGACTGTTCATATTCATCTGGAACCAGCCAACTGTATCACGCCACGGGGTTAATTCTTTTTCTTGTTACTGTATCCTGAGATGCTAGAAGTTGGTTGATTTGAACAGGAATCTCATTCTTTTGTCAGTGTATCCAGAGAGGTGGAAAGCAGCCAGAAAGCATCGTTTGCTTTTCCACAAAGTGTCTAAAACTAGGCATAGTCAAGTGCAGCGGTACACACCTTCAATCCCAGCACTCTGGAGGCATAGGCCGACAGACAGGCTATACAGAGATTTTAAAAAACAAAAAACAAAAAACAAAAAAACCAGTTGGGACCTGAGAGCTGGCTCAGTGGTTAAGAGCACTGGCTGCTCTTCTGAGGTTCTGAATTCAATTCCCAACAACCACATGATGGATGGTTCACAACCATTTGTAATAGAATCTGATTCCCTCCTCTGGCGTGTCTGAGGACAGCTATAGTGTACTCCTAAACATAAAATAAATAAATTACTCTTTTTTTAAAAAATAGAAAAAGTTTTATGTATAGAGTCACTACATTTCTCACTCCCCGAAATAGGTAAATTAGGTAACCAAATGAATTTATCTCAGTAAATTCTTCAAATAGTTCACGCTGTGGATTGTTTGTGTGTGCTTCTGGGAGAAGCTTCAGGCACTGTAGATGCTGGCAACTTGGAAAGCCTGCTCCAAATGCTTAGAACAATTTGTGTGTTTCTCTAGAACCACTCCTGGCACAGCAATCTGAACTAGCCAGGCTTCACTTGAAGAACAGGATTGATCTATGCATGTTAAAAGTAGATTTATCTGAGCCTGGCGGTGGGGTGGTGGCGCACGACTTTAATCCCAGCACTTGGGAGGCAGAGGCAGGTGGATTTCTGAGTTTGAGGCCATCCTGATCTACAGAATGAGTTCCAGGCCAGCAGGGCTACACAGAGAAACCCTGTCTCGAAAAAACCAATAAAATAAAATAAAATTTAAAAAAGTAGACTTATCTGAGCGGTGTACAGACTGTGGTCCCGTTAGCCCAGCAGTGGCTGTTTCCCGATGGAAAGGCCAAGAATCAGATAGTTGTCCTGACCATGAGGGAGGGTGTCTCAGCTGGTCTTCAGTCTAGGCTGAAATTCCAAAGAAGTAAGTTCTAACACCAGTGGAGGAACTCCTCAGCAGCAGGCTAGATAAACTTGCCAACACCAGAGAGGGAAAACAGGAAAAAGCAAGAAGCTTCCTTCTTTCATATCATTCATAGGGGCCACAACCAGAAGATATGGTTCAATTTCAGGGTGGGCCTTCGGACCCCAAATCACCCAGATTTAGGGTGGGGCTTCTAGTCTCAAAGGACCCAGATGTAGAGTGGGGTCAAATGATCTGATAAAAAAACCAAACCAAACAAACAAACAAACAAAAAAACCAAAACCCAAAAAAACCAACCAAATGAGCAACAAGAACAAACCCCACCCACACCCTCACCCCATGAGCCAGCTCGGCTGCTTTTGTTTTAGTTGATTCCAGATGTAATGAAAGTGACATTTAGGATTAACCATTCCATGTCCTCACCTACTGAGTCATGTCAGTGTCCCTAAACAAACAAAATCAATGTAGTCAAACAATCCAGATCAAACAGAGTGAGGAATGAATTTGAATGGCATTTATAGGCGCGGGGTGGGGGTGGGGGGGTGGGGGTGGGGGGGTGGACACACACACACACACACACACACACACACACACACGGACGACAAGTTTAAAAAAAAAATAAACAAACGACTGAATGTGGTGCAAGTGGACTGTGCAGACAGAAGAACTGGTTGTGTGAGCCTAAACCCCATGAAACTCAGAATGTGTACAGTAGTGTGGGGCCTGCTTCCTGCCAAAACCTGTTCTGGATACCCTACTGAGAGAACTGTGACAGTCGGTCACAGAGGGAAAACACCTGAAGTCCTTCCTTCCCCCATGCTAATAGAGCAACACTACCGCCTCAAACTGCGCCAATGAGTCGCTTCTACCCCTGGATCCCACCCTACTCCTCAATGTTTATAAGGTCCCTACCCACACGGAATAAAGTGCACGGTTATTTCACCAAGAATCGTCTGAGAGTGGCTGTTTTACTGAGCTGTAACACTTTGGGGAAGAGATTTCTTTCCCGAAGCACTCATTGCTGGACCTTAGACCTGCCTGGCAGGCTGGCCTCACGCTCCTGCTGCACCTGCCGTCTTTCTTCCACTGCTGCTCGTCGCTACCGCATGTCATTGACCCTGGTAGCCAAAGAGACCTGGGACCCTGGCTACCTGCCCTGCACTGGCTTCCCTTCCGAGGGACCAGAGATCCAGGGAACCTCCGCAGAGGATGACGATCGCAAGCTCATGAAAAGACATTTAATGTTATCAATCACCAAGGCGATAGAGATCAAAACCAAGATGAGATACCACATCTACCCATAGGATGACTGGACAAACAGACAAAAAAAAAAAAAAACCCAAATGTTTGGCCAGGTGTGGAGAAGTTGGAACTCTTGCTTCCTGCTGGAAGGAAAGCAAAATGTTGCCACTGCAGTGAGGGTCTTCACAATGAGTCCCCCAAAAGTTTCACTCTTGGGCATACACCCCAAGACACGAGAGCAGGCACTTAAAGAGATGATTCGATGCTCACAACACATCCGGTACAGATGAAGGGGTTTCCCTAGCAACAGATACACTGATGGATGAAACACGTATGACATATGCACGCAGAGGAATGTTACTCATCTTTAAAGGGAAGGGAATTGAGACGACACAAGCTGCAGTGTGGAGAAGCTTTTAAGTGAAATCAGCCCGACATAAAAAGGCAGGTGTTTTGTGCTTCATGAAGTACCTAGGATAGTAAAGCTACCAAGAAAAAAAAAAAAAAAAAAAAGAAGGAAAATGTTTAACAAAGGTAAGGGAAAGAAAGGGGATAGGAACGGAGAGATTTTGTTTAATGGGTACAGAATTTCAATTTAAGATATTAGAAAAGTTGCACACACTGAGAATAATGATGACCAAACAATAATGTGAATGTACAGTAGTCTCTCCCTCTCCCTCTCCCTCTCTCTCTGTGTCTCTCTCTCTCTCTTTCTCTCTGCGCGCGCACGTGTGTGTGTGTGTGTGTGTGTGTGTGTGTGTGTGTGTGTATGTTGCTGGGTAGTAAACCCATGCCTTGCATAGGCTAAGCAAGCTCTGTACCACATGATTACATCCTGAGCTCTGGGATTTTTCAGACAGAGTCTTATTACATGTATTAGGCTCCCCTTGAACTTGCTGTGTGCATCCTAGGCTGGCCTAAAACTAAAATTCTCCTTCTTTACCTTTCAGAGCATGCTGGATTTGCAGGCATGCACCAGCACACCTAGCTCATGAATGTGCTTAACACCAATAAATTTTATGTTCCATAGTGGTTGATGTATAAAATTTTATGTTGTAGATTTTTAACCACAATAAAAGTATGTAGGCAGTTCACATGGTCATAAAGTACATATATACTGCTAGAAAAGTTACAAGGGGAAAAAAAAATCAGACCCTCCCAACCTTCCTGGCTCTTCATTTTCATCTCTATGAGTGACTAAAAGAGTTTGCTTTTAGCTTTTAGCTCCATATCGCTTCTTCTTTTTCTTAAAAAGAAAAAGAAAAAAGAAAGAAAAAAAAGGAAAAGAAAGGCAAATTCACAGAGACAGAAACATAATAGAAGCTCCTGGGAGAGAAAGGTTGTAGGAAGCTTAATCTTTAGTGAGGACAAAGTTGAGTTTGGGATAACAGGAAAATCTGAAAATGGTGATGGTTAGCAGTGCTGTGAGTCGACCTGATGGTGCTGAGTTACACTGGAAGCTCAAGGTGGGAGCCAGGCTCGGTTGTGGAGACCTGGAATCCCAGCTGCTCAATGTTTTAAATTATAAAGATTCAGGTTCAGTAGATAAATATGCTTAGACAGATCTCAGGGGATTTGGTCCTTCCTTAGGCCAGCCATTCAACAACAGAGGAAGCTGGAATAGGAGACGCAACAGAACTGCAGAACAAAGGCAATTTCTCATAGTCAGAGACTTTATGCAGCAGTTCTCAACCTGTGGGTTGTGACCCCTTTGAGGTTACATATCAGGTATCCTGTATATCAGATATTTACATTATAATTCATAACAGTAAGAAAATCACAGTTATGATAGCAATAAGATAATTTATGGGCAGGGGTCACCACAACATGAGGAACTGTATTAAAGGGTCACAGCAGGAGCCGGGCGTGGTGGCACACTCCTTTAATCCCAGCACTCGGGAGGCAGAGGCAGGTGGATTTCTGAGTTCGAGGCCAGCCTGGTCTACAAAGTGAGTTCCAGGACAGCCAGGGCTATACAGAGAAACCCTGTCTCGAAAAACCAAAAACAAAACAAAACAAAACAAAACAAAACAAAACAAAACAAAAAAACCAAAAAAAACAAAACAAAAAAAACCCATAAAGGGTCACAGCATTAGGAAGGTTGAGAGCCACTACCTTAGTGGGTAAGAGTCTCTGAGCTTTGAAAGAGGGGTTACTGAGTTTATAGTGGAATGCCTCTGAGCTTAAGAGATTATTGAGGGTCTTAGATAGGATACAAGGCTGTAACTTAGGAAGCAAATCACTATGGGGCTGCTACATGGTAGGCATTCTGCAATCTAGGGAGAGTACTGTATGGAGTGGCCAATGCTCTGTATCAGAAGTAGCCTTATGAGTGGCATACAACACCTGTTATTCCAGATCCAGAGGTCTGTCACCCTCTTCTGGTCTCCTCAGGCATGGCACGCTCTTAGTGCATATAGTGTTTATATAGGGGAGAACTCATCAGGTAAAGTTGTTTGTCACCAAACCTGATATGACCTGAGTTTGATCCCTGAATCTCAAATAGTGGAAGGAGAGAACTAAATCCTACAAGTCGTCCTCTGACTTCCATGCATATCTTGTGGTGTGTGTGTGTGTCTGTGTGTGTCCCTGTCTTAGTTAGAGTTTCTATTGCTGTGATGAAGCACCATGAGCAAAAGCAAGTTGTTGGGTGGGGAGGGTTTTTTTTTCTTACACTTTCATATCATAGTCCATCGTTGAAGGAAGTCAGGACAGGAACTCAAATAGGACGGGAACTTGGATGCAGAAGCTGATGCAGAGGCCATGGAGGGATGCTGTTTGCTTGATTGCTCCTTATGGCTTGCTCAGCCTGCTTTCTTATAGGATCCAGGACCACAATGGGCTGGGTCCTTCCCTATCCAGCCCTACAGCTGGTTCTTATGTAGGCATTCTCTCAATTGGCTTTCCCTCCTTCCATATGACTCTAGCTTGTCTCATGTTGACATAAAACTAGCCAGGACCTCCCCCCTCCCAGTAATAAAGTAAAATACAATAAAAGAGGGAGGCTAGGGAAGATGCCTCAGTAGTTTAAGGGAGTTTACTATTCTATCAGAGAACCTGGTTCAGATTACAGAACCTACATTAGGAAGTTCACCAACACCTGTAAGTCTAGCTCCAAGGGCTCTGATATCTACTTCTGACATTCTCAGGCACCCATACCCCCAATACACTAAGTATTAAAATAAATATTTTTTTAAAAAGAAATGATTTTATAGGATAGGGAACGGAAGGAGGTAAGGCTTGTCTTAGTTAGGGTTTCTATTGCTGTGAACAGATACCATGACCATGGCAACTCTTATAAAGGCAAACATTTAATTGGGGCTAGCTTATAGGTTTAGAGTTTAGTCAATTATCATCAAGGCAGGAAGCATGGAAGCATCCAGGCAGGCATGGTACTAGAGGAGCTGAGAGTTCTACATCTTGATCAGAAGTTTGTCTTCCAGGCAGCTAGGAGAGTCTCAAAGCCCACCCCCACAGTGACACACTTCCTCCAACAAGGCCACACCTACTCCAACAGGGCCACACATCCTAATAGTGCCACTCCCTGGGCTAAGCACATTCAAACCACTACAAAGCCAAGAGGTATGAGCATCTATTTCTATTCTAGCTATCTCTTGATGAAGTTGGGTAGTTAATGTCAAACCCTCTCCTTTTATCCTATGCCAGTTGGTTAGATGGATATCCTTGAGTCGGCGATTGTTATCTGTATTCATACATCAGGAGGATATTGGCCACTTGAGTAAATGTGGCATGCTGAAGGACTAGAAAGGGGGCAGCAGTTTTGAATAGGAGTTTGAGGTTTCGCAGAAGGCCACAGCAGTAAGTGGAATCAGCCTAAGAGTGACTTTCTTGAGTGCCAGGGTTTTGCACCACATATGTGTGGGCTTGGCAGAGGTGGCATGGGGTGGAATTAATGTGCACATGTAACCCAGGCTGTTTAGAAGGATCATTGAGCCAAGGAGTAGAAGGTCAGCCAAGGCAACATAACAAAACCCCTTTCACTTATTTACATTTTTCTTTTCAATTTAGGTTCCAGTACAACACTTTATATTTCAATTTAAAAAAAAAATTATGTTGCTTTTTTTCTCTCCCTTCAGTCACATGATATGGTTTTAAATTTTTTATTTTCTTGTTTATTTTTCTATTTATTCTTTTTTAAAAAAATACTTATTTATTCATTTTATGTATATGAGTACACTGTAGCTGTACAGATGGTTGTGAGCCACCATGTGGTTGCTGGGATTTGAACTCAGGACCTTTCAGAATAGTCACTGCTCTTAACCACTGAGCCATCTCTCCAGCCCTTTATTTATTTATTCACTTTATACTTCTCCTCTCTTCCAAGCTCCACCCTCACACCCCCTCTCCTACCTCTCCCCTGTTTTCTCATCAGAGAAGGGGAGAAGCCCCCCTCCCATGGGTACCAATCGGCCCTGGCACTATTAATAATACTCTGCTATGCTTGCAGACAGGAGCCTAGCGAAATGGTCTTCTGAGAGGCTTCATCCAGCAGCTGATGGAAACAGATGCAGAGACCCACAGCCAAACATTATGTGGAGCTTGGGGAGTCCTGTGGAAGAGTGGGGGGAAGAATTGAGGGAACCAGAGAGGTCAAGGACACCACAAGAAAACCTACAGAGTCCACACACCATATGTATGTATGTTTGTTTGTTTGTTTATTTAATGTATATGGATGTTGTGCCTGCATGTCTGTGTGTCATGTGTGTGTGTGGTGTCCTCAGAGGCCAGAAGAGGGACACTGAATACCTGGAACTGGAGTTACAGCTGTTTGTGAGCCATCATGTGAGTGCTGGGAATCAAACTTGAGTCCTCCAGAAGAGCAAGAAGGCTCCTAAAACCTGAAGCCCTTCCCTTTTCCAGTTTGATGCTGTTTGAGATGTTTTATAGAAAAGGGATTGTTCTGGGTTTTTGGCAATCTTTCAGGCTTTTTTTGCTTTTCTCTTCTTTTCTTTTCTTTTCTTTTCTTTTCTTTTCTTTTCTTTTCTTTTCTTTTCTTTTTTTCTTAGCTTTCCCCTTCAGTAATGTAGAGATCCTACAATGAGAAATACAAACCAGATTCCTGTTTGAGGGCTTCTTTTTCTCCCCATATCCCTTTCACTTCCCTTCCCAGCATCCTACCTCACCCCCTCCATTTCTGGTTATAGTCGATGTTGATTGAACTCTCATTCCAATCCCCTACTTGCCTGTTTCTCTGACTTATATTTTCAGAAACTTTTAGGGACTTTATCTTTATTTCTCATCTTGTGATGTTCTGTGACACAGTACCATGATGTTTGTAGTGAGTTCACTCTGCTCTCTGTGGCTGGGTCCCCTGTGGACCTTCCCACTGAGGAAGTGGAATGTTGGGAATGCCCGTGGACTGTCTTTAACAGTTTCTCATCGCTGGTTTGTCTTTCAGTTTCCAAAGCCAAAATTCTGTTTACTATTTTCTTTCCCCTACAATTCCTAGCTCAACATCAGCCTTGAGTCAGTGGCCATAGTCAAGGGTCATTGCTTAGAGGCCAAGCTTCTGATTTGGCAGCAGTGACCGCTGTGAGAAGAAGCATGGACAGAATCTTGGTAAACAGTTCTTGGTGAGGAGTGCGACGGCAGCTGCATTTACAGGATGCTGCTTCCCTCTAGGGCTGGGTTTTATAAAGTGGGTTCTCATCTTCTTTAGCCTTTATCCCAGGCCACCACCTCTTAGTAGGCTTAATAGTTGGGCAAATAGGTAGATGATGGAGAACTGTCTTGTACTAAGGGTTAATCCAAAAGATTGATGTCTTTTCACCTCAGCTACAATGGAATATCTCATAAATGAGACAAAGCTGAGCAGTGTCCTCAGAAAGCTCTTTCATCATTAATAGCCTCATGGCACAGTTCTTAGTAAGCTGTCTTGAAATCTCTTCAGCCATCACCATTAATCCAAAACTCTTTAATTTAGCCCCAGGCAGGTTTTTGGACCTGAAATCTCTTGAGCTGGGCCATCAGTCATAATCTACATCTCAGCACCACTGTCTTCCCTGTTCCTAGTAGTCTGGTGCACTAAGCCCCACTTAAAGTCTTCAACCGTATTTCCTTATCCAAAGTCTAAGTCTGCATTCCACCAAGAAGTGTGGTCAGGTTTGCCATAGCAATACCCCACTCCTGGTACCAGCTTCTGCCTTAGTCAGTGTCCTGCTGCTGTAAAGAGACCATGGTAAGTCTTATAAATGAAGACATTTAGCTGGGGCTGTGTCTTAGTCAGGGTTTTATGGCTAAAATGAAACATTGTGACCAAAAAGCACGTTGGAGAGGAAAGAGTTTATTTGGCTTATACTTCCATATCACAATCAATCATGAGAGGAAGTCAGGTCAGAACTCAAGCAGGGCTGGCACCTGGAGGCAGGACCTGATGCAGAGGCCATGGAAGCTGCTTGCTGCTTATGGCTTGTTTCTCCCTGGCTTGCTCAGCCTGCCTTCTTTTAAATTTTTTTTTATTTTTTTTAATTGGATATTTTATTTAATTATATTTCAAATGTTATCCCTTTTCCTGGCTTCCCCTCCGGAACCCCCTATCCCACCCTCCCTTGCCCTGCTTCTATGAGGGTGCTCCCCCCTCCCCCACACTTCTGCCTCCCCGCCCTGGCATTCCCTTACACTGGGGCATTGAGCCTTCACAGGACCAATGACCTCTCCTCCCATTGATATCTGACAAAACCATCCTCTGTTACATATGTGGTAGGAGCCATGGGTCCCTCCATGTGTACTCTGTGGTTGGTAGTTTAGTTCCTGGGAGCTCTGAGGGTTCTGGTTGGTTGATATTGTTGTTCTTCCTATGGTGTTGCAAACCCCTTCAACTCCCTCAGTCCTTCCCCTAACTCCTCCATTTCAGCCTACCTTCTTATAGAAACCCAAGACACCAGCCCAGGAATAGCACCACCTACAATGGACTGGGCTCTCCCCCATTGATCACTGAGAAAATGTCCTACATCTGGGTCTCATGAAGGCATTTCCTCAACTAAGGCTTCTCTGTGATGACTCTAGCTTGTGTCGGGTTGACACACAGAACTAGCTAGTCCAGGCCTGCTGATAGTTCAGAGGTTTAATCCATTATTGTCATCATGGGGAATATGCAGGCATTCAGATAGACATGAGACTGGAGAATACCTGAGAATTCTACATCTAGATAAGCAGGAACAGAGACACTGGACCTGTCTTCAGCATCTGAAACTTCAAAGCCTACTCTCCAGTGACATACTTCTTCCAACAAGGTTGTACCTCCTATTAGCTCTTATTATTGCTAATTCCTATGAGCCTATGCAGGCCATCTTTATTCAAACCATCACATATGCCATCTTAACAGTAGTTAGAGATGTTTTGGCTAGGTTAAAATGAAATGAAATAGACTTCATAGCAAAGAATATCACCAGGCTATTTCTGAAAGAAAATAATTTCGTTGTGGTTCAATCCCGTTAGCAAAAGCTATTGGGCTCTACAGAAGAAAAAGACAAATTTAGAATTAGAGTCAAATATCAAGTAGACAGAAATAGGTGAGCATATATGAGTTTTGAACATCGCTGTCAAGGAATGGGGCAGCGCTGCCACTGCCAGGACCAATTGAGTAGATTTATTGGGTTCTGCTACAATCAATCACTTATCCCAAGAAGACTACCCCTCAACAGCATGTTTTTTATTTGTTGTGTTGTTGTTGCTTTTAAAGTCCCTTTTCACCTGTGTGTAGGGCAGGGAGAGTCAATGCCCAGGCCATGGCAGGCATATCGAGGTCAGCGGGATCCGTGGAAGACTCAGTTCTTTTCATTGTGTGAGTTCTGGGAATTGAACCGATGTGTGCCAGCTCCGTTGTCGATTTGAAGGCAGGATCTCCTGTTGCCCAGGCTGCTTTTGAACTTTATAGCTAAGGTTGGCCTTGAGTTCCTTTTGCCTGTACCTGCCAAGTGCTGAGACTACAGGTGTGTTCCAACATACCCAGAAGATTTTACAGTCTTTACACGTGGAACGTTTACCTCATGGAAAAAGCATGGACCATTCACCCTACAGATCCTGTCAGAGCTACAGAACACAATGCAAAAAAAAAAAAAAAAACAAAAAAAAAAAACAAAAAAAACAAAAACAAACAAAAAAAACAAAACAAAACAACAACAACACAACAAAAAACCTAACAACAACAAGGGAACAGATTGTGTTCTCTAGGCAAAACGAAGTTAAAATTGAAAAATAGTTCTTTTAGCTGAACTGTTCGATTGTTTCAGGCTCTAGAGAATCTACAGCTGACATAATTTGTTTCCTACAAATAGCCTGCATGACTCTACTTTGATGTGAACAAACAGAATACGTCAAGAGCATGAAGTTTCCAGGTATGGGCACGTAAGGAATGGGTCGCTGTAGAAGTCAGAAAGTAGCCAAACTGTGAATGCGGTTTGAGAAAACTGCAGAATCCATTCGGGTCAAAGGCTGAAACAGAACTTGTGTACAAAAATATGCAGCTAAATTCATTTAGTTAATTTTTATCAATAAATCTATGAGTTGTACTTTCTCCCCTACTTATAAGGCAGAAGAATGAGTGGGAAGGAGAGAAGAAAGTTCAAGTTCCTGGCTCTGGCACTCGGCCTCTCACGTGGAAGTGCCTGCTTGCATCTCCTTCCCACCCTCCCACCTTCCCTGTAAACACAGGTTACTCCAGGTCACTGGCACCTCGAGCTCTGCCTGCTCTTACTGTTGTTTTGTTGGAACACCCCCCCCCTCTGCGCCTGCGCAGTTCTCCTCTGACCGCCAGACCCGGTTCCACTTACAGCCTCTACTCCAGCACCCTCTTAGTGCCAGAATCCTGGCACAGAGGAGGCATTATGCTTCTTCAGGCTTGCAGCATCTCACATCTGCAGCCTCTTATATGAACGGCCAATGCATATTTTCCACTTGCCCACTCTGTGCTAGGCTCTATCTTAGCCCAGGTGGCACATTAAGGTAGCCATCTCTTGGATTCTAGTGGAAAACTAACAATGTGCTGGTCACCAGATAGGACACATAACTGTGAAGAAAACAAGCAAAAGAAGGAAGAGTCGTTCAGAATGTGTGGGTTGGGATGGGATGGCCTCTCTGCACATGTGCTAGTTGTACTGGGAACGAAATGGAAGCAGCCATATGAAGATGCCGCTGGGGGCTGTGGTAGTTTATTTAGTAGGGCTTCCAAGATGAATCGCCAGACTCGAGCTTCCACACAGAACTCCAATCCAACTGTCAGCAGGTTTAGTTTTTCTCTGAGGCTTGTCCTTGGCTTGCAGATGGCTGCCTTCTGACTTTGACGTCACGTAGTTGTTCCTAAGTGTGGCTGTGTCACGATCTCCTCTGATAAATAAATAAATAAATAAATAAATAAATAAATTTGTATTAGGTCTCATAAGAATAACCTGATTTTTACCTCCACTACCTCTGTAAAGGCCCTTTCTGCAGAAGGAGTCACATCCCTGTAGGGATTGGAAGTTAGAACATCAACATTTGAATTTTCTTTTTTGTTCGTTTGTTTGAATGGAGGGTAAAATCCACGTTCAGAGGTCAAGTGCATGATCTGAGAATAGAAAGCATAAGGGCCTGAGAAAGTGTAAGGAACAGAGGCAGTGAGAGAAGAAGAGGAATCAGGTGGCCAAGACGGGCCAGGTCATGTAGGCATCTGTAGGTCACCGCAAGGATTTTAAGTGATGTGGGAAACTGTTGGAGCCTTTTTAAGTTGGGTGGTAAGAGGGCCTTGCTTTCACTGTCCAAAAATCACTGTGGTAACATGGGAGTTGGATAGAAGGACAAGAAAGGGAGTAAGAGATCCATCAGGAGATAGAGCCCGTGGGAACTTGAACAGTGACCTCTGT
Source organism: Mus musculus (assembly GCF_000001635.26). Taxonomy (NCBI): domain Eukaryota; kingdom Metazoa; phylum Chordata; class Mammalia; order Rodentia; family Muridae; genus Mus; species Mus musculus. The sequence goes on from NC_000075.6 coordinate 97,134,517, forward strand.
TGGCTGATGGGAGGGTCAGGAGTGAGAGGAGAGTGGGTGGAAGAAGGAAGAAAATACATGGCATGTCTTATACATACAAATATTGTTTAACCCAAATTAACTCGTCACCACAGAGATGCTAGCTTCATGACTGGGACAAGGACACTTTAGTAGGTATTAGACTGTTTGGATAGACTAAACTTCTACTAAACAAGTCTATACAGTCATAGGAAAGATACTTTGTTTCATTATGACTATCTCAGAAGGGAGCACGGTGATGCTACCATCCCAGGAAAGATGAGAAACTGTGGGTACCTAGAACTCCAGCCCGGGACAGTTCAGAGCTTTGTGCTGTCTCCTGCCCAGGCATTACCACTTCAGGCTACAGGCCATATGATGATGGAGTTGCTAAAAGGGACCATTTTTGTATTAATAATACAGTGTATTATTAATAATAGAGTATATTAGGGGCTGGAGAGATGGCTCAACAGTTAAGAGCACTGGCTGTTCTTTCAGATGTCCTGAGTTCAAATCCCAGCAATCACATGTATATCAAATCCCTGTAGAGAGATTTGTTGCCCTCTTCTGCCATGCAGGTATACATGCAGATATAGAGCACTCATTACTTTAAAAACTAAAAACAAACCAGAAAACCTCAGTGTATTAATTTGCTCTCTATGATAGATTAATCATGAATTGTTACAGACTTCAAGTCTGGTCAGCACTAAGTAACCTTAATTTATGTCATTTTTCTTTGACTCCATTGAGAGATGGGTCATTCATTGTACCACTGGCCAACTTGATTTATTTCATTATTGAAAGTCCCTAACTTCCATTTTCTACATTGGATTCTGTGTCATGATCCCTTTTCTGTCCCACCAGAACATCCCAACATCCCCAGGACTCTGCTTAGTTCTGTCCTTTTGCCCTTCTGGTGAAAGCAAAAACATTATTATTATGTATATATATATTTATGATAAGGAGAACAAAGTGATGAGAAGAATGAGAAAAAAGAAGAAAACGGGCGGCTGGCCAACGTGGGAGGAACAAGGTAGCCCAGAAAAAGATGAGAAATATCAGCAGGCTTTCCCCACCCAGACTCAGCAGCAGACAGCTCAGGAGCTCCTCCTAACCTCCAGAGATGGTTGGCTGCAGGGTGAGGCTGTTTTTCCTATCCCCAACTGGTTTTCTGATGGCCAGCAGGAATGTAGCACTGGGCCAAACACAGGGAGTCTTTATTTCTCTTGACCCATGATACACACTGCCACAGGGAACCACAGTGCCAGAAACAGTTTTAAGAGGGAAAGAAGCAGACAAATAGCTGGGAGGGAGTGGCCAATACTTCAGGCAGGTAGCCAGTGATTCAGGAGAGTGGTGCAGTGGTCCCTAGAGGTTCACCAACTTCACAGGATCCCCTTTGACTGATGAGAAAGAATATCTCTGTCTGAGAGACATGATACAATTCCTGCCCTTAGCGAACGGGCAGCTTAAGAAGGAAGAGAAGCACCCAGCACTCCCAGCTTAGTGCTCTCTGTTCTCAGGGATGCCCCAGTTACCCTTGAGAAAGTTCCAGCCAGTGTGATTTCACAACAGTTCAATACACACTCCAGGATATGGTGAGCTTGTGCGCGAAAATAACTTGGGTACCTTGCCATGTCTAAAAATTCTTAGGCACCCTTTATTTCAAGAGCCTACAAGGTAATGGTTTTGGTCCAAATGCACATGAGAATTTAGTTTTTAAATTTAAAAAGCACTCTAGATCAACAGGGGAAATGTGAATTTCTTTCTTTAACATGATTTTATTAGATTTATTTGTTAATTAATTTCAGGTGTGTGAGTGTTTGCCTGAGTGTATGGATGTGTGCCTTGTGCATGCATGCCAATGGATGGTTGTGAACCACCAGATGGGGGCTGGGAATTGAACCCAAGTCATCCGCAAGAACAGCACATTGTCTAAGCTGCTGAGCTACCTCTTAGACCAATGTGAGTTTAGATATCCCACCTTCAAATTTATGGTATAGATAATAACTTATCACTTATTGGTTGTAGATATATTTTGAGGAAATTGCCTATAGATAATTTGATGGTTGTACAAGTTATGTAGCATACACTTAAACATAATAAGGTGTCTATTGTGTCACTGGTGGATACAACGTTAGAGGATCACCATCACCACCATCACCACCATCACCATCATTATCAGCATCATCATGACCACCACCATCTGCACAGTCCATTGTTGGCTGAGATGCTTTTACATGATGAATAATTGTACTTGGCTCCCCTACCTAACTCTTTTAATATTTAACATTTTAAAAAAGATTTTATTTATTTTATGTATGTGAGTACACTGTAGCTGTTCTCAGACACATCAGAAGAGGGCATCAGATCTCATTACAGATGGCTGTGAGCCACCATGTGGTTGCTGGGAATTGAACTCAAGACCTCTGGAAGAGCAGTCAGTGCTCTTAACTGCTGAGCCCATCTCTCCAGCCCCCTACCTAACTCTTTTGAATTTAAATGGATGGATCAAAAACTTTAAATATGAAAATCAAATCAAGAGAATCGGAGAGCAAGTCAAAGCATGCAAGAAAATATTTGCAAACTATTGTCATATACAAACCATGTTGTGGCTTGGATCTAGAATGATAACTCCCTTCCCCCCACCTCCCCGACCCCCTGCACCAGAAGCTCTTGTGTTTGAATTCTTGGTCCCAGCTGGTGATACGGTTGGAGGAGGTTGTGGAGTCTTGCCAGAGGAAGTGTGCCACTGTGGGCAAACCTTTGAGTTTTACATCCTGGCTGGACTTCTTATGTGCTCCTGACTGTAGATGAAACGTGACTGGCTGCCTTCTGTTCCAGTGGCCATGCCTTTCCACAAGGATGGACTGTATTTCTTTGAGCTGTAATTCATTAACCAAATTAATGCCTCTTCCCTTAAGTTGTTTCCTGACAGGAATTTGGCCCCAGCAACAAGAAAATAGAAGACTGTTTATTATCGAAGATGTTTAAGTTTAGATATGAAGGTTATCTTTAAAAGGCCCATATGTTGAAGGCTTGGTCCCCATTGACAGTTTTTTTTTTGTTTTTTTTTTTAATTATTGTTGTTGATTTCTATGACAGGGCCTTACTCTGAATTCCTGGCTGGTTTGGAACTCACTGTGTAACGTGGACTGGTCTCAAACTCAGAATTCTCTTGCTTCAGTCTCCAGTGCTGGAGTTACAGGTATAAGCCATCATGAGTCTTGGCTCGTTGGTATGTGGCTTGGATCCATTTGAGAGTTTATTGAATGGTGAGATTTCTATCCTAATCAGAGGATGGGTCCACTGATGGGCTCGTGACTTACAGCATTACCAGAAGATTGTGCAACTAGTAAGTAGGGAGGTCGGAGGAAGTAGGTTATGGGGACATGTCTTTGAGAGCTGTATCTTGTCCTAGCCTTCCCTTCCTTCCCATTTTCCCCTTCTCTAGCCCTCTTTCCCCTTTCTTCTCTCCTCCTCTCCCTTCCCGCTCCTCTTTCTTTCTTTTCTTTAAATATTTATTTATTTATTTATTTATTTATTTATTTATTATATGTAAGTACACTGTAGCTGTTTTCAGACACTCCAGAAGAGGGCGTCAGATCTCATTACAGATGGTTGTGAGCCACCATGTGGTTGCTGGGACTTGAACTCAGGACCTTAGGAAGAGCAGTCAGCGCTCTTAACCGCTGAGCCATCTCACCAGCCCCCCACCCCCACCCCCTCCCCACTCCTCTTTCTTGTCTCCCTCTCTGTTTCCTGACTACCTTCAGGTGAGTACCTTTCCCATCACATTCTCCTAACCTTATAAAAGCCTGTCAACGTCATGCCTAAAGCCACAGATCCAGGTGACCTTAGACTGAAACCTCTGAAAAGGAGATCCATAATCAATTCTTCATCCCTTACAATGATTCTTTCTGGGTACTTTCCCATGAATACCCAGCCATGAAGCACTAACACAAAAGTATATGAAGAACTCTTAAAACTCAACTCAACAATAAAAAAAAAAATCATTTGTTCAACTCATTCTAAAAAGTGAGGGTAAGGCGTGACACCAGAGAAGATAGTCAGATGGAAGTTAGGCACACAAACAGATATTCTAGAAAGGACAAAACTCAGCAGACAGTAAGGAGAACTGTTGCCAGTGGTCACGGGTTAGAAAAGGGTAAACAGGCAGAACACGGGGTTTGTGCCCACTCTATATGACAGGACAATGAGGGGCATGTGACAGTACACATCATCCAAATCCATAGACTATAGAGCCTCGTGAGTGAATGCCAACGTCAGCTTTGAACACTGGCCCACGACAACGTGTTGGCTTGTTTTAACAAATATGTGGCTGTGGTGTAGGAAGTTGATAGTGGAATGTAGCTGATATGTGTGACCTTTGTGTTTTTTATTGTCCTGACTTAAAAACATCTATTAAAAATTAACCCACATGAAAACAAAGCCATAAAGCCAAGAAGAATTATTAATAAAATTTTAAAAAACTTAGTTAATTCCAGCAGGTGGGTATGTCAATAAATTCTGACTTGTCCAGAAAGTGAAATTGTACTCAACAATGAAAACAGAATGAAGAAAACCTGGGGCATGTTGGCTCAGGCCTGTAATTCTAACTTTTCAGGAGACTGAGGCAGAAACATTGACACTTCAAGGCCAGTCTGGGCTACTGTGAGTTCAAGGCCTGCTGGAGGAACTTAGTGAGACCCTATCTCAAACTACACAGGGGAAAGCTGGTGGCGGCTGTAGCTCGGGTGGAGCAATTCCATACAACCCATACAACTTGGTACCCCAAAATTCATGGAAGGGTACCCTTGAAGTGGCTATATTTTACTGTATATGATTTATGTAAAATTTGGCTAAAAATTATATAATAAAAGTTTACAATAAAACTTGAAAGATTAAAAAAAAAAACAAATACATAATTGTGTGATATGGAACCTCACTTAAACATAGCCTAAAGCTGTAAGAGAAAAAAACTGAAAAATTCAATTATAGAAATAAAGGTTTTCCTCTTTGGTGGAGGAAAAAAATGTTTGCAAAGTAGAAAAAGAACAAGCTAGAAAAAAGATCTGCAGGTTGGCTTCTTCGTTTCCTAAGTAATCCTCTTGGGATAAGGCACTAGAACAAGGCTATCTCGTGTTAGGACCAAAGCGACTGATGTCAGTCACACCACAAGTCAGTGTCAGATCTCACTTGGGAAGTTTACTGGGGTGGGGGGTGGGGTATGCGGAGGCTGCTGCTGACTGAGGGTGGAAGGGAACCAGAGGACCCAGAGGACGGGAGAGGAGGTGCTGGCCTTTTATAAGGGGATGTAGCCCAAGTGCATGAGGAGGATTTGGGACCCGTGGCAACTGTGGCAGCTAGTGATGACATATGTCCTAGGATGATGCTGTCCCTAGGTCCCTAGATCCCTAGGTCCCTGACAGCAAGCTGGTAGAGATTCCTGGTTGCTAACATCTTGGCTCAACTGGAGCCTGGGAGGGCAGTAGGGCCCTTCAGTTCTGATGAGTGAGAACAGTGACAGGAGCTGGGGCTGGGCTAATCATGGACAAGAGGCTTCCTGGAGAATGTGGTTGGCAATCATGGAGTCTGTTTTATTTGCATAATTCCTCACCAGAGACAGAACTATGCAACCAAATTAAACTTTGGCTTCTTTCTTCCTTTTTGATGGGGGTCTTCTCTTGTAGCATAGGCTAGCCCCTAACTCAAAATCCTTCTGCCTTAGCCTCCTTAATAGCTGGGATTAGGGGTATGTGCTAATAATGTCTGGCTCTCACCTTTCCTTGCAGACTACTGTTGTATCTCCAGTGTAGCCATTGCTGCTGCAGCTGCTACTGCTGAGCTCGCATGCCTGGGTTTAGGGTGTGCACACCTATCAAGGCCGAATAGGGAAACTCTGGAATGGGAGAGGATTTTCATTTCTTTTTTTCTCCTTCTGGGTCTTGATCAAGATGAAGAAAAACATCTTTTTTTCTTTTGAGTTGGATTCCCCAAATCAAATCACAGAGAAGAAAGAGATGGAAAACTCCACTGAGCTGGGTGTCCTCCCCCGCCTTAGCCTGAAGGCTTCTAGAAACCTAGTTTCTGATTAACCAGAGCCTAGTCCCAGATTAGACTCGATGACTCGACAGATCACACGTGTAGCCTGGACTCCTTCCCTCATGGCAACTCTTTCTGCTTTCTAAATAAAGATAGCTTAGCTTCTAGATCAAGGTCGATCGGCTAGAATAACACGCAGGCCTGGTTGGATGCTGGTGTCCTAGTGTTGGGGCAACCTATGGTCTTCGGCTCACTTGACATTATGTTTCATCTCTGAGGGCAGACAGCCAGGTGGCCTTGGTTCTGGCTTCTCTTAGGGGGAGTCCCTTGTCCCTGTAACCCAAAGATTCTTCTCTAGGTCTTGGGGCCAGGCTGATTTCCTCTGTTGTGGGGTATCCACCAGAGAAGACTGCTCCAATGTGGACTTAAGCCAATGGAAAGTCTTTATTAGCCAACCAGTGATTACACTGGATGTTCAGGATTCCAGTGTAGCCCCAAGCCTTTCTCAGGGTGAGCTTTTAAGCACATAAACTATGTCCTGGGTTGACATACTTCAGTTAACAAGAATAGTTAGCCAGATGCAGAACTATGGAAGCCAGAAGGCAAGGTTAGTACATTTAGAGGCTTTCCCAGGACTATGGACTTTGATGGATTAAGTCTTTGTTTTAGTTCTAGCCTGTGGTGTTTTCTACATTCCCAGTTTTATGGCCTGAATGGTACTTATTGATAGATGATTTCTCCTCGGGTGAAATGGGCCAATTCAAGACAGATTAGATTATATCAAAGGCAGGTTTATTGGGAATCTGCTCTCAGGTGAGTTCACTGGCCCCAAGGATTGAGGCCAGGGGAGTTGCCATGGGGAGAGAAGGGGAGGGAGAGAGGAAAGAGAAAGAGAGAAAGGGTGAGATCTCAGAGAGAGAAGAAAAGGAGGAGGAGAGACCAAAAAACGTCTGGATTATATAGGGAGGAGCCTCTGGGGGAAGGGCAGCCCAGCCCCTGGGCTGGAGAAGTCAAGGTTGGAGACAGAGTATGATGTGTAGGGACTGAGGGGTGCTGGGAGAACCTGGAGGCCAGGTTTGCTTTGACATGTAAAATGTGCACCTCAGTCCCTTGTTCTGGGTCCAGAAAGCAAACACTTTAATCATGGAGTCATTTGTGCTAAGATCTGGGGGCCTACTTAGGTCTGGGGCCCTGTTCCACCTTCCTCAGAGCTATCAATGGTGCTGAGCTACTGAAGTCACTGAAACCTGGACGTCTGTCTTAACTTTCTGGGTAGCATGGTGTGACAAGCTAGGTGTCGAGGTGAGGCCTGCCCTATTCTGTGCAGTGGATAGACAAGTAATCAGGGTCTAAGGTGTCCTGCTGTGAAAAAGGAAATGAGTCAGGTGTGGAGGTTGGGAAGGAGCCATGGGATTGTTATTGGCATTTTAGTACAAAGCCTAGGGCTACCTGTCTTCAATATGCCAATTAAAGAGACAAGAGACAAGTAATAGTGGAGAAAAAAAAAGCAGACAAAGGGGTTCAGTGACCCCCAAGTTCATATTCAGGGTTGTAACATGAGGTTGAGGTTCAAAGAGAGTGTAAGAGGTATGCATGCCTACATTGTCCTGGTCAAGATGTGGTCCCATCCATCACTGACCCACCATTGTTGAGGCTCTACTCTCTACATCAAGGTGGTGGCAACATGTCAGAAGTGTGTGATATCTCTTCCTGGGAAGTATGCACCAATTCATGTGGTCTATTGTTTCAAGGGAGAGGCATGTCTGTCATTAGAATAATCTTTGATCTTGCTAGTATGGTTTTAGAAGTCAGAGGAAGTACCTAGTGGAGGAGATGAGAGAGATTCCTGAAGGAGGTGATGAGGCAGACAGGCAGGTAAGGCTGGGGACTCTGGTGAAGGAGTAGCCTATGTGGTAGCAGGAGGCAGAGTGAGGTTGGTACCCTCAGCCAGGGCAACCTCCTTTCTTCTATATTTGTCAGCAGCAGCTCCTTGGTCTCATTGGCTAGCTCCCCTGCCCTCCAATACCCTGTTCTGCCTCTCTAAGCTCTAGTGCAAAAAGGAGTCATCAACACAACCAGCATTTAACAGCTCTACAGTTTCTGAGGCCAGTGTCTCAGAGCAGCTTAGCTAGGTGCTTCTGGTTAGGATTGCTCTGTGAAGTCACCGGCAAGATGTTCCTCCAGCCAGTTTTCTTGAAGTTTGACTCAGGCCAGAGAATCTGCTTCCAAACTCATTTGGTTGTTAGCTTCAGTTTTTCTCCACAGCTATGGAAAGAGAGTAGGTGTGTGTGTGTGTGAGAGAGGGGGTGGGGGGAGGGAGAGGGAGAGAGAGAGGGAGAGGGAGAGAGGGAGATGTTGAGGGGGAGGGAGAAAGAGAATGAGAAAGAGAGAGATTAACATATTAAAGAAGCAAATTTGACAGAAGGATTGGAAATCCTTGCCCACTGTACTACATAAATCAAAATAGAACATGCTGGAGAAGAGCCTGAGAGATCTGGAGAAGATATATTCCCTGTAATGACCTCTAAAGGACTGGAACTCAAGGTGTTAGAACTTTTGAACCTCTGTGTTTCCCAGTTCTGTGGTTCATTTCTATCTTTTTGAGTGCCTTCTTTCTTAAAAAGATGCCTCTCTTTTTATCGCTATCCACGTATCCCTGGTCTAACTTGTTATCTTGGCACACAACTTACAAATCTCAATGGTGCCCCTCTGGATTCTGATTTGCACCTATAAAAATAGGGCTGTCATAAAATGGTATCTAACTTTTATTGGAGTGAGTCACACACACACACACACACACACACACACACACACACACACACACACAAAGGGTGCAGGGAACACAATATTGGTACAATAGAGCATGAGACTACAAAAATGTGATATCATCTTGGAGACTGGGTACCTCACAGCCTATGGTTAGACTGGGTTCCATCACGTGCGATGCTAGGTGTAACGGCACACATACGTGGTTCTTAGACACCAATGCCTCTTCTCTAACTGGAGTCCATTAGCACTGGACTGGTCTCTCAGAAAGGTAGTTGTTTTGGTGCCAGACAGCTGGCTCAGCAGGTCAAGCACTTGCTGGCAAGCCTGAAAGACTGAGTTTGTTCCCTGGAACTCATATGGAGGAAGGGGCGGCAGATCCTCACAAGTTATCCTCTGACCTCTACACACATTCAGTGGCACATACATGCACACACAAGCACACACACTCAATAAAGGAATGTATGAAATGAAAAAAATTTTAAGTTAGTTATTACCTCTTCTCCTTCTCAGTGAGTGAGGTCTTTGTCTTGGTCTCACGCCCTTTGTCTTTTGTTTACAGAAGTTTTTACATCTCATTTCTTTCCCTGGGGGATGTGGGACCCATTCAGAACCAATGAATGGCCTAGTCGCCAACTCAGTTAACAAACTGTGACTACCTTTCTTTTGTAAGCCTAGGTTGAGACAGGGGCTCTTGAATCATCCAACTTCAAAACATCAAGATGGTTTTCATCAAGAGGCAACAAAGACTGCTCTCGGAGAGGGGCACATCTGATGTGCTGGGAAGGATGCCTGCTTAGACCCCTGATGAACCTGGCTCTATCACTGGCCAAGGTCCTTCGCTTCTCTGAGCTTTGATTTCCTTATCTGTAAACTGAGTTGTTCTGCAGATTAAACAAGGCAATCCACGCAGAGTCTGATGTTTTTTTTTCCACTGATTGCATTGGCTTTAACACTATCAATATCATCTGATTTCAAGGTCCAACTTAATAGTTCTATTTCAAATCTCTTTTTGTGTGTGTGTGTGTGTTGGTGTAAGTGCACATGTGTGTGTATGCCTGTATGTGGTGAGTGGGTGGGTATGTATGTATGTATGTATGTATGTAGTGTTTGTGTGGGGTATGATTTCTGTATTCTTCTCTAGTGCTCTCTCCTTTTTGAAGCAGGGTCTCTTATTGAATTAACCCTATAGCTCATTTGGCTCAGGTAGATGGTTGACCAATGAGTCCCAGGCACCCACCTGTTTCCTTCCACCTGACATAGCTCTGGGGTGACAGACACTCACTATAGTGCCTGGCTTGTTAAGTAGGCACTGGGGATCTGAGCTCGGGTCCTCACGCTATCACCCTTCCTCCTCTTTATTTGAAATCCATTCTGTTTGATAATGAAATAGACTGTTGAGCCAACATGTCACAACTTAGTATTTCTTGGCCATTGCTTTGTGTTCCTGTTGTGCCTCTCTTCATGGTCAGATTTTCAATTCATTGCCTTTTTACTAAAATGTCTCTAACAAAGCCCAGTATGAGCCAGGACATACAGGAGTCAATAATTAGATACTTTTTTCATGGTAGTAGGCATTTCTGGGAAGCTGGCTGGGAGTGGGTTTCTTGTTCTGAGTTCAGAAACTTCTTGGGGAAGCCAAGAAAGGTACGAGAAGAACAAACCTGTCCATCAGAGTCAAGCATACACTTCTCTGCATGTCATACATTTCTTTACATGTTACTTGCTTTGATGTTGTTGGGCTTTCTACCTAACTGCTACAATCCCCATTTCAGCCAGCAAAACAACAGAAAATGATTGTTAAGCCAGATTGGATTTTGTTTTTTTTAAAGAATGTAGGAATGAGTTTTATTTCTGTGAAAGAAAATAAGCTCTTGTCCTTCAAAATTCTGCTTAAAATATACCAGTCTAATAGTAATCTGAATGTATAAGCAGCTCTTCCTACAAGACAGAGATGTTATTATTAGAAACAACAAACAAAAACCCAACCAACCAATCCCCAAAAGGTAAGTGTTCATTGGTTTGCCACACTTGACAACATGTTTATCAATGTGGAGACATTTTCTAATACGGGAAGAATGGTTTTGTTAAAGCATCAGCATTGTGGAATCCAGTGGCTGGCTACAAGTGCTATTTTTAGGGACTTTGTGACCTGTGTAAACGTGTTGACAGCTCCAGTGTCTAGTTACCAAATGTGAATATAAAGCTAGTCCTTATTTAAAAGCTAAACTCATTATGAAGTTGACCTCCAAGGCCGGGCTGATGAGTGCTCGTTCCTTATATAAAACCTGGCAATGCAAGCTGGAAGGGCATCCATTCCATTCCATTCCACACTACGTGTACTGTCAGAAGCCTTTGGAAGGATACTGCGGAAACATTCTGGCATTGACTTTAGGACTGGGTCACTTTGTGGGTAAATGATGAGACCTAGGAAGGGGCTATCTTCTTGAAAACTTCCTACTCCAGAATTAAGATGTGCAAGGGGTCTGTTGATCACTTCCAAGAGTCAGTAGGTCCTAGGTTAAGCAACTTCACCTTGTTGAACTAAGAAACTAAGTTGACCCAAGAAACTTGGTGTCTCGGGAGGAGGAGATGAGGGTTGGCCACTCATTGGGCAACAAGCTGAGCCATCAGTGATGGTGAGGAAACTTTGGTTCCTGAAGCCAGCTTGGAGTGCTAAGGAAATAGAATGAATGGTGAAGAAAGACGTAGTTAGAACAGATGTCTCTCCAGGAGCGTGGCAGAGTCAGATAGCTGGTGGCTTTTGAGGAGCGATATCACTGCAATGACATCCTTGTCTATGATCTCTTTAGTTCTTTCTCAAGCTGCCCACAGCTGAGCACAGTGGCTTTAGGGATGCACAAAAGGAGAGGAGCCCATGCCAGCACCCAAATTATACCTCTCTTTTGAAAGAAGACTCCAAACAGTCAGAAGGGAATCCTTCTGTCCTATTCTGGGCCTGTAAGACTCCTTCTGTGAAGCCTTGTGCCCTCCTAAAGGGCTCAAGGGTCTGTCTGGCATGCCCTGGAGACCACTCCACATTGCAAATGACAAACAGCAAGGGATGTGACTTGTGCAGTTTCCTTCCTTTTCAGGAAGTGCCTGGGGGTAAACTGAGGCTCTGACTATCTTGGACAATTGCAAAGATTTGTGAATGAATAATTTTAGTCAATGTGAGGTCCTGCTTACTCATCCCCACAGGAGGTCCAGCACAGAGCCTTGTCTTGAGAAAAGCCCCTTGCTGACTTGCCTTGGAGGTGGGTGAGATGTTACAGCAAGCTTTGCCACCTCTTGTCAGGTGTATGCATCTGAGGTCACCACCTCAGCAGGAGGAGCAGAGGTGGAGTTCAGTGTCAGACATAGTGAGGGGTTCACATAGAGCTTTTCTGAGGGCCACTAGATCTTCTGAGGAAGATTGAAAGGCTTAAGCCATGGTCAAGTAGATCATGTGAAACTGTGGTTGTCAAAATCCAGAAAGATGTTAATGGAGAAGAGGGGCCACTACTGGGTTAGGAGAAGTTAGTGGCACATTGTCTGCGGATAACTCAAAAAAGCAATACAAATAAAGTCAGTGTGGCCTCTACCATTGTTTGGAGCGTTGATTCTAAAGGGTCGCTGATGAAGAGTGCCTCTCTGTTGGCTAGGTGCTTCTGTCCTTGACAGATCATTGTCTCTGTCCTGTGGGGTCCATCTGTGGTTTGGAAGATTAGCACTTCTGTAGCCCTGCTTTACAGGTACTGGGCCTGTGCTCATTCGTCTGAGGTGCTTGAACCGAAATGAGCCATGGTGGCTTTAGGAAAATGAAAAGAGGGAGTGGCTTCTATGGAAGGTTGGCCCTCGGGGTCAGTCAAATGCCTGGGTCCTGAAGCTTCAGTAAGGGAAGCAGTCTGTCCCTCTCTGTGTGTAAACTAGTCTGATTTGGATTTTTTGTTGTTGTTGTTACTGGCAACAGAAAGTTTCAGCTTTTATAAATACCCTTTCTGGGCCCCAGGACAGCAAACCCTTGCATCATTTGGCTGTGTGCAAAATGTGTGCTGATTTCCACCTAGGGGCAGCACTGGAGGCTGTGATTGCTAAAGTTTTTGACTTTGGTGACCCCTGTCATCGCAGAGCAAATATGCACTGGCAGGTCACAGAGACACCTTCTGTATGCAACAGGACTCAGTCAAAAGCTGCTTGGCCCCCATCCAAGGCAAGTGTTTACAGAAGTTACCTAAAGCACATAACTAGAGAGCTTGGGCAAGGACCTGAACTAGGAAGGCAAGGGTTTTCGTTGTTATTGTTGTTGTTGTTTTTTGTTTGTTTGTTTGTTTGTTTTGAGACAGGGTTTCTCTGTGTAGCCCTGGCTGTCCTGGAACTCACTCTGTAAACCAGGCTGGCCTCGAACTCACAGAGGTTCGTTTGCCTCTGCTTCCCTGAGTGCTGGGATAAAAGGTGAATGTTACTGCTGCCCAGCTGGAAGATGGCTTTTTAAAAAAAATTTAGGTATTTTCTTCATTTACATTTCAAATGCTATCCCAAAAGTCCCCCATACCCTTCCCCTCCACTCCCCTCCCCCCTCTACTCCCACTTCTTGGCCCTGGCATTCCCCTGTACTGAGGTATGTAAAGTTTGCAAGACCAAGGGGCCTCTCTTCCCAATGATGGCCGACTAGGCCATCTTTTGATACATATGCAGCTAGAGTCAAGAGCTCCGGGGTACTGGTTAGTTCATAATGTTGTTCCGCCGATAGGGTTGCAGATCCCATTAGCTCCTTGGGTACTTTCTCTAGCTCCTCCACTGGGGGCCCTGTGTTCCAGCCAATAGCTGACTGTGAGCATCCACTTCTGTGTTTGCCAGGCACCGGCATAGTCTCACAAGATACAGCTATATCAGGGTCCTTTCAGCAAAATCTTGCTAGTGTATGCAATGGTGTGGAAGATGGCTTTTGAGTGATATTCTAGATCATGAGAGAAGGAAATCTCTGAGCCAGCATCATATGTGATCATCCTATGTATCTGCTTAGTGTACTGGCTCTCACCCTTCCTAACACTGCCACCCTTTACCTCAGCTCCTCATGTTGTGGTGACCCCTAACCATAACATGATTTTCACTGCTACTTCATAACTGTCATTTTGCTACTGTTATGAATCACAATGTAAATATCTGTGCCTTCCGATGGACTTAGATGACCTTTGTGAAAGGGTCTTTTGACCTCCCCCAAAGAGGTCAAGGCCCGCTGGTTGTGAGCCGCTGCCTTTAAGGGAGGGGACCTGGGTAAACAGCACTTCACATGACAACAGTTTGGAAACAAAGCTTTAGAAAGCAGAAGACTGATTGGATATGGGTTTAAGCCAACAGAAAGTCTTTATTAACCAGTCATTGACAACCCTAGGTGTTCGAGATCCCAGTGTAGCCCCGAGTGTAGCCTTTCTCATGGTGAGCTTTTAAGCACAAAATCCATGTCCTGGGTTGACATACTTCAGTTAGCGAGAACAATTAGGCAGTTAGCTGAGCTACAGAAGCCAAAAGCGAGGTTAGTACATTTAGAGACTTCCCCAGAACTCTGGACTTTGATGGATTTGGTCTTTGTTTTAGTTCTGGCCGGTGGTCTTAACTATGTTCTGAGTTTTACATCCTGAATGATACTTCCATTATGGAGTCAGCTGTGCTGAGCTCTGGAGGCCTACTAAAGTCTTGGGCTCTATTACAGTTTAATTTTTTCATTTGTCCTATATATTAGTGTTTTACTGCTCTGAACAGACACCATGACCAAGGCAACTCTTATAAAGACAACATTTAATTGGGGCTGGCTTACAGGTTCAGAGGCTCAGTCCATTATTATCAAGGCAGGAACATGGCAGCATCCAGACAGGCATGGTGCAGGGAGAGCTGAGAGTTCTACATCTTCATCTGAAGGCTGCTAGCAGAATACTGACTTCCAGGCAGCTAGAATGAGGGTTTTAAAGCCCACAACCACAGTGACACACCTACTCCAAGAGGGCCACACCTTCTAATAGTGCCACTCCTTGGGCAGAGCATATACAAACCGTAACATCCTAGGGCAACTCTAGTCAATAGTTGACACATTGGTTAAAAAGCTGACACTCCACTCCTAACAGGATGGTGGAGTCTTTAGATTCATGATCTTTTGTTTTGTCTTGTTTTGTTTCCAGACAAGGTTTCTCTGTGTAGCTATTGTTGTTCTAGAATTCCATCTTTAGACCAGTCTGGCCTTGAACTCAGAGATCTACCTGCCTCTGCCTTGTGAGTGTGTGATTAAAGATGCAGGCCACCACAGCCTGCTTAATTGATTATTTCTTATTTAACTTTTAGTTACATTCATTTATTTGTGCTCTCTCTCTTTCTCTTGCATGCATGTGCATGTGTGTGCATGTGTCATGGTGCACATCTAAGGACAGCTTATGGGAGTCAGTTTCTTCCTTCATCATGTGGGTCCAGGAGGTTGAATTTGGCTCTGGGCTTAGTGACAAATGCCTTAGTGACAAGTGGCTCACTGAGCCATCTCGCCATGGCTGGTTTCTTAATGTGAAGGATCACTTTGTCCCTCAGAGTCACTGTGGTCTATTGGAATCACATACTAATCCCTGAATCAGTCAGTGGTCTGAAAGACAGAGATTGGTTTGTTTGGGCCACTGGTCTAACCTTGATGAGTTTCAAAACTTCATTTTCTGTCACATAGCTACTCATAGTGTTTAAAGAAGGTTCTTATTTCTCTCCCTTTTATTCCCACTGCAAACCACACACAGGTTAAGACATACGGTATTATTCGCAACCTCTTAGACCATGGGTTGTGAGCCTGCTGGAAACTTGTAACTAAATGTAGAGGTCATGAAAAATTTACCAGCAGTATGAGGTTCCTGAATGTTCAATGACCAAAACTGGATTCAAACTCAAACGTGGAGTGAATCTGCGTGGTTGGTGGTAGTGTGCCTGCGCTGTATCCCACAGTTTCACTGCTGCTTTGGTTTTGAACATATAAAATGTACACTCTGCACTTTGAGTGCCCACATGTCACTGGCCAGTGTATTCACGAGCGCTCCCTGACACCCCTCTGCTCAGACTTGGGATCACTGTATGAGCTGCAGTGTTTTTACTGTCTGTACAAATTTCTCTTCCCTTTATAGAAACATAATTACCAAGAAGAAGGACTTTTAATGTTTTCCCACTATCACTCCTTTAGCATGCATCGAATTACTTCATCTTTGGATTGTGTTAGGTAAGAATGCTTGACTTTAAAAATTTCTATTTGCATTGCTCCCTTGAGTTTAGGTTTAGGACAGAATTTCCAGCCATTTCTTTTTTTTTTTTTTTTTTTTTTTTAAAGATTTATTTATTGATTATATGCAAGTACACTGTAGCTGTCCTCAGACACTCCAGAAGAGAGATCTTGTTACGGATGGTTGTGAGCCACCATGTGGTTGCTGGGATTTGAACTCCTGACCTTCGGAAGAGCAGTCGGGTGCTCTTACCCACTGAGCCATCTCACCAGCCCCCCCAGCCATTTCTGAAATGGAGCTTAACACATGTCCGGCGCTTTTTACTATGCACACATGCAAAGAACATCTCAGCCCTTGTGACCATAGAATCAAAATACAGATAACTGAGTATGTAGTAAGATCTTTATTTCTGGAAAATTTGTGTGTGGTTTTAAGGGCTTATTGGGCAAGTCTGAAATCGGCAGGGCCTGCTCCAGGAAGGACGGAATGGAGATGGAATGGGATGCTGCCCGTAAGTGGAACTTCTTTCCAAGGGAAGCTGATTCCAGAAGCTTCAGTTGTGCTCATGAAGTCTTGGGATGAACTGAATTAGGCCCAGCCAAGAGTATGTAGGAGAATCCTCCTTACATACGGTCACCTGGTTGTGAACTTCAGTTACATCTAGAAAATATGTTCAGAGCAATATCTAGGTTAATGAGGGACTCTAAGAAGGCAAGGTGACCTACGGAAATCCTGCATCGACCTCCCCAACTCCAGCTTCCCTGCTGGGCCTTGGATCTGAATATCCAGCTTAGTCCTCTGTCCAGCCATTTTCTTAACTTAAAATACCTCTTGTTTCTATTCTACCTCTCTGACTTCTCACCCTCTGTCGTGTCTGGGTCTCTGTCTCTCACTTGTGCACCTGTAAGCAAGTACTGTCTTAATGTCACTGTTTCACCATCTCCACCGTCCTCCCACCCCCATCCCCAAATCAGGCCCTCCTGTCTCTAGTCTGGGCACTTATCCAGCACACACAACAAGTCTCACACTCCTGCCTTACTCTCTTCTTAATTCCATACACTCATCAAAGCGATCCTTTAAAAATAGAAACCAGATCTTCCTGATTCCTATTTACTTAAGCTCATCTATAACTTCCCATGACTCTCTGAGAATTAGCTCTGGAGGCAGAGACTATAAGGGAAACAGTCCTAGAAATACTGTTTCACTATTCACTTAGAAAACACCATCACCACCATCACCACCACCATCACCACCACCACCACCACCACCACCATCACCACCATCACCACCACCACCACCATCACAACCATCACCACCATCACCACCACCACCACCACCACCACCACCACCACTACCATCACCACCATTACCACCACTACCACCACCACCACCATCACCACCATCACCACCACCACCATCACCACCACCACCACCACCACCACCACCACCATCACAAACATCACAACCATCACCACCACCACCACCATCACCACCACCACCACCATCACCACCACCACCACCATCACTACCTCCATCCCTACCATCACCAATCTGATGTATAGCAATATGCTCCAAGCTAAACAGCCACTACCTTCAGTTCTGCTGGGGTTGATCACAAAAGATCCACACAGCTGGACCTGTTGACTATTTGCCTTCTTTCATGGAAGGAGGTGGCAGGGCAGGTCCTGCGCTCCTCACTTGAAAATCCAGCTGTACCTCCTAACCAGGCATATGCAGTTCTGTCCTGACTACATGTGGTCTTGGGGGAGAAGATATTGGTAGAGAAGAATGAGGGGAGAAGGTTTCATCTCTGCAGCCACAGGGAAGCCCTCATCCCTGCTGGCCTTTCAGTGTGGCTACTTTAAGGTCACCCATGTACCTGTCCACACATAACCCCTCAAACATTGCTCTGTATCTAGGCCCAATAAGCTCATTGGCTCTTCCAGGTGAACTGTGGTAGGACTGTGCCTTGGTCTGACACTGGGACTTAAGGAGGAGGAGGGGAAGACATTGTTTGTGTCTTCCCCAGGGAAGGAATTTAGCAACAGTGAAAAAACCCTTGTATTCTAAGGACCAACTGCCATGCACTAACCAGGAGAGGCCTCCTAGAAATACTTAGAAAGGAAGGAAGCAGAAGAGGCAAAGAATGGGAAGCCTTTTCTCATGTGTGAGTCTCAGCACAGAAGGCAGTAAAAATGGAGGTGTCAGGGCGTGTGGAATAGCAGCCTGTTTCCTAAATACAATAGAGAGAGATGTAGTTTCCCCTAAGCCTTTGAGCAAAGTGTTGTGTATTCCAGCATTCAAGACTCAATTCAGAGAAGTTATAGGGCCGATAGTATTTGAGTAAGAAAGGGATTCCCTCTTCATCCAGTGGGTGGAAAGAGACAGGGAAGGGAAGGGTTGGGAGGCTCTCTGGTTATTTCCATTCTCTACATCTGACATCCATTCTCTTTTCTGTTTGTTTCTGGGACCAGACCTAATGGGCTCCTCCTCCCCAGGTCCCTAACCCTTTATGGTCAGGTTAGGTCCAGTCAATGGAAAAAAATAAGTTGTGAGGAAATTGGCAGAGAGCAGAAAAGGGAGTATGTTTTCTAGGGCTCTCCTCTCCCACTGTGCTTTTTCAAGTATGGGCCTATTTGCATTACCCATGTTCTTGCTAAAAACGGAAATTCTGGGCTGGAGGGATGGTTCAGTGGTGAAGAGTACACACCGCTCTTCCAGAGAACCTTGGGTGGCTCACAACTGCTTGCAACTCCAGCTTAGCTAGCTCTAGGTGGATCTTATACTTTTAGTCTCTGCCAGCACAGGTGCTCACAAATACAAATAACCCCCACATTCACTGTACACGCATATGTAATTACAAATAATAAAAATTCTTGGCTGACCCTTAAGAGCAAACGACACCCACCTGCACATGCTCAAATAGGTTCACCCACAAACATTTCTTTTGAGACAGGGTCACACTTTAGCCCAGGCTGGCCTCGAGTTTGTGACGCTCCTTCTGCTTCAGCCTCCTGAGTGCTGAGATGGCATGCATGCTATGCTGCTGGCTTTATGTCAACTTGACACAAACAAAAGTTATCTGAGGGGAGCGAACCTCAATTAAGACACTGTGTCAATAAGATTGGGTTGTGGGCAAGCCTGTAGGACATTTTCATAATCAGTGACCGATGTAGGAGAGCCCAGCCCATTGTGGGTGGTTCTATCCCTGGGCTGGTGGTCCTGGGGTCTATAGGAAAGCAGGTTGAGCAAGCCACGAGGAGCAAGCCAGTAAGCAGCACCTTTCCATGGCCTCTGCATCAGCTCCTGCCTCCAGGTCCCTGCCATGGTTGAGCTCCTACCCTGAAATCTTGTGATGGTGAACAGAAATGTAACTTTTCTTCACAAGTTGTTTTGATCATGGTGTTTCATGGCGGCAATAGTGACCCTAACTATGAAATCATGCACCGTCTTTCCAGCATCCATGCACATTTTAAAATGCTCTACAATGTGAAATCCATTCCTTGTGGACAAGCCTTTCCCTACAGGAAAAGCTTTCCCTGGCGTCTGATAATCATGTCCACTTTTCTCCTTTCATGGCTAGAGGCAGAAAAGTCATCTGAGCTTGCCAGCCAGTGGGTGCACAGCTCATAACCCCTTTGCGAGTTGCCATGTCCCCACTCTCTGAGGCCTGTCTCCTGCTAGAAGCCAGTCTGCTGCACAGAGGGCTCAGTTGTCTGCCATTCTTGGAAACCAAAATATCCAGGACAATAGAGCTATGGTTGGAAGGACAGAGGAGCAGAGAACACATAGACAGTGGGATCCTACAGTGAACCAGCTGTTCAATTTGCTTGCAAGCCTTTGGTGGTTTGCCGACAACTGGCTGATGGAGACTGACTGCAGGTCTGACTTTGTCATTGGTAGACTGACTCTTTTTTTTTTTTTAATTTTTTTATTTTTTGGTTTTTCAAGACAGGGTTTCTCTGTAAAGCCCTGGCTGTCCTAGAACTCACTTTGTAGACCAGGGTGGCCTGAAACTCAGAAATCCGCCTGCCTCTGCCTCCTGAGTGCTGGGAGTCTTCCACTTCATCAAGGAGACTTTGTAAATCCTGCTCCTTGATGCCTCCTTACAGATTGCCTGTACCCGTCAAGCCATGGTGAGGTGACAGCTTGGAGGAAGTCCCGGATATAGGGGGACAAGCATGTCACTCCCCAGCTGTGTGATATGGGTAAAGAGGCATGGCCTTTCTCTTCTGTACACGTCGACACTGTTGCCTCCTGGGTTGTATGTTGGGTGGATTGTACAGGATTAGACATGTGGTGGTACCTAGAAGGACCTGCTCTAGAGGAGAAGTCTCCTGGATCTGGGATGCTTTGCCTTTAAAAAGAGCCATTGCAGCTGGGCGTGATGGCGCACGCCTTTAATCCTAGCACTTGGGAGGCAGAGGCACTCGGACTTCTGAGTTCGAGGCCAACCTGGTCTACAAAGTGAGTTCCAGGACAGCCAGAGCTATACAGAGAAACCCTGTCTCAGAAAAAAAAAAAAAAAAAAAAAAAAAAAAAGAGCCATTGCTATATGGGGTTAGGTAGGGGCATAGTTCAGTTGGCAGAGTGCTTGCCTGGTATTCAGAAACTCTGGGTTCAGTAGCCCTGCATAAATTAAATATGATGGCAGGTGTCTGTAATTCCAGCACTTGGAAGCCAGAGACTGGAGGATACACAGCTAAATGTCATTGTTGGCTACGTAGTATGTTTAAAGCTAGTCTGGAACATGAGATCCTGCCTTAGAAATAAGTCAAATAGTTGTGGGCGGAGCATCATATCCCCAAGGTTCAGGGGGGTCAAACTTGTCTGCCATGCATACAACTTGCTTGTCTTTTAGTGTATGTTATGAGGGCTGGGGTGTAGTTTGGTGGTGGGGTGCTTGCAGAGCATTGAAAATAAGAAAACTAAATTATAGTCCATGACATGAAACTAAAAACACCCAGTTTGTCTATGAGTGCTCTCCTGTCTTCCTGTGTCCTTGTGACCAGAAGAAAGCAAGGCCTGAGACTCACTGGGGGAGAAGTGAACTGATCTATGTTAATGCCTGGCCCCTTCTGCTTGGAACAGACTCCATCTTGACCCAGACTGACTCCTCTCAGACACTGAAGGGTCTGCTCCTTGCTCTTCTGTGCCACCAGTACCCTATGAATCCCCCTAGGTAACATAGTTGTCACTTGTGTAGGCTGGGTTCCTTTTTCATGAATGAGCACATGGCGAGGGCTTGGGACTCCCAGAGGGAGAAGTGATTTCACGAGTAGCTCTGCTGGAGGACCTGCTGATGTGATGGTGGACAGCTGTGCCTCCCGGACTCCAGGTTGGTGGAGAGAAAAGACAGAATCAGGCGATGTTCTCCTGGAGCTGAAGTGATTGGGAGAAGCTGCCAGCAAAGTCAGGTCAAGGTCAGAGATGCTGAGTATCCCACAAGTCTCAGGACAGTCTGACCATGCCCTGCCTGACATTCAAGTAGGAGAAAAACCTGTTTATAACTATTACGTCTAAAACCTAATTCTATTTAATATGTAAACACAGAAGTATTTTTGCCAGAGTTTAGTAAACACGGACTTTTCTAGCAGTGCAATCATTGTGTCAGTCAAAGAGGAATGTGCTCTGTTAGCTTTGGAACTGTGCCATGTCACTGTTCCAGGTCTGGATACCCAGTTCACCTTTCCTTCATCTGTCTCCATATACAGCAGCTGTATTCATGCGTCTGTAACTCTCATTACACAATGTCAGAAGCAAAGACAAAGAGTTTGTGGTCATTATGATTTACAGTTGTACTGGCTAGTTTTGTGTCAACTTGACACAGCTGGAGTTGTCACAGAGAAAGGAGCTTCATTTGAGAAAATGCCTCCATGAGATTCAACTGTAAGGCATTTTCTCAATTAGTGATCAAGGGGAAAAGGCCCCTTGTGGGTGGGACCATCTTTGGGCTGGTAGTCTTGGGTTCTATAAGAGAGCAGGCTGAACAAGCCAGGGGAAGCAAGCCAGTAAAGAACATTCCTCCATGGCCTCTGCATCAGCTCCTGCTTCCTGACCTGCTTGAGTTCCAGTCCTGACTTCCTTGGTGATGAACTGTAAGCTGAATAAACCCTTTCCTCCCCAACTTGCTTCTTGGTCATGATGTTTGTGCAGGACTAGAAACCCTGACTAAGACAACAGTAAACACAGCAGAGGAAAGCAAGTCCAAGGGAAGAGAGACTCCCATGCTGAGGACTCCGAGGACAAGGGACCTTTGGAAGAGGCATCAAGGAGGGCTTTCTGGGAGGTGAAGGAAGGGAGGAAGGTGAGAGCTGAAAGCTGACAAAGAGCCCAGTCAAGGCCAGAGGCTGCAATACCTCAGGTGTTCCAGGAAATATCAGAATATGGCTATAACTGGAGTTTATGTGTGTGAGTGTTGTGCTAGCTGGGTATTGAGGTTTGGGGCCTAACAAAAGTCTTGAGGCCACAGGAAGGAGTTTTACTTCCTTCCTGTTTGGAATGTCACTGGAGAGCAGTACTTGTCATCATAGGAGCATTTGTTCACTGGTTGGGTGAGGTAATCTCTTTTAAAGAGTGAATTTATATGGCTCCATGGTAAACGCTTCTGCTACCAAGCCTGATAACTTGATTTCCTGGGACCTACATGGTAGAAGGAGAGAACCGACTGCTGAAGATCATCCTCTGACTTCTACACATGTGTCCTGCAGAACATGTGCCATGCCACCTAATCAACAAGTAAATGTAACAAAAATATATAAAGCTACAGAACTCAACCAGAGGGGGCCAGGATCAGTCTGAGATGTGTTATGGTGCTAGGAAGCAAAATGCTCAAAAAAGGAGCTGAAAAGACACAGTGTCTAACCTGAAAGAGCTCTCAGTGATGAGATATGGATATGGAACAATCTGGGCAACCTTAACAACAACAAACTCAGGAAAGAGAAGGAGGAGGATATTGTAGAAATTGTTAATTTCAACCCAGGGTTTCTACCTCATCTTTCACCATTTAGTTCCTGGATAAAGTTCTGACACATACAACCTTTATATTTACAATAAACCTTAAACAGCAGATACCTACCCTCTATGTTATTAGAATCTACTTTCCTATTGATAACCCTAAATTATTACTTACTAAATTTCATCTGGGCTGCTCTTAACTCCATTTGGCCAGCCCTCTGGGCTATGTCTTCATGGCTCACCTAACCCATGGTGGCTTCTCTCTTCTCCTTCACCTTCTTCTCTTCCTTGTGCTTCTCTTCTGACTCCAGGCCCTGAAAATCTAAACCCCTCTCTTCTGCCCAGCTATTGGCTGTTGGCATCTTTTATTTACCAAACAGAAATAACTTGGGGACAGGGTCACTTAGGGTTACCTGTAAACTCCAGGTCTTAGGGGCTCAATATTAGCATTAGAATACAAGCAACATTAGGCCAACCCACTACATTTCTCTCTTTTTTTGCAGTTAAAAAGGCTCCCTCTCTCATAGTAACAAACAATAAACAGTAGGAACTATTTTGAAACAATTATGAGCAGGGCGTGGTGGCACACACGCCTTTAATCCCAGCACTCAGGAGGCAGAGGCAGGTGGATTTCTGAGTTTGAGGCCAGCCTGGTTTACAAAGTGAGTTCCAGGACAGCCAGAGTTATACAGAGAAACCCTGTCTCGAAAAACAAAACAAAACAAAGCAAACAAACAAAAAGAAATCTTGAAACAATTATGAAAATGATTAAGTATGAATTATATTTAAAAGTCTAGTATATATTTTGTAACTTAGAAGAGATTCTTTACCATCTATCCCATCTCAACAAGTTTACAATTCTGTACCTAACTCACCTTCTATTTTAACTTGTATACCATCCTAAAGCCATCTTTTAGAACTAGAATATCTTCTTAAATCCTAAACAACTTAAGTTTCATTGTGAGACTATAACTATCTAGTCTTCAATTCTGTCAGAGATTTGAGAAGGAATAAATATTTGAGTATGTAGGAAGTGTAGGAACACAGCTTCCAAAATTTAAATAATTGACAGAGACAGCTGACTGTCTGGACAGTTCCCAACATTCTTTATAACGGTGGCGCAACTTCAGCCTTCTGGCCCAGAACATCTGACAGACCTTAAGTGAAGCAGGAATTCTGAAGGATTAACTTACCCTGTATTGGCAGAGCTTAGCAGTCAACTATCCTATTTATCCGTTTGTCCCTTTTGGACAGCATTCTGTCTGTAGATAAAACTAGGGAATTTCCTGTCCAGTGGCTAGCTTGTCACAGTCGAAGCAACTCCACATGGAGGTATTGATGTTCATCTCCTTCTTTGAAATGAAATGGGTATATTGTCAGGATCAGACATGTCTCTTAGTCAAAAGATCTTTTAATAATGAAATAACCTTAAATACCATCTCTGTGAATCTCTGATGCTTTTAAAGACTGCTTACCTATATATAGCATAATTGAATTGTTAAACCTAATTTTTTTTTTTTGGTTTTTCGCTATTTACTATTTGAATAACCTTGAAAACATTTTATTATAATTGACTAAATTAGAATCTAATATGACCACGAGTTTAACTCTCAGACTACTTACTAACTTGCATTACTTAATTATCCTAAACAGTTTGTAATAGCAGCTATTAAAAGGACTGGGATTAAACCTTGTATTCGTAAATGAGTTGTATAGGCACAATGTCTTTCTAAGAGTAATAAAATTAATTTTAAACTTTGTATCAATATACAAAGATTTATACCAATGAAAACCTTAAACCTGTACCAATAAACAGAATTCTGTATTAATGTGACAAAATAGTAACCTCAATACTGCATCAAAATATAAAGATTTCTGCAATGTAAGATTGTGACTATAAAATACTTTTGTACGCTTAATAATCATCCCCATTTAATCTAATTTCTTATAATATTACTATATCTTCCTTTTTTCTTTTAAACCCACTTCCCTTCACCTAAGAAAGAAAGAAGGATAAAGAAGAGAAAAGGAAAGACAGAAATCCCAAAGGCTAAGCTCTTTATTTAGTTTCCTCTCTGTCCAAAACTATAATTATTTGTAAACTATCCCTTAAAATGACAAGATATGTATAGTTCACAAAATGACCAAAACCATCTACTTCAACTTAAAGGACTGGGAAGATGGACTTCTTATATATGCTTCCTGCTGAATTAGGGCGAAGAATTAGTTAGGAGCCCAACAGAAAATTGGACATAGGGTTAAGTCAAAATAGAGCTAGCTGGCATAATTTGTTGTTGTCCAGCCTTTATGTGTTGAGAAAGTCAAGGAGGAACAGAAGAAGGAGGAGGAGGAGAGGGAGAAGGGGAAGGGGAAGAGGAAGGAGAAGAAAGAAGAACAACTGTGTGGAGGCCATGTCTGGAGACTTCCTGATAAGTACACACTCTTCCTCTCTGATCTCTCTCACTCTCTCTCTCTTTTTTTAAAAAGATTTATTTATTTATTTATTTATTTATTTATTTATTTATTTATGTGAGTACACTGTAGCTGTACAGATAGTTATGAGCTTTCATGTAGTTGTTGGGAATTAAACTTTTAGGACCTCTGCTCAGGCCCAATGATTTATTTATTAATAAATAAATTTACTAATATGAATATATATGTATATGCGTGTATATATATATGTGTGTAGCTGACTTCAGATGCACCAAAAGAGGGTGTTAGATCTCATAACAGGTGATTGTGAGCCACCATATGGTTGTGGGATTTGAACTCAGGACCTTTGGAAGAGCAGTCAGTGCTCTTACCCGCTAAGCCATCTTGCCAGACCTTCTCTGGTCTCTTAAAGATCTTTCCTCTACATCCCAACTTTTAAAAAGTCCAATAATTTCCTGAGTGATGGGACCATTAAAGGCAACAGAAATCTGTGTTCTTTTATGCCCCTTTCAACCACCCCTGAGTATGTTTGAGGTAACTTTTGGAAAGCCTCCACATACGGTTTGCTTATCTAACTAACCTTGCCATCTTGGGAGTGGTACTTTCAGCCCCACCCTCTCTGTCTGGGGAGGGCAAAGAACCCAGAATCTGAAGGAATTAGCAGTGGACAATGATTTGACTGGCTGAAGAGGGCATGTGTCGCCTATTGTTCCCATAACTTACTCTTATCCTCTCCAGGCTTTCTGACACTCTTGATCATACAAAGGCAAGCATAAGTAAGGTGGTTCCCAGTGTTTACTCGACATTCTAATCAAGCTTGAGGAAAGGGCACCATAGCCTTGGCTGGTCGGTTGGGGTTGAGGGAAGCCCGAGCTTTTGATTGACATCTAAGGTAGGACTGAATCCTATATGTATGGGGTTCTGACGCACACTCTATGTAAATAAGCAGTGTCAGAATTGGATTGTGTGTACAAGACTAACTTGGTGTCTACAGGCGAAGTGGAATTTATTGTGGGGAGAAATCTGCATACCTATATCAGAGGTGCTCTGTGTGAGAGTAGAGAAAGCAGAACATGCATGCCTACATGCACACGCACACACATGCACATGAACACATGCACATGAAAGTGAAGGGCTGACATTCGTCTTGGCAGGCAGCCGAGAAAGAGGATCTATGATAGAGGATGGGAGTGGAGGCTGGTTGTCCAATTAGGAGGCTTTGTGTGAAAGAAAGGTTGGGATGGAAAGACAGTGCAATTGACCAAGTAAGTCATGATGTCAAAGTTGGGAGAAGTAGAGAGTAAAAGCTATAGACACACACATAAAACAACTGAATGATTCACACCCTTCAGGTCCACCATTTTTTTCCTCCACCATTTTGAAATGTACAATTTAGTGGATTTTTTTTTCAGGTTTTATATCATCACCACTGATTCCAGAACATCCTCACCACCTTAAGAAGAAACCACACCCATTGCTAGCCACGCCCTCTCCTTTCCTCCCAAATGACAACCAAGTTTGCTTTCCATTTCTTTGGCCTGCCTATTTGGGGTTTCTGGGACCATACTTGATGTAGCCTTTTGTGCACAGTGGATTTTTTTTGAAACTGAATTAGCGTTTTCCACTTCATTCTCTTTATGATATTTCATTGTATGAATATATCACATTTTGTTTGCAGTTCTCAATCCAGCTTATATTTTTTGGCTATTATGAATTATGATGTTATAAACATTCATGTCCAATCTCTTGAATAGACATAAATTATCGAATTCTTTAAGGGCATATATCTAAAAGAATTGTTGGGTTACATGGGTAGTCTTCATGTAACCTTTAAAATTATTTACTTTTTAATTGAAAATAGACTTCTTTCATACAATATATTCAGATCATGGTTTCCCCTCCCCCATCTCCTCCCAGATCCTTCTCACCTTCCCACACACGCAACTTCCTGTTTTCCTTTTCTCTCTCTTTAGAAAACAAACCGGCATACAGAGCAACAAATAGACCTGAATGCACAGAACAAAGAAAGATAAAGACCAAGTAACATAACAGCAGACCCATTAGAATAACACCTGGTTTCTTGATGGAGGCTCTAAAAGCCAGAAGGGCCTGGAGAGATGTTCAGTGATGTCTCGTTGGGAGTCTGAAGTTGGTCAACACAGGAATATTCGCATTACAGAAATCGATGCAGAGTTACACAGAGCTCCGCTTCTTGGAGTTCTAGTTGCTAACCTTAGCACACAGCCCACTGTACGGCCGCCACTCTATGGCCACCAGCTGTTCACGAGACATTCCACTTTGTTCTCTCTATGCTCTGTACTCGGCTTTTCTTCCAGGAATTTAATTTGTTGCCTAAAGAGATCACATCTGGACAGGTTCTTTTAAGAGACCCATTTGACAGAAAAAGGTGACTGTGGCAGATCATACAGAGCACCTCACATTTATTCGTAAGCCTTCCTGAAATAAACAGATTCCTGCCTGTCTTGAGTTGTACTGCTGAGCGATACCAAGCTATTGCTATTGGGTTTTTGGTGTAAAATCCTCAGGTGTCCTGTTTCAAAATGTAGCCCATGTCTTCTATGGCTTCTTCAGGGCACACACATTCCCATCCCAATCGTACATTGTAGAAGGCTTACATTCAGATATGCAAACAAAATCCCTTTAATGGTTAGTCCCTGGAAGCTCTTCACCGAAACTACCAGCAAATTAAAATAAAACAAATCTATGAGTTTTGATTTTTATTTTACAGGTCTGCCCTCTGGTGGTGAATTTGAAGAAACACAGGTAGATCCCTACTTGTCACATTCTGGAAAAGAAAACTTCACACATCCATTGCCTGGGTCCAGTCTAGAAATGTAGAAAAAGGAAGATGGTGGTGTGTAAGAAAAATGGGGAATTGTGGAGATTTTCTGAAAATCTCATTGCCCTAGCTAACAGAGAGCTACTCAACGGAGAGTCAAAGACTACCTCGTCACTGTACATCTAGAGCAGAGGTCACTGTTGGGTGGACCCTGGACAGATATCTTCTATTTGGCCTTCATAGCATCCACCTGGTATTTCAAAACAGTTATTAGCTATGGACATATGGAGGTGGTAGAATGTTGGTCCAGCAAGAGCAAAGTTCTGGGTTCAGTACTCAGTACAAAAAAACCAATTGGAGTTGATTACATGTGTGGAAACTCTTCCCAGTTATGTTTTTTGTAAACATCGGAATATTTGGCAGCCTCAGGTTCACACTCCTGTTTGGCAGCAATCTGGTGATACTAACAACGGCTGTTTATAGAACTTCTTAAAATGGCAAGTGATGTTTAAGAACGGATTATCTTGATTTTCCTGGGAAAAGCAAGAATTATCTCTATGGAGTTTCTAACAGACGTAGCTGGGCTTTATTATGCTTTAGTGACAACTTCTGCCCATGTGAGTGCAAGCCCCAAAATCTCAAAACAAGCCCAGATAAAGCTCAGCCATGAAGAGCAATACAAGGTGCTGTGTGCACCTCAACTCCCAGCTGCTTGGGAGGCTCAGGCAGGATGAACACTTGAGTCCACGAGTTCGAGACTAGATCACACACCTTATTGATAAGAAAAAGAATTCAGTAAGAAACTTGACACTGTTTTCTTCTGCTGGGCCACGGGGGACATCCTGGAGCCTGTGGGTCAAGGCTGTCATCACTGAGGAAGGACAGAGCAGCCCAGGCAGGGAGACAGACAGTACATGGCAGGGGTGAGGGTCAAATATGGTAATTATTTAGTGAAGTCGGGAGGAGGGAGGCAAAGAAAAGAAGTCTTGAGGCCTCATCATGGGGACCATTTTCTCAGCTTTTGTGCCTTGTCATGCTTTCTCCTGGGACAGCAGGGAGCCACCTAGAATTATTGAGAAACAAGGGCTTTGGTAGCTCACTTTGGTAGCTCATTCCTGAAAACAGATTCTTGGTCAACTTTAAGTACTAGTCACTTATGCTCCTAAGGGTCCAGACATTGCTGCCCTTTGAAACCATTTAAATTATCCAATATTTACATCAAGACACGGGAGGCATAAACTGAGGCCAAACTCAGCTAGCTCCACGAGATAACACTATTTTCTTAACTATATACAAAATAACTATTTATAAGTCTGGTCTTCCAAACTGCTAGCTCTGTAGAAATAAATCTCTTCCTATCTGTGTCACTGGATTGAGGTAGACTATACCTTTCTCTTGAGCTCTCCAAACCCAAGAAGTCTCCTTAGCTCTCTTTCCTAGAATACTGTGTTACCTGTATCCTGTCAGCTGCTTCTCTATTGTTCCTGCAAGCCCAATGAGAAAATCCGTATCTCTTAACCAGAGCTGCTCCCATGAAGGCTTTTCTGATGCAGGGGGGGGGGGGAGGGAAGGAGTGAGGGGGAGGGTGAAGGGAAGGGGGAGGAGGAGAGGGGAGGGGAGCGAGAGATATATCTTGCAAAGGTCCAATTGCTTATGAAAGAAGTCTCTATTCCAGTTGAGTCCCCCAGCCCTGTACCACTGAGAGCAAACCACAATCTGATTTTACTTCTATAATTCTCTGGCTAACTAATTGATTCTAATTATTTGTTTAGATGGGTTTTCTATGTTGTCAATCACATTATCTGAGAAAATTAATTTCTTTTCCTCTCCAGTCCTCACGCATGTTTTCTTTTTTTGACTTGTGGAACCAGGGTCCCTGAATTAACAGCCCTGAGAAGTGGCAAGAGGAGAGCATTTTTGTTTTAGTCCTGATTGAAAACAATGTTTTGGTTTCATTATAAACTGTAACGTTTACTCTAGACCTTGATAGGCATATCTTATCAGGTTAAATAAATTCCCTTCCATTTCTAGTTTGCTGAGCATAGCAATTATGACTAAATTATGAATGAGTATTGAGTCAAATGATTCTTCTGTGTCTATTAAAATGATCATATGTTTATCGTTCATTTTTTTTTAAATTACAGTGAGTTTTAAATATACACAAACGCAGAGGCCCATTCATTTCCTGCTACTTTTCTATTGTTTCATCTTTCTGGTTTTTATTTTTGTTGTTGGCATATTTGAAAGAAATCCACACATCCTATTACTTGTTTTGTTTTGTTCTGTTTTTGTTTTTTTTTTTTAAGATTTATTTATTTATTATATGTAAGTACACTGTAGCTGTCTTCAGACACACCAGAAGAGGGCGTCAGATCTTGTTACAGATGGTTGTGAGCCACCATGTGGTTGCTGGGATTTGAACTCTGGACCTTCGGAAGAGCAGTCGGGTGGGGTGCTCTTACCCACTGAGCCATCTCACCAGCCCCCTGTTTTTGTTTTTTGAGACAGAATTTCTCTGTGTAGCCCCGTGCTCTTTAGACCAGGCTGGCCTTGAACTCAGAGACCCACCTCCCTCTGCCTCCCAGTGCTGGGATCAAAGGTGTGCGTCACCACTTCCTGGCTTCTGTGGCTTTATCTGTAAAAGAAACAGAACTGCAGATGAGGGCAGTAAAGAGGCAGAGTCACACTGTCCACGTTCACACCATGTTCACACCGTGCTCACCCTCTTGGTAACGTAATAATGGTAACATCTTGGTCACCTGATATCCACTTGTATTCATATTTTTTTAAACTATGGGGTTTATTGGTTGTTTGTTTCATTGCCGAGACAAAATATCCCAAGAAAAGCACTTTTAAGGGGTGGGGGTTACGTTTCCTCACAGTTCCAGGGTATAGAGCGTCATGGTGGGGCGGTCCTGGCAGGACCTTGAAGCTGCTGGTCATGTTTGCATGCTGTCAGGAAGCACAGAGCCATGAATGCTGGGTTCAGCTCACCCTCTGCTTTTTATGCTGTCCAGGACCCCATCCCATATAATGGGGCCACCAACAGTTAAGTTGTGACTCCCCATCTCAGCCTAACCTAGTTAACCCTTCACAGGCATGCCCAGAGACTTGTCTCCTAGTTAACCCTTCACAGGCATGCCCAGAGACTTGTCTCCTAGGTGATTCTAGACCTTGTAATTTTGATAAAATTGGCCCATCACAGGACTGGAGTAAAATGGACACACCTTTTGCATGCTTAAAAGCTCCTCCTATTTTCACAAATGCTACTTATTTAATGAAGAAATTGCTGTAGAAAATGTTACATGCTTAGTCTATCTCATTTTTTTTTACTTGATTTAACCTTTGGACAATTATCATATACACTATCCTATCCTCCGAATTTCTGGCATCTAATAACCAGAACCAAAGATTTAGCTTTTCCTTGTAATACATGTAAGATATCTATTTGGAAGAACTCCTGCATGTCCTTCCTGTCCCACTGCATTGGAGGCTGTCACTGCAGTGACCCTGCTCTGATCACTGTGCAGGCGGGAGCCTTATCGGTCTATGAAAAGGCTACCGTGCAGCTCTCACGAGAGTTTTTGGCAGCTATGGATGATCACCATCAACGTCTGTGGTTTTTATTAGAGGCTGAAGAACAGTGGCTTTCTAAGCCATTGGGTCTTCCTGAGTTTACAAGCTGTTTTACTGTTCTACTGAGAAGAAATTTTATTAGTCATTTGGTTAAACCGAAATGCAACCTGAAGAGGAGAGGCAGAATAAAGTCTTGCTTTCTTCCCTCTTATGGGTCTTTATAGAATGGGCTGATGTCCCACTAGCCTCCAAAATACATCCAATTGTGACAGTATAAACCAATAGATTTTTCCATATTTGCTGACTAAAAATACCATCTATCCATCCATCCATCCATCCATTCCATCCATCCATCCATCCATCCATCCATCTCTCCCTCATTTCTCTCCTTTCATCTTTCATCTTCTCTTAACTTTTTTTTTGAGGGGGGGGGGACAAGGTCTCATGTAGCCCAGACTAGCTTCCCACCTCCATACCTCCATTTCCCATTTGCCATGATTTCATACTTGACTTATGTACGTACATATATGTGTGTATGTGTGTGTGTGTGTGTGTGTGTGTGTGTGTGTGTGTGTAGTGTATTTAAATCTATTTGAAATCAGTATCATTTGTGATGCTTACATCTTCTCCTTTTCCTTCTCCTTCTTCCATCTTTTGGCCAGAGAAGCAGAGACTATTTTTAGCTAACACGTGGTGACTCACCATCACAAATCTCTCTTTTCATCTTACTCTTTCTTTTGTTAGTTGTTGTAGAGAAGCTCCCAAGAGTACATAGTGTAAGGTAATGGGAAAGAGAGAGCTAAAACTAGTACCAGAACCAAAGCTAGGTAGAGAGAGAAGTCACTACTATGTATGTATATATATATATATATATATATATATGGAATAAGTTACTTTTTTGTATGTTTCTTCCCTTCATATTCACTTGAGGTTGATCTCTGACACTTTGTGACTGTGCCTGTCTTTTTTTTTTTTTAAAGATTTATTTATTTGTTTTATATATATGAATGAGTACACTGTAGCTATCTTCAGACACACCAGAAGAGGGCATCAGATCCCATTACAGATGGTTGTGAGCCACCATGTGGTTGCTGGGAATTGAACTCAGGACCTCTGGAAGAGCAGTCAGTGCTCTTAACCACTGAGCCATCTCTCCAGCCCGACTGTGCCTGTCTTAACTTTATTAGTCTGAGAAGTGTCTTAATATATGCTGTGACATGGTCAGAAACTTGGCTTCTCCCAGGGTAGTGCAGCAGTTTGAACTGCTAACATTCTGTATTGCAGACAGAAGGTTCTTGTTCCAGAACCTTAGGGGTCTGGGGCTGCAATTCTCCTGTAAATGCTTGGCAGGGCCCCTTTACAGAGTGTCCTTTATGACCACAGATGTCTCTAATATCTTTGGGTCTGCCAACCCATATGGTCAAGCAATGGAGCTCTGATCCTATAGTGCCATAGAGCTCTAATATGTTCGGAGTCTCTCAAAGTTGGCAGTCATCTGAAAATGGGGAGTGGCAACGTTCCTCCCACACAATACAGGCCACCTCCGATGGCCAAAGCAAGTTGATCTCCATGAATTAAAGTGACCCTGTCCATATGGTAGACAGAGCTTGAAGCATCAGGATGGCCAAGCCCTTCAAATGACATGGTGACAGAAGAGTTAACAAACCCAAGTGTAAGACACAACTGTGCTGCTGTTCAACCCATGTAGTGATCAGCATCTGGCATCTCTGATGGGTCCAGACTGGTGACTGTGCCACAGGCTGTACTTGTCCGTCCCTTCTAGTACAGGCACTGAGGCTGGCGTCATAGCTACCAGGCTGCACCACTGGCACTGCCCCCATCGGGTTTTGATTGTCTCTGCTGATTGATAAGAAGGGGTCTATGCATCTTTGGTTGGTGTTTGTCATCTCCAGTGGCCTGCATGTCCCTTTGCCTATGTGTGTAGTTACTCTGGCAAGTGGCCCACAGCCGTGTTTCAGTGAGGATCGGGAGAATTGCTCCGTTCACTATTTGGGGTGTTCTTCATTGCTGGGGTCTTTCCAGCCAGTGCAGATCAGCCCTGTCTGCGTAGCTCAAGGATCATTTACTTATTTTTTTTTCACAGCAGTGGTAGACTCCAGCACGTGGCACCCACTGGCCTGTGATCACTTTTGATTATTTCCATCAAGTGTAGGGTCCTGCGGTTGCTGCTGGGGCTTCTCTTAACTCATCGCTTAGCACAAACAGTGCCAGTCAGACAATGTCTCATCCTTCCTGCCTTAGCTTGCTCAAATGCTAACCACTTTCATCCAGCTTGCATCTAATTTTGTCCATGATTCTGAAAGAACTTTGTGCTCTTCTGTTAACCTCATAGATCAGATGTTGTTATTAATCTTTCATGCACTCAGTGCTAGATTGGGTTTACCTACAGTTTCTAGTTTCCTTCCTCGTCGTTTCTTTTGACTTTACGGTCCTTTCCTTCTGGGACCTCTTTGCTTCTTGCTAAAGAACATGCTTTGCTTTTGTGAGGAAGTAGTCACAGTGCCTTTACTGATTTAACAC
Organism: Mus musculus; assembly: GCF_000001635.26. Taxonomy (NCBI): domain Eukaryota; kingdom Metazoa; phylum Chordata; class Mammalia; order Rodentia; family Muridae; genus Mus; species Mus musculus. The sequence goes on from NC_000075.6 coordinate 97,168,852, forward strand.
CTCCAACATCCTTTCCACAAGCTTTCCTTTTGAACGAGAACCCACACACACCATTGCGTGTCCTGGAGTGCGTGCTCCCAGTGGCCTTGCGGCAGTTCCTCCACAACTCTCTCCTGCCGTCAGCCACCCTGAGGTCCACTTCCCGCGTGTACCACCCGAGAGTAGCTTTATGCATTCTTCGTTTTAGATTTAAATTTTATTGACATTCTTTTTTTTTTTTTTTTTTGTTTTTTTTTTTTTTTTTTGTTTTTGGTTTTTCGAGACAGAGTTTCTCTGTAGCCCTGGCTGTTCTGGAACTCACTTTGTAGACCAGGCTGGCCTCGAACTCAGAAATCCGCCTGCCTCTGCCTTCGGAGTCCTGGGATTAAAGGCGTGTGCCACCATGCATGGCTCTTGACATTCCTTTTGAAGTCCTGGGGGTCACACCCATGGCCTTGTGCATGTTAGACCAGCAATGTTCCACAGAACTAACCCCCAACCCTGTTCTTAAGATTTTACAAATAAAACAGAGCTGTGCGTCATTCGGTGTTGTCTTTCTGGCGTTCTCCATCTGTCGTGGTGCCTGTGAGATTCACTCACGCAGTGGTTCAATCTTCCCTTTATTCTTTGTCCCCCAAACATTCGAATGCTTCCTGGGTCACTGTTGTACTCACATCCTCTGGCGTGGGAGTTCTGCCTGTGGCCTGACTAGCCCAGACAGCACAGGAACCATGCTTTGTTGGGGACTAGCCTCGGCATCTGCTTGCGTATCTGTCTTCATCACTCTGTGCTTCATGTCAACTTTGAATAGCCTACCTATTATACATATCCTATGTGTACATATGTATATGTATATATATATCTCATATATATGTGTGTATGTGTATGCTATGATATGTATACACATATGATAGGTATATATGTATGTATGTACGTACATATATTTTATAAATATATGACAGGTTACCTATCAAAATGCATATATATATATATATATATACCTACATACACACATATATGTACATACACACATATATATACACACACACATATATACACATACACACATATATGTACATATATATACAAATATATTTCTATAAATTTATGATAGCCTATTTGTCATATTTACATATATATATATATATACATATATATATATATATGCACATATGCCTATTTCTATAAATCAACTGATTCTCTTGTGTCTGAAGGCTTGAGGCTAGGTCTTTATACTTACCTGGATTTATACTAAATCCACTGTTTTTGTTTGGATTTTCTTTGTGCAATCTTGACTGGAATTTCAGCCTGGAAAAGGGAATAACATTTAAAATGTAAATAAAGAAAATATCTAAAAAAAAAAAAAAAGAAAAAAAAAAGAAAAAAGAAAAGAAACCTTAGCTCCACCAGGCCGTGGTGGTGCACACCTTTAAACCCAGCACTTGGGAGGCAGAGGCAGGTGGGTTTCTGAGTTCGAGGCCAGCCTGGTTTACAGAATGAGTTCCAGTACAGCCAGGGCTACACAGAGAAACCCTGTCTCCAAAAAACAAACAAACAAACAAACAAACCAACAACAAAAAACCAACCAAAAACAAAACAAACAAACAAACAAAAACCCAAAACTCCCGAAAAAAGAAAAGAAAAAAGAAAAAAAAAAACCCTTAGCTCCTTCACTATAAAAAGTCCACTCTGAGGGGTCGGCTTTATTCATCAAATATTATTATCTGGCAACACTTCTAACACATAGTAGGTGCTCCAAGTGTGTTTGTGTCTACATGGCAACACACCTGGCACATAGTAGGTGCTCCATATGTGTTTGTTGATCACATGAACAAATGAAGATGGCAGTGCCTCTTTGTGGGGCTGTTGTGAGCTTTAAATAAAATATACTCTGGGTGCTCAGTACAGAGAAGATGCTCTCTCTCTCTCTGTGTGTGTGTGTGTGTGTGTGTGTGTGTGTGTGTGAGATGTGAATGCCAAGGCAGATATCAAGTACTATGGCCTGAGTCAGAGAGCTCTGAAACTTTCTATAGTTTCTAGGCTGAGCAAGAAGGATCAACCAACAATCCTGGGTCTGGCTAGAACACTAGGATTAATTTGCACTAACTTTCTCTTGGTCCTCACTCCTACAAGGCTCCAGTCTGCCCAAGCTGTGTTTGGACCTCTTACACAACACTCTCCAAATGGCAGCTGCCCACTGTTCATGCTAATTCCTACCTAATTAAATTAGTTAAATGAGTGCCACTCAAAATCCAGTTGCTTAGCGGCACTCATTTAACTAATTTAATTAGGTGCTCAGTAGCCACATATGGCTATCATAGGCCACAGAACAGATCTAGGACATTTCCAGGATGCTAGAAAGCTCTGCTGCAAAGGCTTGACCCCCAGTGAAGCAGCAGAAAGCATTTGGTGTGAAGTGGGGCCACTGATCGGAAGGGCGAATTGTAACTGTGAGCCAGCAGGTTTCTGAGCTTCATAAGCAGGGAGGAAGGGCAAACGGCCAGACTGAAAGAATTTGGGGGCAGAGTGAGGAGCAGCAGTTGGGTTCTGGAACTCCACAATTCACCAAGTAGGGGGACAGCTATGTGACCTCCCCAACCCATTTTCCATCTGTAGAATGGGAAGAAAAGCATTTTCCCTGCAAGGTGGTCTCACATCAGAGGGAAGGTTGATTGAGTAGAGTGTGCTTAGCCGTGGAATAGAGGCAGTAAGGTGCGCCAGGGGCTAGCTGTGCTATTGTTGAGGTTCTAACTTGAGGACTGTGGTGGTTGGAATAGGTATGGCTCCCATAGACTCATGTATTTGAATGCACGGTCCATAGGGAGTGGCACTATGAGTAGGTGTGGCCTTGTTGGAGTAGGTGTGGCCTAGTTGGAGGAAGTGTGCCACTATGGTGGTGAGCTTTGAGGTCTCCTATGCTCAAGCTACACCCAGTGTAGCACACAGTTTCCTTCAGCTGCCTGTGGATGAAGATGTAGAGCTCTCAGCTCCAGCACCATGTCTGCCTGCATACTGTCATGTCCCACCACGAGGAAAATGGACTAAATCTCTGAAACTGTAGCTCTATAAAGATCTGTGGTCTGAAGAAAGAGGGGATGGGGGTGGGAAAGTGGAGCTTCCTTAAGAAATTGTAAAAGGAGATGCTCTCACAATCCATCAGTCCCCATCTTAGTTATGATTTTATTGCTATGAAGAGACACCGTGACTACAGCAACTCTTATAAAGGAAAACATTTAATTGGGGCAGGCATTTGATCCTAGGACCTCCTCTTGCTTTCCTGGATTTTTGAGGGAAACTCTAATAATATCCTTTCTGTAACACATGGGACTTCAATCCAGTTTTTTGTAACTTCAAGAAGTTCCTGGTGGCAATTACTAGCTTAAGTTTTCTAGAGTGTTTCTGAGCAGTAGATGCATTTACAAAGTCCTACCAGCAGGTGGCGAAACAAAACCAGTAACTCAGGACATAGAGTCTGTCACTTTCAGGGAGGAAGTGTCATTCACACCAGTGTACTGGGCTTTATTTTGTGATTTCTGGGTTTTCCTCCAACATCTTCCACGTGGGTGATGTTTTAGGCTCGATAAGATACTCAGGATGAAGTCCTTGTAGCTTGGCTTTCCTATTGGCTCATCTTCTCAGGTATCCCAACTCCCTTCTCTACCATATCTGTCCCTGTTGGTCCCTCTGCGGAGAGGACCCCTGCCATCCCCGGCCTGGTTAATTTCACCATTTCTTTGGGATCTCCGGGGTTACCTGCAGGGGGCCTACTTCTGGTCCACCGTGGGAGGAATCCTTTTTTTTGTGTGTCTTCCTTTCATGGCACAGGTGATTTTGCGGTCCCATTCTCCTTTGCTTGGCTGCCTTCCTACTAGGTAGTCATTTCCCTTAAGTTGTATCTTGGCCATCTCATTGTCAACCCCCCCCCCTGCCCCTCCAAGTGACAGTTCAAAGCTAAAAGCCCTTGAAGCACAAACAGATAGGCGAGTGCTTTCAGCGGGACAGCCAGGGCCATGGGACTTGGGTCTAGAGGTTTTTGAAGATCTAGAGTCTAGAGCCTTTTGTACACACAGGCAGGGGGCCTCTTCCAGGGGAGAGTGGCTGTCTTTGCTCTCTAGGGTGGGGAGTTTGTGTTTTCTATCCAATTGTTTCTTACTTCCTCACAGTAGACTCTTTGAAGCTCCTTAAGTACCCCCAAGGAAGAATGCATGTTTCTTAAGACATTAAAAAAAGAGAGAGAGTGATTTAAATAAGTGGAAAGAAAAAATGCATTTTAATTGCATTATTATACTAATTTATGTCTCATGTCTGCCTTGAAAAAAAATGCTTTTTCACAGTGTGGGAGCACATTAGGGCTGGGAGTTGAGACTAATTGATTCAGATGGCCACTGAGAGGCAAGTGGGTTTTGTTTCCACCACTCTCTGAGCAGGTGGGTAAATAGGCTGCACTCACTAGGCCAAGGGTTTTCGTGAGCTCCCAGACACAGCTAGTGAGCTACTGGCACAGAGTATGTAGGCACTCACTCAGGTAAAGCTGGCACACAGTAGGTACTCAGGTAGGGCTGGCATACAGTAGGTGCTCAGGTGGGGCTGGCACACAGTAGGTACTCAGGTAGGGCTGGCACACAGTAGGTGCTCAGGTCGAGCTTTCTCAGTAGACAGAAACAGACAATCAAGGGCAGGCTGGATGTGAGTCTGGGCAGGATTGAAGGTGGGTGGCTCTCTTCCCCATGTAGTCCTGTGAGAACTGGTGACAGAGGGAACAGGAAATGAATAGCTCTGGTAAGCTCCTCCTTGAAGTCTGAGCAGGGTATTACCAGACATGGGGTTTTGCTCAGTCTTTGGAACCATCCTGTGAGGTAAGCTGGGTGTATAGATCCATGAATGGAGGTGCAGAGGCTTTAAGTGTCTGGGAAGGGCCACTTCAGTGTGAAATCCGGGCAGCTCTGAATCCAGCCCGCTTCCTCCTCTTGAGGGAGGCTCTTAAATGGCAGCTCCCCCCAATGACTATGGAAGTAAACATCTGTTGTCTTATTGTGTTTGTTCTGCTGTAACAGTACGCTCTAGGCTGCATGCCTTATAAACAATTAAATACTTAGGCTTAGATAGTTCTGGAGGCAGAGGTGTCTCAAGACTTCCCTGAGATGCAATAATGACCCTGGCTATTTTGGTGTCTGTTGAGAGCCTGCCTTCTGGTTAAGTAGATGGTACCATCCCACCACATCCTTCCTTACATGCCAGAGCAGGAGGCTCTGTTGGGTCTGTACAATAAGGTACTGATGGCACTCCTGAGAGTTCCATCATCATGGTGTAACAATCACTTCCCAAGGCCCCACTTGCTAACACCATTACAGTGGTGGCTGGATCTCTCGTCTGTGAGTTGAGGTTGTGGGCACAGACATTTAGCACACAGCACCTACTTCATGAAGGTGCCTATTCCACATGACCCCAGTGTCTAGAGCTCAGTGGTTACCAGGCAAAGGGCAAGAGCACTGTTCATAAGAATCCTCGAGACTCACTCAGTTCCCAGCAGCTCAGTTCTTCTTCTTCTTCTTCTTCTTCTTCTTCTTCTTCTTCTTCTTCTTCTTCTTCTTCTTCTTCTTCTTCTTCTTCTTCTTCTTCTTCTTCTTCTCCTTCTCCTTCTCCTTCTCCTTCTCCTTCTCCTTCTCCTTCTCCTTCTCCTTCTCCTTCTCCTTCTCCTTCTCCTTCTCCTTCCCCTTCCCCTTCCCCTTCCCCTTCCCCTTCCCCTTCCCCTTCCCCTTCCCCTTCCCCTTCCCCTTCCCCTTCCCCTTCCCCTTCCCCTTCCCCTTTCCCCTTCCCCTTCCCCTTCCCCTTCCCCTTCCCCTTCCCCTTCCCCTTCCCCTTCCCCTTCTCCCTCTCCCTCTCCCTTCCCCTTCTCCCTCTCCTTCTCCCTCTCCCTCTCCCTCTCCTCCTCCTCCTTCTCCTTCTTTTCTTCTTCTTCTAAAAATATCTATCTATCTATCTATCTATCTATCTATCTATCTATCTATTCATTTAATGTGAGTACACTGTATCTGTCCTCAGATGATACTCCAGAAGAGGGCATCAGATTGCATTACAGATGGTTGTGAGCTACCATGTGGTTGCTGGGATTTGAACTCAGGACCTTTGGAAGAGCAGTTGGCACTCTTAACTGCTGAGCCATCTCTCCAGCCCAGCAGCTCAGTTCTTATTACCGTTGTTTTAGATTTAAGGACTAGCATATGGCTTTAGAAGGGCACAGCCTTGTAAACCTCAGCAGCAGCTGGTGGTGTCCACTCTACACCCACTAGAAGGGCCACTGTGATGGGAAAGTCAGGTGACTGCAAACATTGGAAATGGTGGGAACCCTCACTCACTGTTAGTGGGGGATGTAAAGGGTGTAGCCTCTTTAGAAGGCAGATGGCAGTTTGTCCAAAAGTTAAACATAGAGTTATCCTAGGTGCTATATTAACAAAGATTAAAAACATGTGGCCCCTCTTCCAGAACACAAATATTTAAAGCAGCATTCTTCATTAAGTAGCTTCAGAGTAGAAACAACCCAAATGCCATCATCATAGGAACATCATGGTGTCACCATGGTGATCGGGAAAATGTGTTTGTAAAGTGGGGACTATTGGAAACAGAAAAGAACAAAGCTGATTGATGCTACAATATAGGTGAACCTGAAAACACTATGCTAAGTGGAAGAAACCAGTCTTGGGATGTCATGATGGGGGCAGTGAATGAAGCCACTTGGCACCAAGCTTGACGTCTTGACTTTGATCTCTGCGACTCACATGTGGTAAGGAGAGAACTGACTTCCTCAGTGGTCTTCTGTCCTCTACATGCACCCCGTGGCATGCTCCCTTGTAGATTAATACCTGCATAAAAATTAAAGATACCAGTCTCAAAAGTCCACAAACTATACACACTTACTGATATGTCATGTCAAGAATAGGAAAATCTACAGAGCTCTTCAACTGACCCATGCTTTCCTAGGGTTGACAGAATTGGGGCAGAAGTTATGTTACAGGCCCAAGGTAATAAAAATATCATGGTACCATCCAAAACACACATGTGGACCAATGCAATAGAACAGAGGACCTGGAAGTTAACACACACAACCACAACCATTAGATTTTCAACAAAGGTGTCAACAACATCCACTGGAGAAAAGACAGCTTTTTAAAACAGAAGGTGCCAGGGAAACTGGGTATCCACATACAGAAGAATGAACTTAGGTCTGGGTGTCTGTCTGTGCCTGAAATAAATATCTATTCGAAATGGATCAAAGATTTTAATATAAGACACCAGAACCTTGGGGTCTGGGAGAGATGGACCAGTGGTCAAGAGCACTTGGTACTTTTGTAGAAGGCCAAAGCTCAGTTTGCAGTACTCACACTGGGCAGCTCTCAACCACCTGTAACTCCAGCTCCTGTGCAAGCCACCCTCTTCTGGTCCTCATGGGCACTGCACTCTGCACATAGCCTCCTCGCACACATCCATATAATCCAAAAAGAAACCCAAACTTTGAACCTCTAAAAGAAAACATTGGTGAATGTTTCAAGTTGTAGCCACAAGTACGGACTTTCTGAAGAGGAACTCAGTAGCTCAGGAACTAACCCCAACTATGCTAAACAGGATTACAAAAATTAAAAGACTTTTACATAGCAGAGGAAACACTTGGCAAAGTGAAGAGACAGTCTATAGAATGGGAGAAAATCTTTGCCAACTACACATCTGACAAAAGATTGATATCTAGAATTGATGTTTGTCCATATAGGCTTCTGGCCATCTCATGATACAAAATGCACTCATTTTAACTTCAAAACTCCCCATAGTCTTTTTTTTTTTTTTTTTTTTGGTTTTTCGAGACAGGGTTTCTCTGTATAGCCCTAGCTGTCCTGGAACTCACTTTGTAGACCAGGCTGGCCTCGAACTCAGAAATCCACCTGCCTCTGCCTCCCAAGTGCTGGGATTAAAGGCGTGCGCCACCACGCCCGGCATCCCCATAGTCTTTAATGGTTCCAACACTTAAAAAATGAAAAGTCCCCTTTGAGATTCAGACAGTCTCTTAACTGTGAGACTTTATACAACACAATCCAAGGCATACATTTCCAACATATAACAAATGACACAGGCTTATAACTTTCATTTTAAAAGTGAAGATCATAGGTATATATAGCACAGGCATATGTAGCACATGTATACACAGCACAAGTATATTTAGTACAGGTATGTAATGTACAGGTACATATAGAACAGGTATATATAGCAAGGTAAGTATTGTACAAGTATATATAACACAAGTATATATAGCACAGGTATATATAGTATATGTATATAATACACAGGTATATATTATATATTGCATAGTATATAATATACAGATATATATATATATATACACATATATATATATACATATATATATATCATAGATATATACAGCACAGGTATATAGCATAGGTGTATAATTCACAGGTATATATAACAAGGAAAGTTTGGAATAAAGTAAGGCCAAAACTCAACAGAGAAAACATGAAATCCTGCAACAACAGGTCCAGCATCTGGAGCTGATGATGAAATCATCTGGGCTCCAAAAGGCATTGATTGGTAGCCCCACGTATCCATCTCTGTCATCTGCGGCCATAGATAGCCTCTCTCTGGGACTGGCTCCACTACATCTCTGAAGCTTTACTGTGCAAGATGTGCCATGGTCCCAGCATCTTCATCATCCCTGGGTCCTCATTACAACTTAGACTTTATCTTCCCAGATTTAGCAATAGCTCCTCAGGGACTGTTTGCAGGGAGTCTAACATTATCACACATCTCTAGGCCCCAGTTGCCTTCTGGAACCTTGAAACAAGCCTCTTTGATGTCCACAGATGTATCTATCATGCTCAAAAAAAAAAAAAAAAAAAAGCACCATATAGATGTATTGTGTAGCAATTTTGTTAAGACTTAGGGCTTTCTAAAGGGAGGTGAAGCATTCTATTTTGAGGGGAAACTCATTATACTTAGGAGGCAAACAAGCCAAAAGCTTAAGGAAGTTCCTAAAACTTGCAAGATTCACCAAGCCCCTACTGTCTCAGTCTTATATAATTAGTAAGGGCTGCTGAGAGATACTCTCTGACTAGCGGAAGTGCCTGGTCTGCTGTACTTATCTGTTAGGCTGTAAAAGGTAGACCAGCTGAATTGCCTGGAAGCGACACTTTCCATCCTGTTGAGCTGCTTGCTCACACCTGACCGCACAGTGGTCCCATGCTAGGGTGGGCTTTTGAGGATGCAGCTGTTTTTGAATAATTTTGAAGAAACCTTTACCCATATTCTTATATGTAGCCTTATTTGTTCACCAAGTTAGACTTTGGTGGTATTTGCTGGGGAGGCTCCTGCCCTGGCCCTTAGGGGAACAGTACTGGGTGGGACACAGTGTTGGACAAAGGTCAAAGACTGATGATTCCTGGTCTTACAATTTTACTATTTCTGCTTTAATAAGCACTGGTTTCCTTTCTTGTCACTATTTGTGCCTTAATAAGTGTTGGTTTTTTACTCTGTAACTCTCTCTATTTTGTACCAATAAGCAATAGTTTCCTTTCTCTCTAGCTCAAGGACCTCTGGCTGTCTAGGTAAGAGGCTAAGAGCTCATTAACTCTTTGTGAACCAGAGAGAAAAGAAAGGAAAAGAATTAAAATCTTTCATATAGGCAATTTGCACAGACTCACACATACTTACACACACACACACACACACACACACACACACACACTGGTTGGGCCTGACCACCTGTCTCATCAACTCCACAAGTGTTTATGCAAATTTACATAATACATATATACATATACATTGTTGGTGGATTGGTCAGAGCCCCCCAAGCCACACACATACATTTGGTGGGTGTATGGGGCAGAGGCCCAGACACCACACTTTATTCCTTCTCTCTGGCCTTCTTATAACTTCTTAGGCAAAATTTCTTTAGAAAATTACCTCATAGATAAAATGTTACAGAAAGATGTTAATATTAAGTTCAAGGCAGTCTTTCATTCCATAAGTTCATTATAATTTCAGAGCAACAGTTTCACGTGGCCTTGCTTTATCACAGTGCACACCTGTGGCTTCATCCTTGGACTTGACCTAGAATGAATGTTTTTCCTTGATCACAAATCTGTCCCAAGCCTATTTCTCTTTTTAGTGCTAATTTCGAAAGCTCACTGTATTCCTTATTATGCAGCCTTTACTTACTGTTCTATGAGGAGTGGGCAAATTGGGCAAATTTATTCTTGATTCTAACTTTATTGTATCTTTCTGTCAAAACAACTAAAATCATCTCTTAAAACTTCTTCCTAGCTTTCTCCAGCAGCCGAGCAAGATGCCCAAAGTGAAGAAGGCCAAGGGGAAGAAGGTGGCCCCGGCCCCCGCCGTCGTCAAGAAGCAGGAGGCCAAGAAGGTGGTCAACCCTCTGTTCGAGAAGAGGCCCAAGAACTTTGGCATTGGACAGGACATCCAGCCCAAAAGAGATTTAATGCGCTTCGTCAAATGGCCCCGCTACATCAGGCTGCAGCGGCAAAGAGCTATCCTCTACAAGCGGCTCAAAGTCCCTCCTGCCATTAACCAGTTCACCCAGGCCCTGGACAGGCAGACAGCTACTCAGCTGCTTAAGCTTGCCCACAAGTACAGGCCGGAGACAAAGCAAGAGAAGAAGCAAAGGCTACTGGCCCGTGCTGAGAAGAAAGCTGCTGGCAAAGGCGACGTCCCAACTAAGAGGCCACCTGTCCTCCGAGCAGGAGTCAATACAGTCACCACCTTGGTGGAGAACAAGAAGGCTCAGCTGGTGGTGATTGCCCATGACGTAGACCCCATTGAGCTGGTGGTTTTCCTACCTGCCCTGTGTCGAAAGATGGGGGTGCCCTACTGCATCATCAAGGAAAATGCCAGGCTGGGGCACCTGGTCCACAGGAAGACATGCACCACTGTTGCCTTCACACAGGTTAACTCGGAAGACAAGGGTGCTCTGGCTAAGCTGGTGGAAGCTATTAGGACCAATTATAATGACAGTTATGACGAGATCCGTCGCCACTGGGGAGGCAACGTCCTGGGTCCTAAGTCTGTGGCTCGAATTGCCAAGCTGGAAAAAGCAAAGGCTAAAGAACTCGCCACTAAATTGGGTTAAATGTACACTGAATTTTCTGTACCTAAATATAATTACAAAATTAAAAAAAAAACTTCTTCCTAAAATTATTTGAATCAAATCAGGAATTGTATAAAGTCATTATCAAAAATTATGAGGGCTGGTGAGATGGCTCAGTGGGTAAGAGCACCCGACTGCTCTTCCGAAGGTTCGGAGTTCAAATCCCAGCAACCACATGGTGGCTCACAAACATCCATAACAAGATCTGACTCCCTCTTCTGGATTGTCTGAAGACAGCTACAGTGTACTTACATATAATAAATAAATGAATCTTAAAAAAAAAATAAAAAAAATAAAAAAAAAAGAATTATGAAACCATCGACTTGTCTATACAGCATTGCTCCATGATAGTATATCTTCATTGATCTGAAGAAAAATCTGCCCAATAGGGTGGGCTAATGCCCAGGAATCATTAGACTATGTAATAATTACAAACAATGGCATATCAGCTGCAAGAAGCAATCCTGAGATGAAGTCTCTTGGAACCTTGCCTCTCAGAGCTTACCCATCATAGGCCATGCAAAAACAGTGGGCCACCTCCAGGAAAGTCACCTGCTAGCCTTAGCCTCTCTTAGATGGCTCCTGATAGGTATCCTTACCTTAGTCTGTCATCAGTTCCCTAACCAGTGAGCAGATATTCTCCCGAGGCACAGTGTCACAAAACAGGATGACATTGCCAAGCTCTGATGGTGACTTGAGGTGCACCTGGCTCCCTTCAGCTTCAGTCACATGACCTCTGACTGCCTAAGTGGTTGTTTTCAGCTGCCAGCAAGGTGCCTCACTTCTCCATTGGAATCAGGGAGAAGTTGTAACATTAGGATATCAAGGATTCTGGCTGCTTTTCCAACATGTCCTGGTGCCATAGTGACATTCCTGACACAGATTTTTATGTCTTTGATTCCTACCTACAATTTCTTTGTCACCTTCATTCTGTGACAGGGAGGATTCGATTTGAATCTGGGATGCCACCAACCCACAGATTCAAGTGTTGAAGGCTTGGTCCCCAGTTGGTGGTTCTATCTGAGGCGATGGTTGAACTGTCAGAGATAGTAGAAGGAAGTAGCTCTCTGTGGACATAGAACTAAAGGCTGTACCAATCTCTCACTTCCTTCTCTTCCTCTGCTGCCCATTTGCCACAGGGTGAGAAGGGCCCTCCTCTATACACTTTTGTCATGATGATGGGTGGAAATATCTGAATCCAGGAGCTAAAATAATTCTCAAGTTGTTTCTGTCAGCTGTTGGATCACACAGCAAGGCAGAGTTTGACTTATACAGGGGGAGAGATTAAAAAATAGTTCCTTGTTTTTATAATGTTTCTTATGTGCATGTGGTAAGAAAATGTTCGCATTGATTGACTGCATCCATACAGGTATTTACAGTTCAAATGCATAAAACCCGTTATGCAAAATAATATTTCTGTCATAACAATGGAGGAGGGGAGCTCTTCATTGAAAACTGCAAATGGCCTTTTCTCAAAACGGAAGCTGGGGGCGTGGCGACTCAGAGGGCATCATTATGGCTTGCATGTGCCTTATACCTCATGCTTTTTCTGTCATAAGATGGTAAGGCTGAGGTGCACCTGGTGAAGTGAGGCACCTTGCTGGGAGCTGAAGACAACCACTTAGGCAGACAGAGGTCATGTGACTGTAGCTGAAGGGAGCCAGGTGCACCTCAAGTCCAAATGAAATGGACTGACAAGTTTGGAGCAGGCTCACTCAAGAGTCTGTGCCTTAGCTTGGTGATGCTTCATGCTGCTGAGTGGGACCTGCCATCTTCCTCCTTTGTGTTACCTGCAAATTCTTTCTTGGAGCTGTTTGGCCCCATTCCTATTTGCTTTTACTTCTTCATGCCTAGAAGTCATGGGAATACATGAGCATAAGTCTTCCATATACACTCATGTATGTGCTTACAGTCTCTGAAGTCAGATCCCTTTACACACACACACACACACACACACACACACACACACACACACACACACACAGAGCACATGCACATATACTAACACATACACTTTCACCATCTCCTCTAAAAGTCCCATGAGTGGGGAGAACAAGTCTTCAACACAGGAGTTTGTGGGAGACATTTTGCATTCAACCCACAATACTCCCTGTCACTGAATGAAGGTGACAAAGAATGCTACTTCATCTAAGATAAAGGATGAAGGAGGCACTATTGAGTGTCACAATACATATACAATACTCATGGCTAACAATATGTGTCCCAGAGAGGGACAGGCCATCTAACTGGGCAATACTGGCCAACTACTTTATATTTTATGTACACAACATTTGGTGAATTCTCTTTGTGTTCTCTTTCTCTCTCCCCCCCTCCATCCCTTGTCTCAGGATGTGGAGTGTTAGGTATGAATCTGAAATGTTGCCCAGTTTCAAGTGTCAACAGCTTGTTCTGCACCTGGTGGCACCTAAAAACAAAGCATTTTTAGACGAATGAGGGAAATATAATAAGCACAATTACCTAACACATTCTTCCTTTGTTTAGTTCACTTTATTGCTAGTTGAGCCTTAACTTGAACTCAGTCCTTACTTGTTTGAAATGATCTCAATGTGAAATGTTAGTATAACTGGGTCGTGGCTTGTATGTTAGGGTTTCTGTTGCTGAGGTGAAACACCATGACCAAAAGACAAGTCAGGGGAGTGTTGCAGGATTTTCCCTGTCCAATTACATTAGGGCAGTTGGAGGCCTGTGATTGGACAGGGAAAAGGGAGGCAGAGCTAAGAGTTCCAGAGACAGGGACTGTCTCAGAGAAGGAAGATGGTGGCGGACATGAATCAGTGTGGTTATGACCAGTCACAGGTTGTTATGATATCATAACAGGTTAGTATATTGGGATAATTTGTCTAATGTAGGTGGGCAGCTTTTATTGTTATCAATTGGTTCTGAAATTATTGTATTGGCATTTTGTGTATTGAGATTTTATTGATACATAAATCTGATTGGCTAACTATAAGCGTAAGAGTTTTAATTCTACCGGGTAATTGTGTGATGTGATGGTTCACCGTGGGGTTCGCGTGGCATTGTGTGGTAGTGAGAGGAACTTGGGGATGGTGGCACTGGAGAGTTGGTGGGCCAGGAGACCACGAGAGTGAGATCACTGGTGGGAGTCCTGTGGCTCGCTAGTTGCCAGCACTAGTGTGGGAACATGGTGGTTCACTTATTTAATATTTCCTGCAACAGGGGAGGAAAGGGCTTGTTTGGCTTGCACTTCCATATCACTATTCATCATCAAAGGAAGTCAGGACAGGAACTCTAACAGGGCAGGAACCTAGAGGCAGGTACTGATGCAAAGGCCATAGAAGGATGTTGCTTATTGGCTTCCTCTACGTGGCTCGTGCCTGCTTTCTTATACAACCAAGGGCCACTAGCCCAGGGGTGGCATCACCTACAATGGGCTGGGTCCTTTAATCAATCACTAATTAAGAAAATGCCTTACAGCTGGATCTTATGGTGGCATTTTCTCAATTAAAGTTCCCTCCTCTCAGATAACTTTCACTTGTGTCAAGTTGACAGAAACTGTCAAGCACACTGGGTAAAGTGTAAAAAACGTAGTATTGAGTTAAAAAAGCCAAAGAACAGACACTCAATGCCCCCATTCCACTTCTACTGTGTCTAGAATAGGCAAAACTGACCCTTGGGGAGGAGTTAGGACCGTGAGCACACTTGAGGGGAGACAGCATCTAAAAGTGGGATGTGAGGTAGCCCTCTGCCATTTTGGAAATATTCTATAGAATATCAGTGGAGGTTGTTACACAGTTGCACATAGTCTACCTCTGTCTGCATAAATTAAATAAGCTCAGCTCTTGAGAATTATGTATTGTTTATTTGCTGATTATAACTTGCTACAAATGTAGACAAAAACTAAGACCTACCCTTTCTCCCAGGGAAGCCATAAAGTAGCTAACATTTGCTTCTGTTGCTTTTAGTTTTTCTGTATCTTTGGGACCCTGGTGACACTCTATTGTTCTGTGAGCTCAGCTGAAGATGTAAGAGAATATTTCCAGCACTTTCCAGCACTTATTACCTTTCTCTTGTGGATGTGACAGAAATCTGCCACACTGCTGGAGCCTCTTCTGACATAAATCACATTTGCAGGCATGCCACAGGTATTTTGCTGGGTAGAACATATATATATTTTAGTTTCTTCTTATTTATTTTATGAAAATCACACATATTTATAGGGTATAGTATGACAGTTTGATACATGGATAACAAAGTGTAATGACCAAATGTCATTTCTATAACTCCTAACAATGATCATCCCTGTGTATTGGGAAACTTCACACTCTTCGAGTCCTTTATAAAACACGTGATGGTTTGTTGTGAGCTGTCACCCCACTGATGGGAAGAACACAGAGCTTATTCCTCCAGTCTAAGTGTATTTTTGTACTGTTATCTGAGCCCCATCCACCCCTCCCCTGTCCCTCCTAGCCTCTAGTGATTACCTCTCTGTTCTCTACTTCTGAGAAATCACCTTTAACTTCTCTACTTGAAAGGGGAACATAGAATATTAGTCTTCCCCTGTATGGCTTATTTTACACAATGCCTTCCAGGTTCATTTACGTTGTTGTAAGTGACAGTATTTTTCTGTTTTTTTTTAAACTGAGAACACAGGAATTTCTCAGTCACTTTGACACACATTTGTGTTCAGGGAGAGCCCCACAGAGCGTCCTTTCTTAGCATAGCTTCCAAGTGATCTGGGGAAAGGAGCCTTAATGCCTTTGTGGAAATGGCTCCTTGCAATGTTTATTGTGTTGAGTCTGTTGGAGGGGACATATGCACAGGTTTGCATAGGGTGCAAGGAGGTTCTGACAGCCCCATATTTACTAATATGGGTGTTTTGTTTCAGGTTTAAAAGTTGAGGTGTTTCAAGACTTTCTCTATGGTCTGACCCCATCTAGTATGAGACCTTTCAGTGACAAAGGGACACCTCTGTGGCATTAGGTATGGAGCCCCAGGCTCAAAACTGGGGTCTGAGGAACCATGGATGAGCAACTAGTGATGCAGGGCGTGGTTTGAATAAGAAGTCCTTTATGATGATCTTCATTCCAATACCATTGTACTTGGGGATAATGGCTGGGCATTCCTGTGTAAGCCAACCTTGGAAGGAGGATCAAGCATGGTAAACACATAGCTTGTGCAGGGAGCCGGAACGAGAACAGCATTACCTTTGAAGTAGACAAGAGTTCATTATGTGGGGCTAATCATGGAAAACAAGACTACAAGGTGGCAACCTGTACAGTGACAACCAAACGAGGTCTATGTTATAGGCAAGGCAGACTTTCCTGTTTTGTTTTTTTTTTCTTCCCTTGGGTTTTTGATGTTGGGCAGAATTCTTCAGTGTGAATAAGCTGCAGTGGTGTAGTAGCGTGGAGTTTTGCTTAACTAAAAGCAGACCCCACCCCCACTGCTCTTTTCAATGACAAAAGATGAAAACTTGTTTAACCTTTTTATTCTTGCTAATGGGAATAGGCAGAACTCTTATTTCCAATTAAAAGAGAACCTGTGAGGTAAAGACTCTCTCCATCAAGGCCGACAAACTGAATTCAGCCTCTAGAACCTACACCGTAACAGGAGAGAGCTGACTCCCACAAGTGTGTTATGGCACGTGTGAATCCCTAGTCCCTTGCAGAATAATAATGTAATAAGAAAATTTCAAATTAAAGGCAAACCTGTTTGCCCTTGGATTCTCCATTTTCCTCACTGGAGGCCTTTCTATGACCACAGACCAAGGATCAAAACTTAAGACCCAGGATCTATGAGGGAACCCACCAATGGCATTCCTGCCTTGTCCTGCCTAATTTGGTGTCTTGCTTTGGAAGGCAAATGTACTCTTATCTGGATAATCCTCTGGTAGTTGGGTTTTCTGTTGTTTACAGTGGAAACTGCCCTTTAATGCGATAGGGATAAGGCCTCAAGGTGGCAGATACTGTATTGCTTAATAACAAGGGCGTGCAGCTACTGACGTGATTAATTGGAAAAACAACAGGAATGTGCTCATATGGTAACCTCATGGTGATATGGATCATGTAGTTTTAGGCATTATCTCATCTGTTCCCAGAGTAGCGTCATGACAGGCCGGAAGCAAGTGCCATCAACCTTGATACCCTTGGAGGCGGAAGCCCAGCGATACTCAATGAGGAATTTTCTAATTATATCAATAATACATGAACTGGAACGGCTCTCATCATGGCAAGGATAACCTCCTGATGGTGGCACATAATCCTTTGTGTCACAAGCACTTGGGTGACAGCTGCTGGAATAGCTGTGTTTGGTAGACTATCCATCACCAACGGGGAACAAGTAAATATCTGTCCAAGAAGGACATTCACATGATGACGGGCCCTCATAAATTCACAAGTCTCTTCTATGGGGTATGAAGAATTTCCCACTGGTTTTGAAGGTGCCTGGCTTCTAGGAGGATTCTTAATGCTGCAAAAGTAAATAAATAAAACTTCAGAAAATGAAATAAATAAAAAGGACCCTGAGTCCTAACCTGTGACCAGCTCCCAGTCTACTTGTCCCCTCCCTCGGAATCTACAGAGGCTGCCCCTAGTTATGCTCTCCACTCTCTATACTCTTCCCAACTCTTCTCTTCTCATCTCGATGCTGCGTCTATATGTGCTAAAAGCTGTTCTTGGCAAACTCCCCTTGTCTTCTGTGCAGACAAATCCAGTGTCACCCTTCTGTTCTTGTTCTTTAAAAAGATTAAAATAGTTGGGGTCCAGGAGCCACCCCACAAGCCACACAAACACCGGTCTCAGTCAGACAGGGATGGTTTATTGAATGCACACACTAAGACTGATCAATCAGGGCCATAGTTCAGAATTTGGAGCTGAGGCTAGGACCCTAAATATCTTTTGTCAGCTTATCAGGCTAAAACTGCAAAAATCACAGTGAGCTTATAGGCGGGTGCAGGAAGTGCTGCCCAGTGGTTGGCTCTGATGCAAGTCATTTTAGATATGACAATTCATATTGACCTTTAATTTGATGGGTCCTATGTAAAGCTTTGTGGCATTTCTTAAGTATAACAAACCTCATACAGGACATAAAAGGATATGTGGTCAGCATGACCTTGCTCTGAGTTATTTTTTTCTGTGTCAATGACTGACAGGCATATTATAGCAACAGTATAAAATAGCTGGCAGGCATTGGCCAAATGGCTACATCTATGCTAGGAGGGCAGACATCTTTTTAAATTACTTTATTATTATTATTTTTGTTGTTGTTGTGTACGAGCTTGCACACACATGCACATGTGCCATGGAGAGTATGTGGAGGTCAGAGGTCAACACTGACTCTCTCCTTTCATCAAATGGAGCTGAAATCAAACAAACACAGGCTGTCAGGCTTGGCAGCAAGTGCCCATCCTGCAGCGCCATCTCCAGAGCCCTCTTCTCATTAATTTTGCTCTCTCCATGGTTTCCACTTGGCAATGTCTTCCCGGCACTGTTCCTGGCTCTCTGGATTGTTCTCTCCCGGTCCCTCTCCTCCATCACCTTCAGTCCCTTTGGTTGGCTTCCCAGTGTGAATGTTGGTGTTTCTTACAGCAGCCTTAAGTCTTATTCTCACATCTCTTCGTGGTCACTGTGCTCCATGGATGCTCTTTGCTTTAAGTGTTGTCTGTTTGTTATTATTTCTTTACGTGTTTATGTTTTGTTTTTGCAGAACTGAGACTAGAACCCAGGGTCTTGAACATGCTAGGCGAGTGCTCTGGCTCTGAGCAACATCTTCATCTCTCTTTCAACTCTTGCATCTTGACAAAGGGTCTCACTAGGTTACCCAGGTTGGCCTTGAACTCATTCATTCTTCAGTTCAGGCAGGCCTTGAACTTGAACTTTGCCATCTTTCTGCCTTACTCTCCTCAGTAGCTGGAATTGTAGGCCTATACTACCAGGCCTGGTTGTATTCAATGTCTTTTAAATTTCTACCTGCAACTTAGATTTCTGAAGAACTCCAGACTTGACTCTCCATGCTTCTCAGGTATCCACAGTGGCTGTCTGCAGCCCCACCATGTTCAAACTGCTTTATCCTAATCTTCCCTCTCCAGTAAGTAACCTCATTGTCTAGCTACCTGCCTAGTTCAGGGAGCTCTTTCTAATATTTGTTCCTCTCTCAAACCACAAATCTCACAAGCTTCCCACAACAACAAACCGTACAACCTCCACCCAAACCACAAATTGCATGAGCCTTGTCTTCTTGTTTTTCCCTAAACATTTCTCTTCCTGGTCCTGCCACTTATGCTGTGGTTTCAGACCCTTCAAATTTGACTGGACTGCTATAATCCCAGCACACACACACACACACACACACACACACACACACACACACACTGCTCTGGGTGGCTGTCCTGGAACTAGCTCTGTAGACCAGGCTGACCTTGAACTCACAGCCTGCTTCTGCCTCCTGAGTGCTGGGATTAAAGGTATGTGCCACCACCGCCCATCTGATCATAGCATCTTAATCCAGTGTTTATTTCTACTCCGGGCCCTTTCATGTTGTTCCTCATATATAAACCTTCACAAATCCAAATCATCTCACAGGACTTTGAGGCTTTAAGCCCTATGAGTGGCTTTGTAATGTTTTAGAATAGATTGCCAGCTTCCTTCTGGGTTGGTCCCGCCTTCACCCAGGCTCAGACCCTTTGCTTTTCCCTGTGTCACTGTAGTGACTCACTTTGGGTTGCTTTCCTTCTATTCCAGGCCCTCTGCAAGCTTAGTCCTGTCCCTGAGCCTGGCGCAGTCTTGCCCTTGCTCTCCTTGGCTCCTTCCCCAGTGAGTGTTCTCTAAAATAATCACACCTGTAAAACTGCCAACAGTCTTTGTCCCTTTGCCCTGTTGGTCTCCATCGTGACACTTCTTTATCCTGTGTGTCATCTCCCTTTCTCACTCTGGTGTACGTGTTTGTTCACTGCTGAGTGTCTACTGCAATGAGATTGTTGAATCAATAATAATGGGTGAGGGCCAAACTGGAAGGTTTGCCTTTGATCTCAGTTGTCTGTGTCCTTCCTTACTGTGATCGTGGAGGCTGCTGTTTTTGGTTGCTTAGCACCTGCTCCTGTTATGTTGTCTAGAAACACAAATGGCACATGGCATGGCCTAAAGCCTGTGGGCCAGGCTGAGTTCTCTGTGGTCATGGCTGGAGTTGTTGCTCACTTGGTCAACGTGTGTGTCTCTAAGCCTCACGGGATGGACTTGGTAAAAGGCACTCTTTCCTCACTAGTTATCAGGCCAAAAGGATATGATCTTGAGGCCACTGAGGCCCATGGTCTGAGTGAACAAAGAGAGGCAGAGATGCTGTGATGGTTTGAATATGCTTGGCCCAGGGAGTGGCATTATTTGGAGGTGTGACCTTGTTGGAGTAGGTGTGTCACTGTGGGCGTGGGCTTTAAGACCCTACTCCTAGCTGCCTGAAAGTCAGTATTCTGCTAGAAGACTTTAGATGAAGATGTAGAACTCTCAGTTCCTCCTGCACCATGCCTGCCTGGATGCTGCTATGTTCCTGCCTTGATGATAATGGACTGAATCTCTAAACCTGTAAGCCAGCCCCAATTAAATGTTGTCCTTATAAGAGTTGCCTTGGTCATGGTGTCTGTTCACAGCAGTAAAACTCTAACTAAGATAGATGCCAGGCAGAGATAGATGGAGAGGGCACCAATGACCTTGGGTTCAGCTTCTTTGTCTTTCCTGGTTATGGCTGGAAATAGTCCCCTTTAGGGTTTGGTTTTCTTCACTTATAGACAGACTAAGTGGTGTCCTGGAGCAAATCACAGATTCACTCAGCGTCTTAGTTTTTTTTTCTTCTGTTAAATTAGGTTGATGTTTAACCAGCTGGGCGTAAGGACCTCCTGCAAGGCGTCCTAGTTAGGATTTCTGTTGCTGCAGAGAGACTCCATGACCACAGCAACCCTCCATAAGGAAAACATTTTACTGGGGCTGGCTCCATAATTCCATCGTCATGATAAGGGGCCAGGTGGGGGAGGAGGGAACATGGTGGCAGGCAGCAGGAAGAGCAAGAGAGCCACTGGGCCTGGCTTGAGCATTGAAATCTCAAAGCCCACTCCACTCCCTTCATCAAAGCCACACCTACTCCAACAAGGCCACACCTTCTAATAGTGTCACTCCCTGTGAGCGAGCCTATGGGGGTCATTTTCACTCAAACTGCCACAAGACAGAGCTCATAGTAATCTCCCTCCCCCCCTTTTTTTTTTCTTTTTGATACCATCTTGGTATCAAACCTATGTCGGTCCCAAACTTGCAATCTCCCTGCCTCTGCCTCCTGTGTGCTGGAATTACACATGTGCTCCCTCACCCAGTTTGGGACTTCCTTCAAATACCTATTGTGATCCCAAGAACTTGGATCTCAGTATCCTTAATCTCAGGAACCCAGTTGTCCCCAGGATCTCGCTAGAGAGGACTTTGGAACTCTGCATGGGCAGCCAAGCTGTATTAGGAGACCATTATTTTGGGTCTGAAGGCCACAGTCCCTATCACGGCCAGCTCACGGAGCATGCGCGAGTGCTGGACTGGCCACGCTCCGTGCACTCATTACCCCTGACATTTTCTGCCCTTGGCACACTGGCTCACAGAAAATGTGACTATAGAAGAGCGAGCCTTTCTTGGACGAGTGTCAAAATCTTTCATTTTCATTATATTTTCTTTGAGCTGTTGGGCGACTTTCTTCTTCATTAGCAGTGTCACACAGAGAGCTCCTACGCCACAGGCTTTGATCCCAGACGGTTTAAAGAGAAAGCTGCTGCTTTTGCTGAGCTGCCTCACTCTCAGATCTCCTGAGAATACAACTGAACCACGAAACGCAAACAGTGTGACCAGGACTCTGTTGGTAAAGCCATGTCCAAGTCCATAAATATGGCGCTGCTGGAAGTCTGGGTTTCTCATGTCTTCTCCAAACTGTGTTCTTCATCTCGGGCTGACCCGCCCATCCTTTTGAAACACCCGGAACCTGAAAAGAGCGCAGGAACGTAAATTCCCCATTCACTGTTAGCTGCACGGAGACCGTTCCTACCATCTCATCCCTTTACTTTGTCCACTCCAGGCTCCGTGGGTTAAAACGCCCACCGCCTCCCAGAAGTGGTGTTCGCTGACCTACTTGTAGTCTCTGAACTCCAGTTCCACATTCCCCCTAACGGGCTGCTTTGGCTTCAGCAATCCCTGGTACCTTAATCGCCAGCAACAGGACAGTCATCACACCTCTGCCCCGATCCTCATTCAGTCTCAGTATTTTTGTTTCAGCCTCTAACCTTTTCCTTAGACCTGGGATCTGACCTTTACATTCATCTTGATTCCTTTCTTTAACTTGTTTTACAGATCCAGGCAGTGCTCTGACAATGGTGCTTTGTCCATGGTGATTTCATGCAATCAAATTACCGAGGTCCCGCGTAGACACCAGGGAGGCAGAAAATAAAGCTGCTCAGGGGGTTTTAACCAATTACATTTAAAATTATTGACTTATAATATACCGAAAGTATGCTATAAATTTGTATGAAAAAGTAAATTAGTTTGGCTACATTGGGTTGATTCAAACTTTTAAAATGAGTGACTTTTGCTTGGTGCTTAAGGGTCCTCCTGAGGAGAGAGTCAACAGGGTGGCTCGGGATGTGGTGGGGCTTACTTAATGGCTTACTCCATGGCGATGGAGACTGAGAGGACTCCCACTGTTCTTTCTGCACCCTGGAGAACCAGAGAAGCTGGTTGGAGGCCCAAAGCCTGGGACTCTGCATAGTCACAGGTGCGGAGGCCTGGGGCTCTGATAGGAGAAGACAGGGAATTCTCCTGTCTTCCCTCTCCTTTGATCTGTGCAGCCCCGGGTGGATTGGATGATGCCCACCACATTGGTGAGGAGGGCCTTCTTCTGTCAGTCTGCTGATCCAGATGTTGACCTGTCCTGGAAGCATCTTCACAGACACAATTAGAAAACTGCTATCTGGGGATTCTTTAACCTGGTCAAGCAGTGTTTATGAGCATGTACACACACACACACACACACACACACTACACACACACATACACACACACACTACACACACACTACACACACATTACACACACATTACACACACACATACATACACCACACATACACAATACACACACATACACATTACACATACATACACTATACACACATACTCTATACACACACACACACACACACACACACACACACAGCTGTTAGGAAACCAGGAATTACATTTGGGGTTTGTGTTTTATTTCTGTTGTTAGTAGAGATTTCTAGACCATGGGCTTCCCTATGCCCCCCCCCTTACAATTTATTTATTTATTTATTTATTTATTTATTTATTTATTTATTTATTTAATGTATGTGAGTACACTGTAGCTGTACAGATGGCTGTGAGCTACCTTGTGGTTGTTGGGAATTGGATTTTAGGACCTTTGTTTGCTCTGGTCAGCTTTGCTCACTCCAGCCCAAAGATTTATTTATTATTATACATAAGTACACTTGAGATGCGCCAGAAAGGGGGGGGGTGTGTCAGATCTTATTACAGGTGGTTGTGAGTCATCATGTGGTTGCTGGGATTTGAACTCAGGACCTCTGGAAGAGCAGTCAGTGCTCTTACCCACTGAGCCATCTCACCAGCACCCTATGGGTTTACTCTTAAGGACTAAATCTATACTAACTTGTGTCATCCTCATAGAGGTGGTGCTCCTAACTGCTGAGTCAGCTCCATAGGTAATAAATAAAAATGATCTGTTTTTCTCACTCAGTGGATCATCATGGTCCTCCCCCTCCTCTACTTCCTCCTCCCTTTTCTCCCTCCTCCCCTCCCTCCTCTTGTTTCCTCTCCCCCTTCTTCCTTGATAGGGACTCACAATGCCACCAGGATGGCCTTGGACTTGTAATCCTTTTGCTTTAGTGTCCCCAGTGTTAGGATAACAAGGGTATCAACCACAGCCATCAGGTCTTCTCTTCTACCTCTGAAGAAAGCCCCTCCGTTTCCTGCCTTCAGTTCCTTCTCTAATCAGGGTGAGCTGCTTCTCCTGACGAGTGAAGCGTTCATTTCCTTTCTAATTTCCCTTAATTCTTTTTTCTTAACTTTTAATTGCATCTTTATTTCATGGTGTTTGGTTGTTTTCTTGCCTTTGTTCTTTGTGCTCTTCCTGTCCTTTCTGCCGCTCACGCAGTCTGCATCACTTACCATTCAGTACCGCCTTCATTTCTTTGTGTTTTGCATTTTGTCAACCATTTTCTAGTTTCTAGAGTTTGGCTAGTCGCTCATAGTCCATTTCTTCTTTTTAATTTTTGTACTGCAATCTCCTTGTGATTTCACTTGTTTTATTACTGATTTAAAAAAAAAACTTTATTTTTGGGCTGGAGAGATGGCTCAGTGGTTAAGAGCACTGACTGCTCTTCCAGAGGTCCTGAGTTCAAATCCCAGCAACCACATGGTGGCTCACAACCATCTGTAATGGGATCTGATGCCCTCTTCTGGTGTCTGAAGAGAGCGACAGTGTACTCACATACATAAAAGAAATAAAAAAATTTAAAAACAAAACAACTTTATTTTCATGTGTATGGTGTTTTGTCTTCACATACATCTGTGCATTGCATGTCTGCAGTGCCTGGGGAAACCAGAAAGGGCATAGCATTGGATCCCCTGGTGATGAAATTACAGAGGGTTCAGGGTCCCTATGTGGGAATTGGCAACTGGGCTCAGTGCTCTGGAAGAACAGCCAGTGCTCTTGATCACAGAGTTGACCCTCCAGTTTTCTTACTGTTGATGGTGACATGTTTACGTATAAATTTTCTTCCTCACAGAAATAGTTTTTTTTTTTTTATAATTATGCTTCATTTATTGGTAAATTTCTTCAGGTGTTTCTACTTTTTAACCACACACACACACACACACACACACACACAATTTAGTGTACATTTTAAAAGCCCATTTTCATTAATTTACTGACTTTTTCAGTTCTGTTTGTATCTTTTTGGTCGAATGTCTCACAATCCAAATTGTTCTCTTCCTCTCTCTCTCTCTCTCTCTCTCTCTCTCTCTCTCTCGCTCCCCCCCTGTAAGGGGGAGCAGGGAGGGGAAGGAGAGGGAGGGGAGGAAGAGAGAGGGAGAGGGAAAAGGAAGGGGAGGGGAAGGAGAGGGGAAGGGGAGGGGGAGGGGGAGGGGGAGAGGGAGAGGGAGAGGAATAAAGTCCACCCAGGGCAACCTTTGAGAGAAGTCTTCTTCCCTTTCCTCCCTTGTTTCTTGGGAATCCACGGAGCGCCACCCTTGAGTTCTGGTCCCTGCTTCTTGTTGCAAAAAGCGTGCAACTTATAGACTTCTGAGTGAGCCCTGGCATTCAGGAGACTTTCTCACTGCGCTCAGGTCTGCCAACATCATTCCCTTATGGCTCTGAGTCTTTTCTTCCCAGCCACTTCTCAACTTCTTTTTTTTTAATTAATATTTTTTATTACATATTTTCCTCAATTACATTTCCAATGCTATCCTAAAAGTCCCCTATACCCTCCCCCCCCGCACTTCCCTACCCACCCATTCCCATTTTTTTGGGCCCTGGCGTTCCCCTGTACTGGGGCATATACAGTTTGCGTGTCCAATGGGCCTCTCTTTCCAGTGATGGCCGACTAGGCCATCTTTTGATACATATGCAGCTAGAGTGCCTGACCTAAAGCTTTACTACAGAGCAATTGTGATAAAAACTGCATGGTACTGGTATAGAGACAGACAAGTAGACCAATGGAATAGAATTGAAGACCCAGAAATGAACCCACACACCTATGGTCACTTGATCTTCGACAAGGGAGCTAAAACCATCCAGTGGAAGAAAGACAGCATTTTCAACAATTGGTGCTGGCATAACTGGTTGTTATCATGTAGAAGAATGCGAATCGATCCATACCTATCTCCTTGTACTAAGGTCAAATCTAAGTGGATCAAGGAACTTCACATAAAACCAGAGACACTGAAACTTATAGAGGAGAAAGTGGGGAAAAGCCTTGAAGATATGGGCACAGGGGAAAAATTCCTGAATAGAACAGCAATGGCTTGTGCTGTAAGATCGAGAATTGACAAATGGGACCTCATGAAACTCCAAAGGTTTTGCAAGGCAAAAGACACCGTCAATAACACTTCTCAACTTCTAAGCACATTTTTTTTGGGGAGGAGGGGAGAAGGAGGGCTGTAAATTGTATTTCATCCCTTGTTCCACTGAAAATGTAACGTGTGTATCTTTCCTTTCATTTTTTTCTTTTCCTGTTATTTATTTATTTTGAAGAAAATGGAGCTATAATGTGGTATGTTCAGGCACATCTGTACCAGAAGCCCCCGAGCTAACCCTAACGTTATTTACCTATGCGTCTTTTCCTGACGTGAAAAACTGAAGCACCAGGACTTGAGTCCTCAGAAGACCCTCTCTTACTTAACAGTGAAGGCTTACGTTCCCAGGTCTGTGAGTCAGACAAGCACAGGGCTGCACCGGACCTTGCCAATTCAGAGCATCGTAGTGAATTACTTTGGTCAGTTCTGTGCCA
The DNA here is from genome assembly GCF_000001635.26 of Mus musculus. Classification (NCBI taxonomy): domain Eukaryota; kingdom Metazoa; phylum Chordata; class Mammalia; order Rodentia; family Muridae; genus Mus; species Mus musculus. The sequence continues at coordinate 97,195,535 of NC_000075.6, forward strand.
GACTGCTCAGGCAGGCTAAAGCTTTCCATTTGGGCCACTTTGAAATGCAATCCTCATATACACTAAATACGCTTCCTGCCCTTCAGCACCCTTAAAGACCCAACTGTGTGTAAAGGCTAGTGATTGCTCTGACTGTAGCATACTAAACGGGCCTTATTTCATTAACATAGTGGAGAATGTTTGGGTCACACATCACCATTTCCCTCTTCTTATCTCATAAGTAGATTTTTGTTAGGTACTCTTCTTGTAGAGGGCACTGTGTTTGCCTATTAAGGCTCTTCTTTTAATTTGGCGGAAGCTTAGAGCTCAGATAACAAAGATTGCTGGAATATAAAGAATAAACAAAGGTTAGTGACTCACAGACCTTGAACTGTAAGCTTTCTCTGGTGGAGAATCTTGTTTCTTGGCTCCCAACAACACCCAGGTCAAGAAAGAATGTTGAATTTTTCATCGGCCAGAAGCTCATTTTATATATGTTTAATTATATTGCTGTAATTGTGGTGCTGTGACTGTGACTTCACATACACTACTATAAAAAATCTCATGTTCTAGAAATACTATGTAAAGTCTAAAGAGTACTTTGCCAAAGCCTTCTGTTGTCTTGCAGAAAAGGGTGTCTGTCATCATTGCCCAGTTCGGGTGTCTGGGGGAGGCGCAGGTGCTTGCTATGCAGGTGGAGTACGTCGGGAAGGTTCTAAAGTTGTTAAGTGTGAGCTGCAAGATTCTAAGATTAATTGTGCTTCACTCTCCAGTGAGATTAGTGTATTATAAATCATAGAGGCATATCCCATCAATCTGGCGCCTGGATGCAGAGAACATGATAACCCCTAGCTCAGCAGAAACACATCTTCTATCCATTACTGCATCTCCCCTGGAATAAACCTTGTGTTCCTCAGAAAGAGCCAGGGCAACGGACAGCATTTTAAAGAAATCTTTGAGACAACATGGTTTCTGTTCCAAGAGGGAAACCGTTCCTATCGTTTCTTGTGAGGTTGAAACAAGCAGGTTCAGTGATGTATTTTCTGGGTCCTTAGTATCTACTTATTTCCAAGATGAGTTCTTTTGCGGGGGTTTAAACGAAGAAAATAAATACACGATCCTCACTTTCAGTGGTCCTACTGTTTAGTTGGTAAGAAAAGACATTTATCCCAACAATAGCTATTGTTCATAGCATTTATCATATATACAATACCAGTAGAATATAGTTTGGAGACTATTCAGAGAACATCATATATGGAAGAGACGACTGTTGCCTGAGATGCTCTGGATGGTCCCTCAGAGGGCAAACTGGTGCTGGGCCTTGAGGGTGAGCATTAGTGAGGTGAGAGGGAGGTGTGGCCTGCAAGAGAGATGTAGGGTGAAACAGGAAGTGAATAAAGACAGAGGCTTGGGACCACCCACCAAGTCACAACGTGGGAGGGCATCTCACAGTGAACACATTGGTGGTCAGAGTCAGGGTTGTCCTCCTTCTGTTAGGGTCATCTCACTGGGACGAGGGGTGGCTAGGTAGGGTGCACTGAGAAGCTCATTTGGCTATATTGTGTTGGCTAGGTTGTGAGTGTACATGTTGCTCAGGCCAATGGGCCAATCTTTTGGTAAGGAGATGAAACAAACTTTCCTTCCCCCGCTCCTTTAAAAATTATACTGTATTTATCTGGGGTGAGTACATGTGTTATGGCATGCATGGGGACCAGAGGGCAATGCTCAGGGACTCTTGACATCCAAATGTGTCCAGGTAGCAGGGATTTATTTGTGTCTGTCTCATGTCCAGATGTGAGCTCTACCTCCAATAGGTGGCCTTTGGTCATAGCTCTGCAAACAATGTACAGACTCAAGGAACCTTCTGTGGATATGGGACCCCAGATGATGGCTACATGTGGTCACCACCAAATGGCCCTCTCTATCCTTCATCTATCAGCTGAAGCATGCTGGGTGTTTATAGCAAAAATGCACACACATGAATTGGGAGGATTTTACAGATCAACACATACAGACTTGAGGAAGAGGTGCATTGGTTGACATATCAGAACCTCTCATCCCATAGCAGGTAGCCAAGCAAGGATGAAGAGATGGACCAGGAAGGGCAATGGCTCATTGGTCTTGAGTGGATCAAAAACTGTTGAGATGTTTGCATTGGTGTGCTGACTGGTTAGCTTTTGACAACTTGATATAAACCAGAGATACTTGGAAAGAGAGAACTTTAATTGAGGATTTGCTTCTACTAGATTGTCTTCTAGAGTACTTTAATGATTACTAAGTGTTGGAGGAGAACGCAGCCCACTGTGGGTGATGCCAATCCTGGGAAGGTAGTCCTGAGTTGCATATAAGGGTAGCTGAACAAGCCAGGAAGCAAGAAAGTTAGTAAGCAGCATCCCTCCCTCCATGGTCTCTGCTTCAGTTTCCATCTCTAGCTTCCTATCTTGCCTTCCCTGGATGATGAACTGCAACCTGAAGCCAAATTAACCCTTTCTTCCTCCCAAGTTGCCTTTATTTAGTGTTTTGTTTTGTTTTTCATCAAAGCAACAGAGAAGTGAAGTGCAGCAGTCAGCTATTTTTCCTGTAGCTGTGACAAATACACGAACAAGCAAACCTGAGGATGTAAGGGTAGATTCTAGCTCACGCTTTGAAGATACGGCCCACCATGGAGGGAAAGGGAAGGCGGCAGGGATGTGAGGAGACTGGTTACCTTGTGTCTACCATCTGGAAACAGAGACGGATGCTGGTGGTTCACTGGCCTTATTGCTCAGTCTGGGACCCTACCTCTCAGAACGGCACCACCCAAATTTAAGGTGGATCTTCTCATCTCAGTTAACCCAATCTAGAAACTCCCTTACAGACATGCCCAGACATTTGTCTCTTAGGTAGTTCTAGATCCTGTGAAGCTGACACTATTAACCAGCACAAAGCTGTTTTGCAGTGCTGTCCTCATTGTCCCTGTCCTGCTACACAGCCATTAGCCATTATTGTCTTTAATCCTGTTGGCTGTCACTCCTGGAATGCCTTACCTCCTTCAAAGGCACCACTTACACAGTTCTGGGCAGTGCCTGTCCATTGTGGTTTATGCTCCCGTTGTGAATAGTCTTAGCATCCGTCTTACCTGTGACAGCCCCTTTTTCTGCTCTAAGCCACTTACCACCCTCTCCTGAATTCCTTTAATATCTAATGGATGAAGTTGTCACAATTATCTACTATAAATTCACTAAGCCTAGTTAAATAGAACATTCATTGTTTATCTAAAATTTATATATAATTAGCACCTTGAATTTTTATCTGGAAACTCTATAATTGGGCACTTTAGGGGAATGGACCTTGCTGTCTACAAGCAGCTTAGACCTATACTTAGGGCTCCAGCCAGGCAGGAATAAGGAAGAACATTACTAGAGTTTCAGTGTGGTTAGACGCTAGTGCTTTGCAATGATGACATCCAGCCAAGAGCTCTTTTAATTCAGCACACATGAAAAATTTGTGGTGCATTTCCTTTGAATACTATAATCTTCAGCTTCAGTCATGTGTGGGGATGGAGGCTCATTATCTTCCCAAAGCTTAGGACATCTGAAAGTCTTTATTAAGGCTCATCTGCCTATGAGGAGTTTGCCACCTGCTATTAATACTGTCATCATTACCCTTGTCTATAGCCCTGACCGGAACTGGCAGCTGTAGGCAGAGGGAAGGGGGCAAAATAGTAGAAGTGTGCCTGCTGGCTGTGCCATTTACTAGTTGTGTGGTTTTGGAAGGCCATGTAATCTGTCTGGGCTGCAGTTTTCCATCTGTGGATAGCAATATCTATCTACTTCAGAGGGGTTAGTGAGAAGGCTAACGAGTTATAATGCAACCATTTTTTTTTTCTTTTTTGGAAAAACTGGCACAGGGCAAATGTTAGAGAACATGATCAGAATTGAGACATGGTTTCCTCTGTGTAGCTTTGGCCATCTTGGAACTCACTTTGTAGTCCCGGCTGTCCTTGAACTTGGAGATCTGCCTGCCTTTGCCTCCCTGCTGAGAGCTAAGATTAAAGGCTTGCACCACCAGTACCACTGGGCTAGTTTAATATTTTATTTTTATTAATTCTTTGAGAATTTTATACAGCATATTTTAATCATGTTTACAGCCCCACTCCTCCCTAGCTCCCTCCAGATCCACCCTTGCCCTCCCCCGTTCTCAACCTCATATTCTCTTTCTCTTTTATCACCCAATGTGTCCATTCCTGCTGCCCAATAAGCATAATGAATGCATGCACTCTCGCCATGGGAGCTAGGGCAGGGAGCGGCCAAGTGGCCATGGTGAATACTCTCCAGTGCTTCTGTCTGCATCCTCGAGTCTGTCCCTCAGCTTCCCTGCACGGGCAAAGCAGAGGCTCCTCGATTGGTGATGCACATGTTGACATTATCATCAGTCTAGAAAATGATTAGTGACATTTTTAAGCTTCCCCAAGGTCACTGAGTTTCAAAATACTCCACATCTAGACCATTTCACTATTATCAATATACTTGTCAAGTTTTAGGCAAATGCATTTAATTAAGTGGTGTGGAGTACGCATGATAGGTGTCCTCCAAAGGAGAGCACCTGGAGACCTCATTTACCAATCCCGTCTTAGTGGATGTCAGTACTTGAGCAAGAATCAATTACAGTTGGTGATGCAGTCAAGGAGTGACCAACATTGCTTTAATCACTTACTACACACGATCTCTGAATCCCTCAGACCTCTCTGAGTACCCAGCCTTATTAGCTCTACATCAAATACAAGAAAGTGCAGATGTGGACTGGAAAGGCACACTCAAATTTTATTGTATTTTAGATAGCAATTAGCCCATCTTAGACTCATGTTCAAGATTATCAGAGTCTAAAGTTCGTGCTTGAAGTGC